>NW_017264720.1:0-416910 GCF_001477545.1 Pneumocystis carinii B80
TATGCGAATTAATTTTCAGAATAATTGTATGGTTAATGATTTTTAGTAGATTCATTTAATTTATTTTCATTTTTATTTGTTTTTTACTGGGATTTTTATTTAAACTTTTATATAAATATTTTTAGAATAATATAAAATGTTACATATAAAAATGCTTATTTGTATATTCTGGATGCAATTTGTTCGTTTTTATTACTAATTTATGCTCATTAATCCATTAATATATCTATCTTATTAAGATATATTTTATAAATTTTAATCTTTTGTTATATAATAATATAATAGTAGGGTTAAAAATTGTTTAGAGTAGGGTTTAACTAATTCAGTTTTAAAATTATTAGATTCTTATTTGCTTTACTATGATTTAAAGACTGTTTATCTAATATGAGTTAAAGTAATTTTGACCTAAAATGAAGACTGTTTTTGTATCTTCACCTGGAAAAGTAATTCTTTTTGGGTAAATATGAAAATAACTGTATATTTACTTATCCTCTCAAGGGAACATGCTGTTGTTTATGGAAAAGTTTAGAAGCATTTTTTGTTTTTTGGCATTAGCTCATTGATTTTAGGCTGCAATTGCTGCATCTGTTTCTTTGAAATCATATTTAATGATATTTTCAGATGAATCAGATGAGTCTATTGTACGTATTGAATTCCCTGATATTGATTTGAAGAAATCATGGAGACAAGATAATTTTCCTTGGGGAGATTTTTCTTTAAATGGTCTTTATTTTATTTTTGGTTTTGATTGCATTTAAAATACATTAGATCCACTTTTACCCCCTCCGAAAATTGATGAAATACATATATCTTTTTTAACTTACTTTTCTAAAGATGAACCGCCGTTGTACTCTAAAATAATCCAGGCATTTTTGTATCTGTACTTGAGTTTATCACGATATGATAAAAAAAAATCTGTTACATTTATTTTAAGATCAGCAATACCTATAGGATCCGGTCTTGGGTCTAGTGCATCGATATCAGTTTGTCTAGCTGCTGGTTTACTTTTGTTTAACGATCACATTCTTCCACCAGATGGTACATTATTGGATAAAAGGTCTTTATCCATAATTAATTCATGGGCATTCAATGGTGAAATATGTATTCATGGAAATCCAAGCGGTATTGATAATACGGTTTCAAGTGAGGGTGGTGTTATTTTTTTTCGAAAGACAAATTCTAATCCTCCATTTATTTTTGAAATATTTCATGAGTAGCAGTATATTGTTTTTATTTAATTCTTAGTAATTTTTAAAGCTTCTCTGTGTTACCTTTGTTGTTAGTTAATACTTTGCAACCCCGGTCAACATCTACTTTAGTTAATAATGTTAAAAATCTTTATCAGAATTATAAAGATATTATATCATGTATCTTTGATTCTATAGATCATATTTCTATGAATTTTAAACTTTTATATGAGAAAAGTCGGGAATCTACGCATTGTTATTTAAATCGCTTACAAATTGGCACTTTAATGCGTATTAATCATGATCTTTTATGCGCTCTTGGTGTAGGCCATCAAAAATTTAATGAAATTATTAAAATCACAAATGATTATAATATTGGATGGACTAAATTAACAGGTGCAGGTGGTGGAGGGTGTGCCATAATACTTTTACGAGAAGGTAAATGTTATTTTAAGTTTTATTTTACTTATTTTAATAGAATTA
Source organism: Pneumocystis carinii B80 (assembly GCF_001477545.1). NCBI lineage: Eukaryota > Fungi > Ascomycota > Pneumocystomycetes > Pneumocystales > Pneumocystaceae > Pneumocystis > Pneumocystis carinii. Next base: position 1,671 of record NW_017264720.1, read on the forward strand.
AATGCTAAAAACATTCATGAATTTGAACTTCTGTTAGAATCTAATGGATTTGAAGTATATAAAGTTGTGCTTGGCGATAAAGGTGTAGGAATGCTTAATTGTGATGATGATTTTTATAAAAAATTTATAAATATTAGTAGTAAAGAACTGTTTGAGGATTTTTTAAAACTTGAAAAAACAAAACATTGGAAATATTGGACATAGATTTTTGATTTATTTTTATAATTTTTTTTATTTATATTTTTTAACGTTTTTGATCCGTTTAAAACCTTAAAAAATGGATGCTTCAGATTCCTGGAAATTGGAGTTATATGAAATATTAGATTTTGAAAATGAAGGGGCCCTTGATCCTGTTTCTCAGGATGAAGGTATTAATCCTATTGCACCTATTGCTTATCCTCTGTATTATTCCGAAGCAATGGCATATTTAAAAGCAGTAATGATTAAAGATGAAATGTCTGAGCGTGCAATGAGACTTACTGCTTACATTATTAATATGAATCCTGCACATTATACAATATGGTTGTTTCATTAGTCTTTTTTTTTTACTCATATTATTCAGGGCTTATAGAATGAAAGTCTTAATAAATCTTAAAAAAGATCTTTTTCAGGAGCTTTTATGGGTTGAACAGCTGAGCAAGTTGCATCCAAAAAGTTATCAATTATGGTGATTATGGCAGTCTTTTTAGAATGTTTTATGAATATGTAAAGGCATTATAGACAATTTCTTATGGATATGTATGGGGATCCTTCAATGGAATTGAATTTTTTAGCTGAAGTTTTACAAAAAGATTCTAAGAACTATCATGTATGGTCTTATCGGTTTTTATATATATTAGTGTCTTCACTATGTTTATGTTTTTTAGACAGTGGTTAACTGAACGATTTAATTTATGGGATGTGGAATTGCCTTATATTGATCTTTTTTTAAAACAAGACATTCGAAATAACTCTGCATGGAATTATAGGTTTTATATTGTTTTTAGAGATCATCATTATGTTTCAGATGATACCATGAAAAAAGAAATAGAGTAAACTAAGAATCTATTGTTTACATTAATGTAATTTTTAAAGATATTGTAAAGATGCTATAGCCTTTTCTCCACAAAATTCTAGCCCATGGTTATATCTTAGGGGGTATGTTTATATATTTATTTGATTTATTTATAATTATATTAGAATATTTGAAAAGTATAATCAGAATCTTTCTTTCTTAGAGCCATTTTGTCTTCAATATGCTTCTTTAAATCCAGATGAAAATCAACAAATGTCTTCTGAAGCATTAGAGTTTCTGGCGGATATATATTCTTTAAACAATACGTCTATTAAAGATGCAAAAAAGGTAAATTTTAGAGCATTTTGATATTAAAGTAATTTTTCAGGCTTTACAGTTGTTAATTGATAAATATGATACTATTAGGAAAAAATATTGGGAGTATAAAATACTATTACTTGATAGGAAAAAAGAATAATATATGAATATATATAATATTTTTAATTAGGCTTAAAATATTTTTTGATGCTGAGAATGTGAATTCTTTAAAAAAAATGTGAATATTTCATAGGTGGTGATTTTAGTGAGAGTTAATATAAATAATAATTGATATCAATGAGCTTTTTCATACGTATATACTTTATATTTGTATATATTAAAAATATAGGATTTTTTAGAAGTTAATATTTTGTAATAATTTGTAATGCTAATTTTAATATTAATTTTTTCTATATAATAATATATATATTCATTATTATGTTTCTATATATATATAGTATATAATTTTAAGTATAAAGATATTAATAAAATTCTAAATTCAACTTTAGATGATGTATTAAATCTTTATAAAAAATCTTCGTTATATTATCTTATTTAAATTCATATATTAAGTAAATTGTTTTTAATTTTTTTGTTTACTTTTTTGTCAAATATTTAATAAATTTATATAATATATTAGTTATTTATATATTATACTCTAAAAAAGAATTTTATAGGCATTTTTGTCTTTAGAGGTATTAATTTATAGCATTATATATATATATATATATATTGAAATTCTTTTACTTAATAGATTATAAATAGTTTAAGTACTTTTTATAAGGTTTTTAATTTATGATTTTTTTTAAAAGAAATTTATTTTTTGGTTTTTTGTTTAAATATTAAATTGTTATAATTTAATAATATATTATTATATATATATTTTAAAAATAAAATCTTTCAATTTTAAGTTGATATATGTTTAAAAATTGGAAATAAATTTCATTTTATTAAAAATGTAAAATTAATGAGTTAAAACATAATTTCAATATATTTTTAGGTATAGTCAATTATATAGATTAGTTTAAATTGTTAAATATATAGCTAAATTATTTAAAAAGCACCTGCATTTTTATAGAATGAGAAGTATAGTTATAATTTTATTAGTAAAATATAATAACACTTGACATATTGATATTTTGCTTTATTTTTTCGAAAAATTATAAATATCAAGTGTTATTTCTATGAAATTGCTAAGTATTATCTATAAGTATAGATCATCCCCTGTTTCTTCGCCAAATATAGCTCCTCCTGATGAATTTTCGGCTCTATTATTATTTATAGAATCTTCAAATTTAAACGTGCTAAAACCTCGATTTTGGTTAAATTGATTTGCAAACATTTCATATCTTCTGAGATCAGAATCTAACACTGATCTAATACGGATAAGATTATTTAAAAAGATAAATATAATTTATTAAGATATACCTTCGTGAATATTTCATTGATTCTTCAAAGTGGGCTCTGGTAATTTCAGGAACAGGGTCATCCATTTCTATATCTTCTATCTCATCTTTCTTTTCTTTCAGAGATTCTTGTCTTTTAATTTCATAGGATATAGATTCCTGGGAATTATGTTAGATAAATAGTATACTAGAAAAATGTTTTAAACCTTAATTGCCAATTTTGCAGCTCTCATAGTTAATCCAGCTAAGTCTGCTCCTGAGAATCCATGAGTTGCTTTTGCAATTGCAGAAAGATCAACGTTTGCAGCAACTGGACTATTACGAAGTTGAGCTTTAAGAATACTTAATCTTGAAGCCATATCAGGAAGTGGAACGCTATTAATATTAGTATTGGTGCAAATAAAATAATATATATACTAAATCAGCTGATCTAAACGACCAGGACGCATAAGAGCGGGATCAATTTCTACAAAAATATTAAAAATATAAAACTTATAGAAAATAACATACGATCAGGACGATTAGTAGCACCGATAACAAATACATTTTTCTTTAACGTCATCCCATCCATTTCAGTAAGAAGCTGGTTTACCACGCGATCAGAAGCTCCTCCAGAATCGCCAATACTACCTCCTCTAGATTTCGCTATAGAATCCTACAGATATTTTAATAAATAATAGAAATCATAAAAAAAACAAACAAGCTCGTCCAAAAATATAACGCAAGGAGAAGCAGCACGTGCTTTGTCAAAAATCTATTTTTTTAAGCATTTTTTGAAGAGAAGATGGTAAATTACGTCTCGAATATTTGATTCACTTTCACCAAACCACATAGAAAGCAATTCTGGTCCTTTTACAGAGATAAAATTTGCTGCGCATTCATTTGCAATAGCTTTTGCTAGTAAAGTTTTCCCTGTTCCTGGAGGGCCGTAGAATAATATTCCTTTGCTTGGCGACATACCAAATTTGATGAATTTCTCAGGATGTTCCACAGGATATTGAATTGTCTCTTTAAGTTCTGCTTTAACATCCTCCAGCCCTCCAATATCTTCCCATCGAACATTAGGCACTTCAATAACAGTCTCACGCAAAGCTGATGGATTTGAAACACCTAATGCAAATCTGAAATTCTCCATAGTAACTCCCAGAGAATCAAGAACTTCTGCGTCAATAGTATCTTCTTCTAAATCTATAAGATCCATTTTTTCTCTAATTTGTTGCATAGCTGCTTCAGAACACAAAGATGCAATATCGCTTCCAACATAACCATGAGTTTCTGATGCAATTTGTTCAAGATCAACATCGTCTCCTAGCTTCATATTTTTGGTATGGATTTGAAGAATCTCAAGTCTTCCTGTAGGATCAGGAATAGAAATATCAATTTCCCTATCAAATCTACCAAATCTACGAAGAGCTGGATCAATAGAATTTGGACCTATGATTTTTTTAATCATAAAAAAAAATGTAATAGAAAGTTTACGATTAGTAGCCGCCATGACAATTACATTTGAACGTGCTTTCATTCCATCCATTAAAGTAAGCAACTGTGAAACAACTCTACGTTCAACTTCTCCGTTTGTTTTTTCGCGTTTAGGAGCTATAGAATCAATTTCATCAATGAAAATAATAGACGGTGAATTTTTTTCTGCCTCTTCAAATGCTTTTCGAAGATTGCTTTCTGATTCACCGGCCATTTTACTCATTATTTCAGGACCATTAATAAGAAAAAAAAAGGCACCTGTTTCATTAGCAACAGCTCTAGCCATAAGTGTTTTTCCTGTCCCAGGAGGACCGTATAAAAGAATTCCTTTAGGTGGCTTAATACCGATACTTTTAAAGAGTTGTGGATGACGAAGAGGCAATTCAACCAATTCACGAATCTGTGCCATTTTTTTCCTACATCCTCCAATATCATCATATCCTACATCAGCAAGATTACTTTCTTCTTCTTCTCTATTAATAGGTTCGCCCTCGCAATGTATAATTGTATCTTGTGCAACAATACCATATTCAGAAGGATCGATTTCAATAACTTTGAATTCCACTTGACGCATCCCACCGCGCACCTAGAATTAATAAATCTTTAGATGTTGATAAGATTAAAGCATACTGTAAAAAGATCGCCTTTGCGTACAGGTCTATAAGCCTCAACAAAATATGGTTTAAGATAAACTTCAAAAAGAGAGCCAGTAAGACCTTCAACTGTATCTGCCAAAGGTAGAACTGATATCCTTGAAGCATATTTGATATTAGGACAAGGATAAATTGTGATAATGTCCCCAAGACGAACTCGAAGATTATTACGAACAACTCGATTAACTCGTGCAACACCATCTTCCATATCATCATCAACAAGAACTATTAATACAGTATCTCGTCTTTTTTTTCCCTATTAATTAATCAGAATCACATTAAGTAAATAAAGAGGAATACCTTGACTAAAACAGTGTCTCCGCGAAAAAGCTGTAATATTTCCACTGTATTATTGCTTAGACTAATTACGCTATTGTCATCGTTTACAGCATCATCGACAATGAGACTATTCTGCTTTTTTTTTTTTCGAAAAATACTCATTGCCAATTTGCTTTCAGATTCTAATTTTTCTACTCTAAAATATATACATTAATATTTCCCTAGAAAGTATAATAATTTTTAATAACTTACACATTTTCTTTTTTTTTGTTATTTGAATCCCCTTTTCCCAATTCTTCTGGCATCATATTGCTTCTTTTTTAGCTTTTTTATTATTTTTTTTTTTGATTTTTAGAAATCTGGGTGATTTACAATTATATAAAAAGCGATTAAGTTTGTTTGAATTTATATAGAAAATATTTAAAAAAATTAGAATAATAAGTCATAAAAAATCTTTAGTATTGAATATATCTATATAATTATATATTTTTTAAAGTTTAAAAAAAATGTTAATGTTTGATATGTTATTTTGGTGAAAAGATTATATATTTAAGATTAACCGGATTTTAAAATAAAATTATCGACATATTGATTTTAATATTCTAATATGATATTATATATATATAATTAGTTGAAATATATATGTTGTATTTGTATTTTTTTAATGAAGTAATATAATACATTTGAAAAATATTAAAGTTAAATTAAGTTTAGAAAATGTTTTTATGTTATGCTTTTAAAATAACATGATTTATGAGAATTTTTTAAAATAATTGTTTGAAAATCAAGAAAAAAATTAAAAAATATGAATTATTAAAATGTATAAAATGATAGAAATATTATTTGATAAAATATTGTAATTTTAAAAAAAAAGGTTATTTTTTGTTTTGTACCAATTAATAAATATTATATAAAAGATGTATTATTTAACTAATTTTATAGAGAGATTTCTGTATTTTTTATATAAATATTTTTATAAAAATCATATATTTTCATAAACGATGTATAAAATTAACTATTTTTCATAATTTATAAAATTATTATGAAAAGTTTTTACAATTGACAGCATTATAAGAGTATTTTTAATAATTTATAAATGTTAAGAATTGTGAATATTTTGGATGAAAAACGTAGAAGTGATCTGTAGAATATTCAAGTAATAAAATATATATTTAAAGATTGAGATATAAAAACATAATATCGGGTTGTTTTTTATGCGAGTCAAGAGTACTAAGTATTTAAAACTTTTCTTCATATTCGTAGAACTTTAAATATTTTAATTTGATATCAATACGAAATATATCTTTTTATATATTTTAAATAATTATAGACTCCATGGTACTATGGCCGAGTTGGTCCAAGGCGTGAGATTTAAGCTTTTGTAATATCTCTCATCTCGAAAGAGGCCTGGGTTCGAACCCCAGTGGTACCAAATTTTTAAGTATTTGATTTTAAATTTTTCTTAATTTATAAGTGCTAATAAGAATTTTAAAAGTTCTTTTACATTATTTTATGTATGGTAATTTTATGTATAAAAATACGATATCTTTTGAATTAAATTATTAGACAAATAATGCTTATTTAATATAAATAGATGATAAATAAAATATGTTAATTTTGTAATAATAAATTATATATGTTTTGATTTTGTTTTAAATTTTCTTTTGTTTTAGAATTAAAAGATATTTAAAAATATTTTTATAGATTTTAATGTTCAATAAAATAGCGATTTACAAACATCAAAAAATGATTACTTTTAAAATTCTATATTTCTAGTAATATTATAAATATGATGTTAGAAAATGATTAGAGGACTTAAATTTTTAGCTGCGATTTTAGTTAGAATTATTGGATATATATTTTCTTTTTGTTAAAATAAACATTTAAAATTTGAAAAATGTTTCTAAGTAATATTAAAATCTGTACGGTTGTATACGTCATTTCAAATTGATTTTTTAATATTACAAATGCAAAAATATTGTAGTTATACGAAAAATAAAAAATATCACTAAACATTGGTAAATTCCAATATTGGTTCACCAATATTAATTATTTCTGGTATAGTACATTTCAAATCAAATGCTTTTGAGAGTACAATCTTAAAAATCTTACAGTTTAATATAAATGAAAGTAATATAAATTAAAAATACCTTTTGCACATTAATAGAATGTGATGTTGAACAAAAGATAAGTGATGCTTTCATAGCTTGAGAAAAACGTCTGGCCTTTAATTTTTTAATAAATCAGATAAATATAGTTATATTATACCTGTTTAGTTATTTCTTCTTGATCTTCCCTAGGAAAGTTTGCAAAATGGTCATATTTAGTTCCAATAAGAAATGGAATAGCAGTCTTTCAGTTATTAGGGTCATATAGCATAAAGATTAATTTTTTTATTACTTTATTAAATCCCCTTGCCTGACGATACCATTCTTTTATACTGTTAAGTGTACTCTTACGTGTTAAATCAAACATAAATAAAATAGCTACTGCATCATTGCAAACTAATGGAAGCATATTAACAAACTCTCTTTGCCCTCCAAGGTCCCATATAGAAAATGTAATTTCTGTATTTCGAATAGAAATGGTTTTTTCCATAAAATTTACACCTATAAGAATTAATTTGTTTAGTCATTTTGGCAATGAAAAGGTATACCAAGTGTCTGGATATAATCTTTGGAATTTATAAGTCTTAAGATAGATTTTAAAAAACAATAACTTACCCTCATCAAATGATCCCTCTACATATTTCACCATAAGACTTGTTTTTCCTATCTGAGAGTCACCAACCATACCCACTAAAAGGAAGACAGTAAATAGAATACATTAAGAAACCCATTCCTACCCTTAATTACAACGCTAGTCTTTTTATTAGTAGGCTCGCCTTTGTTAATTGTTGTTGGTCCTGACATAGCGAATTATAAAAAGATCCTGGATTTAATACCAAAATTATGAGTTTTATATATTTGGATAAACAATTTTTCCAGAAGTTATGCAAATAAATCTCTATGACTGAAAAATATCTACAATTTCTTATTTATTTTGTAATAAGACGTTTCTTTTTAATATTTTGTTTTTCTAATCTTTTTTTTAATGTACGATGGCAACAACTTTGTTCTTAATAGTTTCATTTAAAAAATACATTATAATACTATTTGTATAATAAATCTGTTAAAATGAATAATATACGTGTTTATATTTTTTAATTCTATCTTTTTATTAGGAAGAATTTCTAGCTTTAATCTTATAATTCCTTAAATTTGTTTATGTAAATTTTTTGTTGATAGATTATTTTTTAGATTATTACCAAAAGAAGAGTAGGGAATAATTACAATGAGTAATATAAAAAAATAATATCTAAAAGACAATGCGTATCTGGAAATATTAAGAATTATTTGAAAGCCTTGAAAAAACTATATTAGAATACTTTAGACAAAACACTTTTATAAAAATGTTTTTATAATACTCCTCTATTTTAAAATTGAGTGTTATTATTTAGTATAAAATACTGTGTAGTATAATATTCTTATAAAAATTAACATGGAATTACAGATAATAGCAATTATAAAAATAAGTATTGTTATGAATTTTTTATTAGTAAAAACAATTTTTGTAGTAAAAACAAAAGAACAAAGTTTATATTTTAAATATTATAGAGCTTTTTTGGAATTTTTTGATATTTTTAAAGTATTTGAGTATCAAAAAACAAAGTCTAAAATCTATAATAAAAAGTTAATAAACGCTGGATATTATCTTAAATCAAATAGGATATAGTTTAGTTCATTAGTTTTAATGTTTTATTTGATTAGAGATTAATGTGTATTTATCAGAGGTGGAAAATTCTAATTTACTAATCGATAAACATATTTAGGCGATAAGTCTATCGAGATAAACAACTATGTATTGTTTTATGTATTTTTTAAGAGTATTATAATCATCAACAAGTTTGATTATATAGCGTGATTCTTTTTATAATTTCTGAATATATGGTATGGAATCAAGTTGGTATTTCAAAACTGCATATTGCATATATAATTCTTGGTTGTTCTGCTTCTCTATTTATGCTTGTTTCTCTTTTTATTAAACAGAGATTATATATTGGAGAAGCGAGTATTGCTACTTATCTTTTTTTTTGTTTTAATTCTTTTCTAGTGGTAGCAACTATTGTAGGTATTGTTTTTGGGCCTTGTTTTATTAATATATTTGATCCTGGTTCGTGGGGTAATATTGGTAAAGTGTATATATAAACTTTTTAAATAATTGATTGATAAATAGATTATAATACACTTGAACTTTCTCGAATTGTTTTGATTGTTCAGGTTTTTGCTGTTGGTGTAGAACTTCCTAAAGGATATATACTAAAGCATTGGAAAAGCTTGGTTATGCTTTTATGTCCCGTTATGATTTTTGGATGGATTATTACGAGTGTTATAGTGTATTTATTAGTACCAAATCTTGTTTTTGTATGTTTCTATAACATTGGATTTTTTATTTATTTAAATTTAGATTGAGGCGTTAATATTAGGTGCTTGTGTTACTGCAACAGATCCTGTTCTTGCTTCTTCTATAGTAGGAGAAAGTGAATTTTCTAAGAAAATTCCTGAGCATATCCGCAATATTTTATCTTGTGAATCTGGATGTAATGATGGATTTGCTGTTTGTTTTTATTTTTATTTCCAGTAATTATCTAATTCTAATAAGCTTCCTTTTCTATTTATTGGATTGCAATTATTAGCAGATTCGTTTAGATTAAAAACTATTGGCAAATTTTTTCTTATAAAAATACTTTATGAAGTTGTTTTCGGTTGTATTTTAGGATTAATCATTGGTTTTTTTGGAAGAAAAGTCGTAAAATTTTCAGAAAAGTATAATTTAATTGATCGTGAATCATTTCTTGCGTTTTATTTTGTGTTATCATTATTTTGCGCTGGAATTGGAACTTTGGTAGGAATAGATGATCTGCTAGTTAGTTTTTCTGCTGGTGCTGCATTTTCTTGGGAGTATGTTTATTCTTTTTTTTTTTTTTTAATTTAATTTCTTTAGTGGTTGGTTTTCAAAAAAAACTGAAGAATCGCATGTTTCTAGTGTTATTGATTTATTGCTTAATTTTGCATTTTTTGTATATTGGGGTGCTATGATACCATGGAAACAATATAATATGCCAGAGCTGGGAATAACTCCTTGGAGATTACTAATTGTTGCAATTTGTGTGTTACTTTTTCGACGAATTCCTGTTATTCTTACGTTAAAGCCTTTAATTCCTGATATTCATACCTGGAGAGAAGCTTGTAATAGTTTTTACTGAAATTGCATCTTGATTAATATTTATAGTTTTTTGTGGTCATTTTGGTCCAATGGGCGTAGGAGCTATATTTGTTTCTGTATTGGCTCGTATAGAATTAGAAACCAAAATCGGTAAGCCTTCGGAAAAGGTTCTAGCTAATTCAATTATTTCTTATCATAAGTTAATACTAATGATTTGGCCTATCACATCATTTTTAGTATTATCATCAATAATTGTACATGGTTCTTCTGTTGCAATTTTTGTTCTCGGGAAACATTTAAATTCATTTTCATTTACTCCAACCCATCATGATAATGAATGTTTGAATTGGATTAATCGTTTTTCGAAACGTGAAATTATACGTCCTGTTATATTTAGAAGAAATTCGGAAAAATATAATACATGTATCAAAAGAAAACTGAATAGAGAAAGATGTACTAGTGATCCGGTTAAGTTTTTCCCTGTTGATAATCTATCTGAACTTGAAAATGGTGACATTTTTCATATGAATGATTAAAAACATACTTTTTTGGCTCGCTCTAAGTAATATCTGAGATATTATAACAAAATAATGTCAATTTTCAAGAATTAGATGAAGGCATATGAATATATAATAGAGATATGATTAGAAAAGTCTTAGTAAAACTAAATGGCTACTGAATAATCCTAATAAAATTTTGTAAATTTGATTTTTTGGCTTTTTAAATAGATACATTGTAAGGAAATAGGAAATGGTGAAAATAATAGGATATAGGATTTAAAGTTAACTATTTATCTTTGTATGGATGGAAAATTCTTTGATAGTAATTTGATAAATCAAAATACAATGATATAAATGATTTAAGTTATAAGTGTTCTGGAACCGGTAAAATCATAAATATTGTTGAACAATAGATGTATAATAACTGATGGAAATGCAGAACGGATTTTTTAACAGAAATAGTGAGAAAAAGTATATTTAAAAAGTAAATAATATAACAATAAAGAAAAATACAAAATCATTCTTTAAATTTGTTAAATGTCAATGGTAATAGTAATAATTTGTAATATAACCTTGGATAGTTTCAATAAGAATATGATTTAATATTAAATTTAATATTTTAACTTTGTTTTTATAGGTTTTTTTAATGTTCTATATAAAATAAAGTTTATTCATTGTTGATGAAAAATATGTATATAATAAAATTATTGAATCAATTTATGGTTTTAGTCTGGTTTCAATTTAACTATGATTACTTATAATATTTCGTATATCTTTTAATTATATTTAAAAATCATTTTTAAATGTATATCGAAACATATTTTGTTGTACATATTTTAAAAATTATTTGTTTTATTAATTTCTATATTTTAGAAAAGTCTTTCATTTTTATATCAAGCAGCTTGTCAGTTTAACACTATTGTTTACTGTATGAGTGTGCCTACAGAAACAATTGTTGATTTAAGAGCTCAAGTAAGTCAGAGATTGGTTGAATCAGGAGTATATGAACGGTACAGTTTACTTATTTAAAAATATAATTATTTTTATTAATACAGATTTAGTATTTTGTTATATTTGAATAAAAGGCTTCATGAATGTGGATGGTATTCGGATATGAAAAACCATGCTCTTTGTATTTAAAAATATTTATTATTATTACTAATCTTATTATTAGTTAAAGTACGTCATCAAGAGAAGCCTAATTTCGAAGATTTAGTAAAAGAAATTGAGCGGAAAGGCCTTGGTAAATACTATATTTGCAGCGTTTTTTAATATATTAAAGCTACTGTTCCTGAAGATCTTAAGATAGAGGTTCTTGGAATGATTAAAAAATTTCTAGAAGAAGTTGTAACAATAGAAGAGACTGATAACTATTAATTTTTCGATATGCATTGTTAAAGAATCACTGGTATATGAATATGTAGATTCTAAATTACATAAAATTTATCTTTAATGCAATGTAAAAATTTATTTAGTTTTTTATAGTTCTAATCTTTCAATAGAGTATTTTCCAACAAAAAAATTTTTTTGATAGCCTCTTGCTCTTTTTGTTTTTAAATGGTTTTCTTGTAAAGTTGATTTACTAGACAGTTGATTTGATAATGTTACAGCATGTGACCGAGTGTTTTTTTTAAGATTAATATTACTACTCTGATTTAATTTGAATTCCTGATATTTTTGATTAATATTCTTATGACCTCCAGCTCTACGAATAAGTTCATCTAACATGTTAATAATGTAATTTATATCCATTATTTCATTAATTGTTCTTTTCAAAATATCAAAAGTGACATTAAAAAAAGATGGTCTTATATTTTGTATAGTTATTCCACATATTCCTATAGTGTCTAAAGAATTTTCTAGCATTCTGTAAATAACTAATTCATCTCTAATATAAGATAGTTTTTTTAATTTTTTAGATTCTATTTTTAATATTTGTTTTCCTAACAGATTAATTAATTTTTCCATTTCGTTTCCTGCAAATTCTGTTTTTAATGCAGATACTATTTGCTCTTCTGTGTAATTATTCATCATTTTCAAAACTTTTTTGAAAATTTTCATGTCCATAGGATCCCTATTTAGAACATACTTTAATGCAGATGCCAATTCTCTTGGTGGTAATAGATCTGAACTTAAAAACAAATTTAATAATAATGATGAATCTAGAGTTACAATTGCATCTATAAAACCTGAAAATTCTGACTTTAATAATGACAATGGGGCTACCCTAATGAGATAATTAAGGGTTTTTTTAGGATAAAATAGTATTTGAAATTTCGCTGTTTTATTTGAATTGTGTATATCCTCTTTTTTTGCTGGTAGAAATATCATTTGAGTGATTTTTTCTAAAATTTGAGGCGATAGCTCAATTTTTCTACTTTGTGTATTGGATTTACTATAACTATTTTCCTTATTAAAGTTTTTATTTTGTAAATTGTTAGTAAATTTTTTTGTATTAAAGCATTTAAAAAAAAATATATCAAATTTATTACCATCTTTAAGTAAAGAATATTTCTTTAATTTTAATAAAAATGACTTGGTTAGTTTTTCCTGTTCTTTTAGATATTTTTTTGTTTTTTTGGGTGATTCTAGGACCAATACATTAGATCTTTTTCTTTCAAAACTTGTAACGGAGTTTATAACCATGAGATTAGATTTTTTTTTGTCTTCAACTTTTCCAAGCATATCAACTAGAAAACTATTTTTTGAAGATGAAATAGTAGATAAAATGACAAATTCTGTATTAGATAGAACTAATAAGGCATTTCGAAATTTTGATGATTCAGATGTATGTATAATTATGGGTGCTGTGTTTATATGTGTTACTTCTTTTGAAAAGAAAAATACTTGATATACAGCATCAAAAAGTAATATTTTATTTGTTGTACATATTATAATATGATGATTATGAAATATTTCCAAAAAAAAAGGAGTTGAAAGTTCTTTAGAAAATTTCGTTTTTGATTTAAACTCAATATTTGAAGATGTTAATATATACGTAAAAAGATGAGTTGATGTAAGATGATAAATAATGCATTTCTCAGTCAAGATAATTCTGTGATTTGTATCAAAATCCTTAAATATTATATATACATTTTAAATAATAAAAAAACGAATTACCATTGTCAATATTCCAGTGATTGTATTAAGTTTTGTGCATGTTGTTTCGCATATTTGAAAAATATTAATAATAATAATTCGTGAATTTTTTACTGAGATCTCATATACAATATCTTCTTCTTTACTTTCAATTGAAAAAATTTCATATGGTAATTTGACTTTAATTTGACCACAATGAACTATGTTTGAAATATCTGTTGAAACTTTACAAATAATATCCAGGTAGGAATTGTACTGAATAATCTCCCCTGATTCAAAGAATGAAATAATATAATCTTGTAGTAATTGAATGTTTATAACTTTGGACTCAATATTTATAAATTTAAATTGTAGTTCGTCTAAGTTGGATTTTTCGATCCATAAAAGTAATTTTTGGTACTTTGTATTTACTTCTACTGATCCAGCTATAGTTTTTCGTTTTTTATTGGTTTCTTCCCGTATAGAAATAGGTGCACATGAAAATTGTACATTTCCATTTACAGGATAATTTGTAATTATTTGACCTGAATCCGCCTATTTTAAGAATTAGAACTGTTACATCACAGAGGAACTATATTCTTACATCGTAGATGTTAATTCCTACTCCATTAATCGCTATTACTATTTCATGGTAACCTTTAGGAAAAACATTTGCGATTTGACATTGTCTATCAAATTTTGAGTTTATAGGATATGGAATCTTTGTAAGGAAATAAGGCTCTGAAATGGACCCCATATCATATTATAGAATAGTAATATATTTAAAATGTATGTTCATTTAATTTTAGATGAATTTACTTTTTGATTAAAAAAAATCGTCGATAAAAGTTTTAAAAGTTATTTTCATTTAATCTATTTAAAGAAATCAAGATCAATTTTTCTTTTTCTTAGACATATGTTTTATTTATATGCTCTATGTATTACAAGAAATATTATAAAAAAATAGAACTTATATTTATATATATTGATAAATAAATGAAATTTGAAGGATTTTGATATTCTTTTCTAATTTCTAGCTCTCAAATATTTGAATTAAATGATTTAAGGATAAGATATCAACATTAAATAATGTATTATAATTCTTTTAGATAATCTTCGAAATATTCATAAAGTATTTAAAAAAAAAAAAAGTAAATGTCTCAAATGTTTCTGTTAAATAATTAAATAAATATACATCTTGCATATGTATGATTCTTTGAAAAAAAAGGGAGACTAATTTGAAAAATATTTTTATATTGATTTTTTTGAAATTCGAAAGTATCTAAATATTATATATCTATAATTTTCGACTGTAATTATTTTAATTTTCAATTTTTTATAAAATATTAAAAAAACTATATACAAATCAATTTAAAGCTTATACTTCGAATTTCGTATCTTTATAGATGCTGTTTTTTTTTTGAAATTTGCATGTTTATGCTTAATAAGATATATAACAACATAAGAATAGTTTTTATCGAGTGTAAAAGAAACTTGCTTTAGAAATCAAGTGTTTTATTTAAATATCTTTTAGATATTATGTTTTATACCCTTAAACATAATTTCCAAAAAAAATAAGCTATTAAATATTATATTTATATACTTATAGTTTTGAAGACCTGTATTCCTGTAGAACTTGTACTTACGACACATCCCGGGATTTGATGATGCCAATGTGCTTCTTTGATATCTTTTCCTCCCATATGTATAAACATTAGTTGATTAGGTATATGGTCAAGATCGTCTGCTTCTTTTAAAGTTTGACATTCGTTATCCACCTCCACAGATAAATCCCATAATGAAACATGATTTTTATCTGATACTGAAATTACTGATTTTTCGGATGGATGCCACTCTATAGATGTTATGGGAGCTGTATGCCAGGAAAATGACGCAATAAATGATGGAATAGATGAACTATATTAGTTAATTTTAAATATTTTTAAAAAGAATACCTTTGAAATGTACGTAAATCCCATATATTAAACTTTCCATCATCTGCTCCTGTTGCCATTAAATATGATACATTTTTGTTCCAGCTAATAACATTTATATCTACGCCAGGGTGAAGATCAGTACTTAATGCGGGTTTGTGTTTTTTATTTCGTATATCCCATATTTTTACAGTTCCGTCAGTACTTGCACTTGCAAATACATTTTTCTCAGAAGGAGACCAGGCAAGATCTTCTACCGATGATATATGTCCTAAAAATGGTGTTTTTTCCGTAAACCATGAGGCTTCTGAAAGAGATGTTAAATAAATAAATCCATTATTGTCACCTGAAATAAGAGAATTATGCGATGATAATATATTCCAATCAATTGCATATCCTTCTATTTTATGATTTAAAACAGTATAGATAGGTGAATTACATTTTTTAGCAACAGATACACCAGGGTTATTAATTGATAATAAATGAGGCGCGATATCCCATATATGTACTTTTCCTGTTTCACTAAATGATGCAACAAAATAATTTTCGTTTTCCTTAAAAAATGCTCGAATGCGATTTGTAGTTCCAAAGGTAGGTAATGATCTATATTCAAGAATAGGATCTTCGTCTATATCGGAATCATTTGAATTAATTGAGTCATCTAACGTATTTGTTATAATTGTCAATGTATTTTTCCATACTTACCATCATATTGAGTTCTACACAAATGCGATAATTTCATAACAGTAATATTATTGTCTTTTTTAATATCTGCTTGAGTACCTGATACAAGATATACTGTTACAGGATACTTTAAGTTATAAGTGTCTTTATATGTTGTTATATATCTAATGCTTACATTAGTCATTAAACCTGAATTGTCCTTTAAAATATCAAAGCTTAAATATGGCCATTGAACATTGATAGAATGAAGCATTTCATATGCTGACTGATCTGGCTCAAGAATTTCGTCTTCTTTCAATGATCGAGAAGATGGAAGATATACTTTTACTTTCTCATTTATTGGATCTATATTAATTATTAGATATATATAATAATGAAAATTACCTTCATTAATATCTTCTTCTATATACTCTTCACTTTCTATTTCATCTTCCCATGGATCTTCAAATTCGCCTATATTATCTTCATTTTTTTCAATTACTGAAGACTTAATTATATTTTGAAAATGTGTATTTTCTTTAGAAGATTCTAATTTTTGTCGTTTGTGCATAATAATAAGTTTGTACTGATTTTTTTAAATATTTAACGATTTTTCATTAAAAAATTACGGTCAGAAAACGAAAGATTTGCGTAAAAAATATTTCATATTGATTAAGTTAAATATTCTAATAGCCTATGTAGGTATAGTCTGAAAGAATATTCTTTTCAGATTTCGGGTTATGAAGGAATCAGGGTTTCAAAAACCATGTATAAAGTCGTTTGAAAGATATTTGAAAATATATTTAAGGTTTATTAAAAAACATACATGGATTGGTTCCTTGTTACTTCTGGTATCGTCATACGTATTATATTTTTTAAGGGGAAAGGGTTTTAATGATTTTTTATATCCTTTTTTATTTTTATCATATCCTATTTCAGATACATTTCCACTGCAGTATGGAAAAGGATATAAAGATTTATGTTTTGTTACCTTTCATGTTGTTACTTTTATTTTTTTAAGGGATTTTTTAATGCATGTTTTGATTAAGCCTATTGGTCAAAGAATTAATATTAAAAAACGTAAATTAAAGCGTTTTATGGAACAAGGATATAGTTTATGTTATTTTTCAATGTCTTCTGTTCTTGGAATTGTAAAGTTTAACATATCTAAGATCGTTATACTGCTAACATAAATAGTATATTATGTCTCAAACTCGTATTTGGTATTTTAATGTTGATGCTTTTTATGATGGTTATCCACACAAGACACATAATATATATTTTAAGGCATATTATCTTCTTCAATTTTCTTATTGGATTCAACAAACATTTGTTTTGGTTCTGAAGCTTGAAAAACCTAGGAAAGATTTTAGAGAATTTGTAATTCATCATATTATAACGCTTATTCTTATTGGTTTGAGTTATCGATTTCATTTTACATATCTTGGTCTATCTGTATTCATTACTATGGATACTTCTGATGTTTTTTTGTCTGTAAGATTTTTTGCATTGTTTTTATCATGTCTAAGGTCTTAGTTATCAAAGTTAATGAATTATATACAATGTAAAGGACAAGCCCTGGTTTTTGGGTTTTTTATTCTTTTATGGATTTACGGGCGCCATTATTTGAATATTGTTTTCCTTTATTCTATTTTTACTAGTTTTAAACATATTGGTTCATTTGAATTATCATGGGAAAAAGGCCATTACAAATGTTGGATTAGCCAGATTATTACATTTATATTGTTATTGGCATTGCAAATTGTGAATATATTATGGCTAGTTCTGATTTTACGTATTGCATATCGCTTTGTTGTACATGGAGAGGCCAAAGATGATCGAAGTGATGAGTAAGTTTTTTTTATCTTTTTATATTTATTTAATATGATTTTTAGTGAGGATGAGAAATCGTTAACAAAAGAAAAAGGAGAGTAATTTTTTTTTTGATATTTTTATCATTTTATTATTTGTACAATATAAAGCATTTTTTGACCTTATTTTTGGAGTTATTTAATATAAACTTTATATGATATATTTATATTATATATAACATAATTAATTATCAAGTCTCCGTGGCGCAATTGGTTAGCGCGTTCGGCTGTTATTACATAAGTTACCGAGAGGCTGACAGTTCGAGCCTGTCCGGGGACGTTTAATGAACATTATTTTAAATTAGTATTCCTATTTTTTACAAATGTTTATATCTTTTTATAATAGAATCTTTTTTTTACTTCAATGTTTTTAATAAGATTTTTGTTTTTGAACAAATAACTTATTTTTTCCTCTAAAGTCTTATTAGTGTTTTTATTTTAATAAAGTATGCATCATTAGAAAATGTTTAAAACATTAGTGAATAATAATAGTTAATAGTTTGAAAGTAGTAAATTTGTTATTTTGAATATATATTATATAGAAATACAATCATAAAGCGAGTTCTCTGTAAAACAAGCACATATAAAACAAGATCTTTTAGGAAGCGAGTTAAATGTATATACATATAGGATATAAGAGTATAAAAATATTAGTAGATGGTTCTATAATTATAGAGTAAAGTGATATTTTTGAATCATTAGCATATTAATGGTTTTCTATTTTTGTCATTACTTGCGTGAAATTGTTAAATAACTAAGAATTATCGTTGAAGTTTATCGATTACACTAAAAAATGTATTTTTGAATTTAGATTTGAATCTATAATAAATAGCATACATTGAAGATAGGATATATGCATGAATAAAACGCATGTTTATATATGGATAAGTTATCTAAGAAGTGTGTATTATACGAAATGTCGCCTTTGGAGTCACCTGAAAGTGGCTGTTTTATAAAGGTAGCAGGAACTAAAGACTCTAATAATGAACCTTATCTATTTGGAAGGACTATGTTTGAAAATGAGATTATTGAAGATGATGCTCCACTGTTATTAAGTTTTTTAAAGAAATGTTTTACCGGGCAATGTGAACAAGAGTATTTATTAGGTATTTCTTAAAACTAGAGTGAATAGTCTTATTTTGATTTGATAGATGAAATTGATGTCCCTTTTGTTTATCAAAAAATGTTTACTCTTTTGTTTAAGAATGAGAAAGGAACATATTGTTTTTTACGGAAAATAGTTGAGCTTTCGGGACTCCCTGATTATGAAATTAAACATATTATAAATATGATGTTTTTTGGAATTACTGAGGATATGCCAATTTGTAAATGTCGTTTTTATTCAATTATTGCTTTGATTGGAATTGCTCAAAATGGAGAATGTGCAAGCGTTGAAGAATTGAAAAAATATAAAAATAGTATATATTTTATTTTTTCTATATGTTTTAAAGATATGTTCTAGATCTTCCTATTCCGAAGTTACAAGATATAATTGATAAATACCTTATATCCCCTGACGATAAAATATCTGATGCTAATGTTTCTTCATCTGACTCTGTTATGTCTTCCAAACAAACTATTATGTTTGAGTCTGGTTTTGAAAGGACAAATGATACTCAGAAACCTGTATCTTTGTATGTAGAAAATGTGTTAGATGTTCATGCATTCACCTTATATGATTTTAGGAATTCTGGTTTTATTGACTATAATGTTAATGAAAATTATTTTGAAAGTTTTTCTTCTCATAGAATTTTTAATATTATGGATTTGGCGCATTTTTTTTCTTCAGCTGATCGTATAACTATTTATATAGCTACTAAAAAAGAAGGTTCTTTTTTATTTAAACATGACAATTATGTTCTTTTTAGTGTAATTCGTGGTTCTCGTGTCATTCGCCGTTATAGTGATTTTTTATGGTAAATTTTGGATCTTCTATATGTCATTCATTTATGTATTTAGGCTTCAAGAGTGTTTGATAAAAAAATATCCTTTTCGTCAAGTACCTTTGATGCGTAATATCTATTTCTTTTTTTATTGTTAAAATTGACCACATTTTAGCACCAAAGTGTTTTTCTGGTACATCATTTTTCTATTCTGCTTAAGATCTTAGTTTATTTTAGTAAATGGTCATTATTTATCGAGAGATTCTGCCTTTTTAAAGAGAAGATATAAAGGACTTTCTAGATTTATCAATGCAGTTGTTCGTCATCCCATATTTAGAGATGATCCATTAGTAATAGCATTTCTCACTGTTTCTACTGTAGTTTTTTATTATTTATATTTTTAAATTTATATTTAATAGGAATTCTCTTTATGGAGAAAGCAAACTGTCTTATCAATTCACGATGAATTTCAAGATAAAATTATGATAGAGGACTTGGGATTGATGTTTCCTTCAAATTTTGATGAAATTATTATGAATATTAAAAAAACAATAGATTTTCAAATTTATAATTATACGTAAGTGGTATTTATTTATTGTAATCATTTAAATCCTGAAGGAAGTTATGTTTGATTATGGATCGTTTATTAAAATATCAAGAAAGTATTTTTATGGTATTATTTTTGTTAATATTGATAAATCTAGAATCTGCTGAAGATATGATGCTATTTGCATTTTGTTTGAAGTATAATTAAATGAATATAATGCATAGATATTAAAAAAGGTAGTGTTCTTGCTGATGGAACTAAGCCTGTTCTTATTGATGGGATAATTAATGATTCCTTCTCCTACATTAACAAAGGGACGTTTGTTGTATCTAAACATTTTTTAACGGCACAGGAATTTTTGGAGGAAGAAGCTAAAGTTTTGAGTGAAGGGATACTAGAAGATTTAAAATCCCAGAGGGATAACCTTATAGCAATTAAAGTGGGTCATAATTTGCATATCATTTTCTAATGATTTAAAGAATATGTTTGATAGAAAAGATAAGTTAGATATCAACAATATTCCTTTTCTTGAGAAAAGAATAAATAGCAACGTGAATAAACTTGCTGATTTGAATACAAGATCTCATTTAAATTCATTATCCAGGGATGAAATTGAACAGTCTATTATGAAGGTATATTCTCCTCTTAATTGTTTTAAATCTAAAAAAATAAGGACAAAAAATTGATACTTTCTCAACAGTCTCGTTGCTTTTCTATTAATAAATGTATTTTAAATGAGTTAGTATATTTCCAGATTAGTCAAGCTCATATAGGGAAATTATATAAGGATTATGTGCAAGAGCGCATAAAATATACTGAGTTGTTAGCAGAAAATTGGAGAAGTATGGAAATTCAAATAACATCTATTCCTTTTGGATTTGTCTAAAGTTTATTTAAAGTATAATCAATATTTGTTTAGTTTATACTTGAATTCGATACTATCTGTTGTATGTAAACTATATTTGTATGCTTCAGTATGATATAATTATTTATATCAGATTAAAAAGAAAGTTTACATTGAGAATAACTAGAATTTATGAAATATATTCCAATCATAGACTTATTTAATATTGTATTTGGAATTCAATTTGGATATAGTTATAAGTTTTCTATTGCTTTACATGGAAATTCTATATCATAATCTATCATAATGCATCTTCGAATGTACTAAATATATCGGATTCTTTTTTAGTTTTTTGAGTAAAATTAAAAGGTTGATTTAAGGTGGTGGGATTTTTGATTTGTTTTAGCATAAAAACTGAATTCTTTAGTATATAAAAAATATATGTGGTTTATACTAGGGTTTTTTTCATCCTTTTGTAATTTCTGAAATAGTAATAAAGGTTTTTCATTAAGTTCTATGTATCTTTCTGAAAAAAATATTAAAAAACGCCCAAAAATGAAAAAAAATACCTTTGTCATCATAACATAAAACTAATGCATACTCTTTCCAGTCAGAACTTATTTTATATTCCTTTAATGCTGCAAGTAAAACTTTTCTACATGAATCATTTAATTTAACACGAAAGGATTTGAACATTTCTATGCTTTTGTGCGACTTCTTAGAACTTACTGGGGATACACATTCATCAGTCATAACATATTCACTTTTAGTTTGGTTAGAATTGTTTTGATTCATTTCAAATTCTAGGTTATCTTGTATACTATGTATTAATTGCTAAAAGGTTTAGTTATGAAATATATATGCAATTTTCTTACATTTTTATAAGTCTCTGTTGGAAACGTTGGCGAATCAAGCTCAGAATCTAGTTGTATGGGTGATATCTGAGAATGTGTAGGTGTAGTTTTTAATTGTAATGTGTTTTCATGAAATTTTTTAAGTGATAAATCATTATTAGTAACCTCAGTATCCGATTTTTCAAGTGGCTGTTTCTTTTTAAAATGCTGGATCTAGATAGTTCTGGAAATTTACCTTTATATGTTTGATAATTTTAAAAATATAAATTATATCTTCTTGAATTTTGGATAAATCTTTTTTTATATTTTTTATTTCCTTCTCGAATTCATTTAAATGTTTCCCTGGGAATTATTAAAATATAATTGTTCAAATGTATAAATATTATTATAATACCATATGAAAGGACAGCTTGCGTTAATTCTTCCGTTTTGTTAATTTCTGATTTACCATATTCAGAAAGTCTCTCCATTTCTAGCGCTTTAAACATTCAATTTTTGTTTTAAAAATAATAATAGTTGCTTACAGATGGGTATATAATGCTCTGGTTCAATAGGAATATTTTGATCAATTTTGATACGATATATTGCTTTAAGAAAGCTAAGTCGATGGCCTGTACTCGAAATTCCTATTTCTTTAAGTGATTCATGGTTTAAGTGTATTAGAATATCTCCAGATATATTATTTTCTGCAAAATTTTAGGAAATTTTTGTAAGTATTAAAATAATAAACCTTCAAATTCTTTTTCATACTGAGAAAAATTTATATGCTTTAACCATTGAATAACATCCTCTACGCTCCATGATGTGATCGTTTTTTCTAGAAGTCCAAAAGAACTCATTTTTAGTTTTATTTTTTAACTAGTTTTTTAAAAATATAAAATATTTTTTAGAAGTCTTTTTTTGAATTCTGAATCCCTATTTTAATATAATTTGATTAGATAATGTGTTTTTTATATTATTTAATAAATATTTTTCTGATTATTTTATTTTAAATTAGTTTCATTTTTTAAATGTAATGTTTTTACGTTTGTAATTTGTTAGATTATAAAAAAAATAATAATGTAAATCAAAAAATAGGGTTATATATATATTAATCTGTCTAATTATTTAGACTTTTTAAAATATAAATAAATGTACTTAACATTCCAGAGATTCTAGGAAATAACAGGAAGATATTAAATAAACAATATTTCGAAACAGCAAAAATCATTAGTGCTTTTATATAAAGCTTGGTTATTTTTTTCTTCTATATTTCTCCTTTATTTTTGAATGTTTTGATGAAATTATGGAGGAAAATGACTCTTGTGAATCTTCTAAAACATTGCTAGAAGCAGATACTCAGTATTTGCAATCGGAATATAACCTTATTTCAAGAAATAAACATTTGCATGTAAACCAATCTTTTAATAATTTAGAAAATATAGAGTTTTCTAATGAATCGTCTTTTTCTACATCTTCAATTGATTCAGATTTTCATAAAATTGCATATCAGAAACAGTCAATTGGTTCTATAGAATCAAAATGTCAAGCAACTTTAACTCTTTCTTCGGTTCAGTCGTTTAAAGAAAATAAAGAAGGTAATATTTCTGAAAAAAATGGGAATTTTTCTTTATTTGATTATAGAAATGTGTTCCTCTCAAGAATTTAATGATTCTGGTTATTGTGAAGATTCATATATATCTTTACGTGTTCCGCCATTTTTTAGATTAACTAGTTTTCAGAAAGAAAATGAAGTTAAAAGGCTTTTAGTTTATAAAAATCCTAGCAAAATTGTAAAATTAAAGGTTGCACCAAGGTCTTTTTTGCAAAAATCATCTCATTCTTTTTTCGTTAAAAATCCGAGTAATTTTTTATTGTTTTTTGTAGTTTATTAACTGTTTTGAAGGGAATTTTATTAAAGATATAAAATTGTTTGGTCAAGATTCTGTTTCTGCAAAAAAGACTTCAGTAAATTATGATAGTATGTTTTTATTATACTTTTTGATGTTTATTAAATATATATATTAGATTTAAAATCTATTCACCCTTTTTTTCTATCAAAAACATTAAATAGCTATGTTCCTATTTCTTTAATTAATACAAAAGTACCTCATAGATTTAATTCGAAATTATTTATTATTGAAGCAGCACCGTGGCCTACTGCTAAAAATACACATGTTAAGGATTATTATAATGAAATAGTTCTTAAAGATACGTCTTTATTCAAAGGGAAAAAAGGTATTAGAAAAAAAGAAAGTTTTTTTGAGGATTATTATTTAGAAAGATATGCCTTATTATTTGGTCGTGAAAAACCTATTTTAAAGAAGAGTTTTTTTTATTTTAGCAAGTTGTTTTATACTTTAGATGATCTTAAATCTCTGGTTGCTTCTATTATTCCTTATGATGATTTGAAACGTCCATGTTTCGATAAGATATATAAAAGCTTAGATAACAAGTTTCTTTCTTCTAATTTTTATGATGTGAGGCTTTGGATTTCTAAATACTCTCCAACTAGGGCTTGTGAGGTTCTTTTTTCCGAATATGAGGTTATGAAACTTCGAGATTGGTTGACAGCTTGCAAACTTGGATCAAATACTATTAAGATATCATGTGTTATTGCATCTCCGAAAAAACATATGTTAGAAAAAAATCAGCAGATATGTTTAGATCAATTTATAAATTATGGGACTGGTAGTAGAAATCCTAAGTCATTTTTAGATGGTATTAATGGTGTTTTTTGATTTGAAATGAATGATTAGTTTTTAATTTCTGATATTCTTAGAATTTAGAACATTAATGAACCGTCAAAAAAAGTTATATACTAAATCTCAAGTTTCTTTTGCACGTTATATATTGTTAACGGGCCCACATGGTAGTTACAAAAGTGCTAGTGTATATGCTATAGCAAAAGAATTAGGTTTTGAGATATTTGAAATTAATTCTGGCTCAAGAAGGAGTGGCAAGGATATTCTTGATTTAGTTGGTGAAATGAGTCAGAGTCATTTAGTTGATGGAGAAAAAGTTAGTAATTTTAATAAATCATGTTTTAAAACTAAATTGGATATGTCGTTTCGAAAACAAAGCTTAATATTGATTGAAGAAGTTGATATTCTTTATGAAGAAGATAGAAATTTTTGGGATACTGTTATGAATCTTGTTTATAAGTCAAAACGTCCTATTATAATGACTTGTACAGGTAGTTCCTTAAGTTCTATTATTATTATTAAGTAATCATTAGATATTAATACAATACCTGGGTTTTTTCTTGAATTTCAATCAATAATTTATTTTAGTACTGCTCCAGCAGATCTCGCTGCTAATTATTTATATTTACTTTCTCTTTCTGAAGGATATATTTTCAGCAAAGAAGATCTAATGCTCCTTTATATAAGTAAAGGATGTGATTTAAGAGCATCAATTCTTCAGTTGCAATTTTTTACTCAGATAGGCAGGTATAGATCATCTGAGTTGATACAGGATATAGACATGCCTATCTCAAATACTTCTTTCAAAAAAATTGTTTTTGAAAATATGTTTCTGTCTTCTACAGAATGGTCAAATGATTTTTGTGAATTATTAGAGACAGAAACTTTTGTAGGGAATAGAAAGCATTTAGATTTGATTGATGATATATTTAAAAATAGTCTGGAAAATATTAAATTAAAGGATTCCTCTCAAATTCATGGAGAAATCGAGAAAGAAAAATTATTTTTAGACGTTCATTCCGATTTTTTAGATACAATGTCATTTTGTGATTATTTATCTAATAAAACTTCTTTTCGATGCTCAGTTAAAGTAATGTTCTATGAAAGTTTCTTTATTGCGTAATAATTAGTTTAGGAAGTAGATTTGTTTAATTCTGATAGTTTGTCTTCTGATACTCGTCAATACCATCTTGATAATCTTCTTGGGTATGACTTTTTACCTTCATATAGAGCTCATTATACTGTTTATCAACCAGGTTATATTCATATATCTTTAGCCATTTTTACTATGTCATGTTTTATTTTCTCCAATAAACTTAATGACACTGATTTAGATACATTAAACATTTGCCAATATGTTTCTAATGCTGAGTCTTTACGTATCGTATTAAAGAAGCGTTATGGGGTTAATGTGAAAGAGCTAAATATTGATAGTTTAAAAGTTGTTTTTTCTCCTTTGTTATTCTCAAATATATGGAATTATAATACTATTCCCAATTCGATTAATGCATTAAGTGGATTTTCTCTCTCAGTTGATATCGGTCCATATATCAGAGATATTATAAGATTTTATAAATTATATAAAAGAAAAAAAGATACTGATGATAGTGACAAGAGAACTACTAGAAGCTCGCGTATTCTAAATTGCAATTTGAGGAAATTAAATAAATATAATATAAAAGATGAAAAGGCTATCCTTGATACATGGATAGAATAATTGATATTTATGTAAATAAACTGTTTTGATACAAAATGCGAATTACTAGAAAGATTAGTATAAATTTTAATAATGTAGTTGTGAGAAATAGCATCTCAGTACTATAAAATTCAAGAATTTTAAATATGAGTTGGAATTTATATAGGAGGAAGTCTACGATATGTTAGAATATGATATTAGAGTAAAGCTATCTTACGAATGCCTACACACTAAAAAGGTTATTTAAATATATTATTTAAAGAAGGTTTATACCTGGGCAAATTAGGCGAACTCTCATCCATCTTTCTAAGCAATTTGTATGAAATAAATGTTTGCAGGGTGTAACCTTTATCGATTATAATTGTAAACAAATAAGAGATATAATTTACCATATACGATCTTCTTCCTAAAATTAATGATGCGTTATTTGCAGAATTTTTATTAATACTTGGTAATGATATATTTTGGATGCATATAGAACAAATTGCACGCCCATCAGAATCGAAATATGATGATGCAGTTTCGACATCTTCTGAAAGTATTGGATGATAATTATATGTCGGACGCAAAAGCTAACATAAATATTATCAAGGATTATTTTAGAAATTCTTACATTAGAAGGTATAAAGAAACGTGGACCGAAAAAATCCTGAGTAGCTAGAAGGAAAACTTGAAACCATAGCCAACCAAAAACTCCCCACGTTATATAAAGATTCGTTGGGATAAATAATATATTTTTTGGATATGAAAATAAATAAATAATAGGAATAACCCTAGTAATAGTCATTCCAATCACGTATGACCAGAGAAATGGTCGTCTATATCCTTTTAAACTGTTCCGTATGATTTGAGGCCACCAGAATGAAAATGCTATAAATGTGATAGTATATATAATATATTTCCTTTTATTAGCTGGCAATAACATTATTTGCGGAAAAATTAACACCATTATGAGAAGAAAGAGATAAAATTGAGTATATATTGTACTGATATCATTATGATTATCATATTGGTCTTGTCTAGTTCTATTTGTCTGATTCTGATTTATGTAGTCTTGCTGATTTGACATAACTGTTTCTTCATTTATTTCGCTATGGTCGCGTCTTTCTGTAACAGTTGCCCTATTTTCAGGTTGTTGTATACGATGAATAATAAGCAAATATCGCATTCCAAATATTGCAACAAGAGTAAATGAAAGAAACGAAGTAGTAATAGAAGAAAGAAATATACTATTATGTGATATAGAAGCCGATAGGAAAATCATACAAGTATATCCATCCAAAGATGCCTGTATCCAAATACTCCAAAATGATATTCTAGAAATGCTCTATGCTTTATTAGTAATATGTATTTTTATTTAAGATAAATTCACTGATGGTGTCGACGTTTCATTCATTTGTTTTATGAGTAAATAAATTTGTATAATAATTAGAAGATTTTGAAAGAATGCTATCTTGTTAATGTTTGCATAATATTTTTCTTTTTTAATGCCAGTGATATTATCAAAATCCAATGAAAATTTACAGTCAGGAGACATAATAATTCCGGAAAGCAAAATAGGAGGTACTAGAGAGTAAGGAAGACCATTTGGTGTTTGAAGTTCTTTTTCTATTTCTTCTAACTTAGGCTCTTTATTGTTATGGATGGGAAGAAGTTGTAAATAAACAACGAAGTCGCAATATTCATTACTGTCATTAGGAATCTGAATTTTCCTGTTTTTAGGTATACTATCTTGTAACTGCTTTATTTGTTGTTCTAAAATCTGAGTTATTGATTTAAGTGAGCTTTGAAATGTGAAATTATTAAATGCAAAAAGTGGAATTGTTATAAGACTTGGGAACTTATGTGATGATGATGTAAGTATTAATGAGCCATTGTTTTTAAAATGAATTCCTTTAAGATCAATATTTCTATATAAGTTGCCAATTTCATCTTGAATTGATAGAGTTGCATCTGTTATTTGGTTATCATTAAATATAGACTCCTCTAAAATTATGCTTAATAGTCCTCTATTATATGATAGTATTTTTTTAAAATCTTGTGCATATTTTGGAATTAACGTGTCATTTGGATGAATGAAAAATTTATTCCATTTGCCGTGTATATAACCAGTAATATTATGATATAAATTTTCCTCTTCACCAATCCCTTTAGAAAATAATAATTTTCTCTTTTTTAATATAATATCTGGAATAGTTATATCAACCTGTTAAAAATAATTAGTACATATTTTGGTTTTTTTTAATATGTACATCAGTAATATTAGCTTGAATTCCCAGAGTCAAGTTTTTCATGGCCATTCTTTTTACTTTAGTAATTTTTTAAAACTTTTTCAAATATACTTACAAATGTCTTTTTTTTTCGTTAATAACTTCATCAACTGTTGCTTGATGATATGAATTTGTATAATTTGGTATCAATAAAATAAGGAAAACGATAAAAAATAGCCATTTGAGATAATTTATATTTCTTAACATCGTCTAAACGCAATAATTCTTTGTTATCTCTTCATTCTATACAGTATCTGGCTATTAGAAATATTAAATTTGTAATATTTATTTTTAAATTTTAAATTTTACGGGTTTAATATATACAATATTTTTTTATTTTATATTGGTTTTTTAAGAGGAATATTTGGTATATGTGGCCTATTATTGCGGTATTTTCCTTTAAAAATAATTTAAAATAAAATCATTTATAATTAGGAATTAAGGATATTTTATCTTTAAGTATGTGTAGTAAATTGTAATATAAAATTTGTTTTGATGATTTTTTGTAGAGATGTAGTTGAAAATTTTGATTTTCTTTGGCAACTTCTTAGAAAGAAGACATTGGTGGAAGGAGTTTCATAAGGAAATTAGTAAAAATGGTAGTATTTTACGTTGGTGTAAAAACATATAATATCTTATATTTATAATTGATTTTGCATTTCTTAGGAAAGGTTATCATTTTAGACTTGATTATAATAACATCCTATTAGCATTCTGTCCATATTCTAATAAAGTTAAATATCTTTGAAAATGTATAATTTTGGACGTATTGTTTGGGCATATTCGATTCTTAATTTTGAAAATTATTTGAGATATGTAAAGGATGGTTGTTACATGTTTTACATCTAATGAAAACTGTTTTTTGGAAACTTGCTATAAGTTTATGTTTGTTTTATATATATTATTTTTGACTGTTATTGAATCAGGGTAGGTTTGCTAAGTATTCTCATAATGGTAAAGCACAAGTATTGGTTTTTTCATTCCTATAAAAAGATATTCTTCTAATAAGAGTTCAAATATTGCTCTTTATGAAAATAATGTTATTTAATATCGGAGTAGTTTAAGCAACCTTCTTAAAATTGTTTCATTTATTTTTTTTGTGTCAATATTTTGAAAATTGTTTTTGGATCTAATTGTTATGCTATATTTAGAAATGTTGGAATTGTTGTTTTAAATGAATTTGGTTTAAATTTTCATGATAATAATAATGATTCATTCTTTATATATTTATCTGGGACTACGGTCATTTTTAGAACATTTAATTATAGCGAATTTGTTCTTAAATATATAGTTAGTGAATGATTTTTGGTATATATTGCGGAATTTGGGAATGTATTTAAAGTAAATTTATTATTCAAGGATGTTACTATGTAAGGTAGTGCAATTTCTCAAGGATCTATTTTTAACATAGATTGTGCGACTCATATTTCTTGTTTTTATTAGAATTTTATTGTCTTCAGTTACAATGATATAATACTAATTAGTATTAATAAAGCAATTTTATTAATAGTTTTCCGATAATTATTTCACGGCTTCAGAATTGTAATGTTATATTAATTGCATATGGAAATCATGGTTTTGTGCTTTATGATGATAAGAAATTGTTATTATGGGATAAAGAGCTACATGAATGTGGTGTTTGAGGAAAGGACAACCTGAATAAGTTTGAAAAAGAGGCTACCTGCAGAAAATAATGAACTTGCAATCTTAATTCTTAAGTTATTGATATTTATAAATTCCTTTACTTCATATTTTTGGAAGTTGCCGAAGGAGACATTAACTGTTGATAGTAATAAAAAGAAAAAAAAATATCAAATATATTGTTGATTTTTTATCATTTCCCCTATAATTTTTTTAATTTAGAATGATAAAACAGTTATATTCTAAAAGTTCTTGATTTCTAGTTGTTAGATATAATATTAATACATTATAGAAAATATTTTGTAAATTTTATTTTTTTTATTTTATATTTTTTAATAAGTTTATAAAACCAATGTTAATATAAGTTATAATGTTGTTTAAAACTGTATATTAAGTGTATTGTAGATATATTATTGATATGTATTTTTTTTTAAAAATGGTTTTCGAAATTACGCCTTTTTTATAAAAATTAGATTTTGAAGAAATTCTAGATTCTAGCTTTCTCAATAAGAATAAATCAGAATATTGTCTCTATTTAAATATATCTGGTATTTTGTTTTCTATTTACGTTAGCAACAGTGTATACGGATCAATTAAAAAGAACGTTTCCAAATAGTTGCAGAAATTATTTTACATATTTTTTTATTAGGCGCTTAAAAATTACTTCTATTTTGTTTATGTTTCAGCAATCACAAGAAAAACACCATCAGAAAATTATTTATGCTCCTAGATCATATATTTCAAAAATATCTGATTTTAAACAAACTAAATTGCAACTTATGGGGAATAATACGACATCTAATTATACGAAATTAGGGCCTTTAAAACCAGTAGATGCGTCTAGTCTCAATATTCATCCAATATCTGTAACTCATGAATCCTCTATTTTTAATAATATTCTCATGATATTAAGAAAAATCAGAAGCCTAGTTCTTCAAGCATAAAGTTTCTTGAAATATTGAATCAACAAAATAAAGGGACAGGTGCTAATATTTTTCAGAAAAGTACGAGCAATGAGAATTTTATTGATGATTTACATGTTAATGAAAATGATATCGATGATAAATTAAACTTAGACTCTGAACATGACGAATCTTTCTATTCTTGGTCATCCTCTCCAATGGAATATCAACATCTGGCTTTATCTGGACTTAAAGATCAGTTCAACAATGAATGTCAATCTTCTGATACTATATTTCAACCTAAATTGTCTAATACGACTTTATTTGAAGAGATTATTTGTGAAACAGAAGTATCTAATTCCTTAGATTCATTAGAAATAGATTCAGGGAATCCTAAAGATTTAAAGAATAGTGCTTTAAAAGGTAGGATTTTTTTGATAATCAAAATTATATTTCATTTACATTAGTTTTAGAAAATCATTCTGCGTTACAGGTAGGTCAGAAAAATGAACAGTTTCAGGATTCCAGGAGAATTCCTTTTTTAAATAAGGCTGAAGATCATATTGAACTTGTTAAATCTGAAATGAAAACTCGTAAAAGAATTTCATCTGATATATTAAATAAATCAGATATTCATAAAATTGATAATATTCAAAATTTTAAATTTGAATCTAAAGATATTCAGAAAAAACCTATACAACAAAAAAAAAATAAAAAGCTTCCAGGTCTTTTTCTTTCTGAGGAACAAAAAACTGTTCTTAAGATTATTGTTGAAGAACGTGAAAGTATTTTTTTTACTGGATCTGCTGGTTAGTGTATGATTTTTGTATCATTTTATTTAGTATTCAGGTACTGGGAAATCTGTACTTTTGAGAGAAATTATTGCCTCGCTTCGCAAGAAATATGCTAAGGAGCCCGATCGTGTTGCTATTACTGCTTCAACAGGTCTTGCTGCATGCAATATTGGTGGTGTCACTCTTCATTCTTATGCTGGTATTGGCTTAGGTAGAGATTCTTGGGAAGATCTATGTAAAAAAATCAGGAAAAATAAGAAATGTTTATCTAGATGGTTAAGGACTAAAGTTCTTATTATTGATGAGAGTAGGCTAAATATATATATATTTATGTTAGCTTAACTATATGAGTTTCAATGGTAGATGCTGAGTTATTTGATAAGCTTGAAAATATTGCTAGGAAAATAAGAAATAATGAAAATCCATTTGGTGGAATTCAGGTATTAGATATTATTTATTTGTTTTTATTATCTTTGATATATGAAATCATAGATGATTGTAACTGGTGATTTCTTTCAGCTTCCTCCTGTACCTGATCAAGGAAAAATCTCTAAATTCGCTTTTGAAGCCAAAAAGTGGAAGGATGTTATTTCTCATACTATAGCATTGACTCATGTTTTTCGTCAAAAGGACCAAGGTATCTATTAAATATGGTCTTTTTATTTTGTGCTTTAGTAATTACGCGTTTTTAGATTTTGTTGAAATGCTTAATGAATTGCGTTTGGGGCGTTTGTCTTATAATTCTATTAGTAAATTTCGTTCTTTAGATAGGGAACTTCAATTTGATGATGGTCTTGAACCTACAGAGCTGTAAGTAAATCTTTTAGGTATTTTATTATGCTTAGATAGAAGGTTTCCTACACGCAATGAA
This sequence comes from Pneumocystis carinii B80, assembly GCF_001477545.1. Classification (NCBI taxonomy): domain Eukaryota; kingdom Fungi; phylum Ascomycota; class Pneumocystomycetes; order Pneumocystales; family Pneumocystaceae; genus Pneumocystis; species Pneumocystis carinii. The sequence goes on from NW_017264720.1 coordinate 35,097, forward strand.
GTTGATCAGGCAAATGCAACTCGTATGCGTTCTCTTAGTGGTGCTTTGCGGACATTTGAAGCATTGGATTCTGGAACTGTTGATAAAGTTCAGAGAGATAAATTACTTTCTAGTTGTATGGCACCAGCCCGAATAGATCTTAAAGAAGGCGCACAAGTAATGTTAATAAAAAATTTTGATGATCAATTGGTAAATGGATCGCTGGGAAAAGTTATAGGGTTTATGAATGAAAAAACATTCCAAATATGGCAAGAGGATGAGCCTGATGATGATCCATTTAATTATCATGAGCAAATTGATGATTCTAATATTGATGAAATAAAAAAGCGTAAAAAGAGAAGAATAGCAAAAATGCAATCAGCTGCAGCTACTGGGAAATTGTGGCCTCTTGTTAGATTTACATTGTCTAATGGCTTAACCCGAGATATGTTAGTACAACCTGAGCAATGGAAAATAGAGCTTCCAAATGGTGAAGTGCAGGCGAGTCGTTCTCAAATACCACTTATTTTGGCCTACGCAATTAGTATTCATAAGGCTCAGGGACAGACTTTAGAAAGAGTTAAGGTTGATTTAGGAAGAGTTTTTGAAAAAGGACAAGCGTTGGTTTAAGATTATTTTATATAATTTATTAAATTTGATTTTAGTTATGTTGCTTTGTCTCGTGCTACGTCCCAAAAAGGTCTTCAGGTTTTGCACTTTGAAGCTCGAAAAGTGATGGCTCATCCTAAAGTAAGTTTATTCTATAAAAGTAATTTATCAAGATATTTCATTCTGATATTTCTAATTTTTTATTAGGTCTTGTAAATACTGGAGACTTAAAAAGAAAAACTAATATTAGCTCTAACTTTAATAAAGAAAAAAATATAGATGATTTTTCAAAGAATTATGTGGATTAGTATGTTTTAAGAAAAATTGCATTTATGATGATGTATTATTAATTATAAATAAATTTTATAGTATTTTATTTGATAGTGTTTTTTAGAGTAGAAATAAGGGAATATAAAAAGACAGAAGTTTAAAAAAAGTATTTTTAAAAAAAATATATTTTTTATTGATTTTAAGTTACGATAAATCTTAAATAGCAAAATATTAGGAATGATATTAGAATCAGGAATTAAGAAATACTTTATAATCTTTAGACCTCTATAATGTCCAAGAAAAGTATTGGAATAGTTGATTTTAAGAAGTTCTATGGACTTACTTTAAGAAATGGGCTTTTTGTTCAAGCTAATTCATTAATAATTCGACAACGTTATTTTCAATTATCTTTGAAATTTAAATGTTATAATGAGATGAGAATGATATCTAGTTTAAATCAGAATTCTCAGAAAGTTTTTTTTTTCAAAAGAAATAGATTTTTAGGAAAAATTAAGAAATTTACATATATTTTAATAATTTTAGGCTTAATAAAATTTTCATATGGTAATTATTATATATTTTGTAAGAATGACTAGAATTTCTATAGATATTTATGAATTGCGTTCTCCTATGCCTTTTGTAGAACTAGATCCTAACAAAAAAACTATAGTAGTTCTTGGAAGTGGATGGGGAAGCATTTCTTTGCTAAAAAATATTAAGTCAGATGATTATAATATTATTGTTGTTTCCCCTAGGAATTATTTCCTTTTTACACGTAAGTTCTTTTAAAAAAGTTTCTTTTTTTATATTTTAATAGCATTTCTTGTAAGCTGTACAACAGGAACTACTGAATTTCGTTCTATTATAGAACCTATTAGATTTATAATGTTTCGTAAAAAAGCATATTTTAGGTTTTATGAAGCTAGTTGTACCAGCATTGATCCCAATGATAAAACTATTATAATAAAAGAATTTTCTGGTGTTCATAACGATGTTGTTGAAACGAAATTATCTTATGATTATCTTGTTATTGGTGTGGGTGCAGAAAATCAAACTTTCGGAATTTCTGGTGTTAATCAATATGCTAATTTCTTAAAAGAAATTCCGGATGCTAGAAAAATAAGAGCAAAGATTATGGAATGCATTAAAGCTGCTATGTTTGAAGGACAAACATATGAAGAAAAAAAGCGTTTATTGCATATGGTTATTGTAGGAGGAGGACCTACTGGTGTTGAATTTGCAGCTGAATTACGTGATTTTTTTCAAATGGATTTAAAAAAATGGTTTCCAGGTATGTTAATAATTGTTAAGTTTAATAATTTAAAATAATATTAGAAATATCAAATTTATTTAAAATTAGTCTTTTTGAGGCTCTTCCTTCTGTAAGTGTTTATAATATTCTTATGTTTGTTCTTATTGTTTAGATTCTTCCTATGTTTTCAAAGACTTTAGTAAATGTAATGGCATTATTTATATTTTTTAGTTGTTTATCTTACCGTTTTTATTAGTATACTGAAGCTACTTTTAGGGAGGGAGATATTGGAGTATTTACTAGAAGCACAGTAAAAAGTGTAACTGGTATTTATTTGGTTTTACAATAGTTTATATTTCTGATTATTTAGATAAATATATTACTGTTGAAACAACCACGTCTGATAATAAAAAAATTATCCAAGAAGTTCCATATGGATTACTTGTTTGGGCTACAGGGAATTCTCCAAGATATGGTACTATTAATGAATTTAAAAAATATATTGTTTTAATGGTTTAGTTATCAAGGATTTGATGTCTAGAATTCCTGAGCAAAGTAATAGTTCTAGAGGCTTATTAGTTAATGATTATTTGGTTGTAAAAGGAACGGAAAATATTTGGTATTTAGATAAAATAGTGTTCTATAAATTAACTTATTTTAGGGCACTTGGAGATTGTACTGCTACTAAATATGCTTCTACTGCTCAGGGTATTTTTTATTTTAGTTGGATATTATTTTAAACATTTTTAGTTGCATCTCAACAAGGATATTATCTTGCTAAACTTTTTGATATCTTAGCAGAATCTCGAAAAGCTAGAAAAGAAATTCAGTACCTTGAAAATTTACTAAAAGCTAATAATATCGATTTTGAAAAAGAAAATATGATAAAAAAAGACATTGATATTAAAATAAAGAAATTGAAAGGGCTTTCCATTCCATTATTTGAATATTCTCATAAAGGAACTCTTGCGTAAGTTAAACTTTTTATGAGGATTCGAGCTCATAACTTTAGATATATTGGAAATGATAAAGCAATTGCAGATCTTTCATTCTCAAAGGGGAATTTTTCTATATTTGGAATAACAGCGTTTTTATTTTGGAGGTTCAGTAAATATTTAATTAATTCTTGTATTTATTTTTTTTAGATCCGTTTATATAAATATGCTTTTCTGTAATTATATTTATTTGTTATAATATTTATTTTAAATTATGATAGTAAGAAATAAAGTTTATGTTTGTTTCGATTGGATTAAAGCTTCTGTTTTCGGGAGGTAAGAGGTCTTAAGATATAATATTTTCTTAATTATCTATAGAGATTTGAGCAGTTTTTGATTTATTTAGATTTGTCTATTGAGATTTTGATCTCACATTTTAATAAATATACTAGCAAAATGATATGCTTTCGTTTATGAATTCGTTTTATATAAAATCTTTTAATTAGATTACAAAATACTTGCATTCGTTTTTAATGTTAAAATGTTTTTATTAAAAATATTATTTATTATTGTTTAAATTATTATGGTAGCTCAAATAATTAATATTAAAATTATTTATATGTATTATTTGAATTTTTTATGGATTTTTAAATCACTTCTATTAATAAATAGTTAAAATTTGAATTGATGTATTTTTATTTTAAAATTGATTTTTTAAAAAATATTATTCAAAGTATTAGAGTAGCATATTTCTAATAAGATGATAATAAAAAAGTAAATTTTTGATATTTTTATATATAGAATATATTCTTGATAAAAAAATTTTGAAAATATTTTTAATAAATATTATGTTTTAAGACATAGAAGTACATATAAATTATATAAAATAGTGGCAAAGAATTCGAGATTAATTTAATGTTATAATTACATGTTTGAATTTTATCTTCTCGGTGGAGATATTAAAATTACTGAATCTCCACGTATCTAAATATTAACGTTTAATAATAAGAAATAAAGAAATCTACATACAAATATCATTTCTGAGTGTGTTTTTCTAGTCTATGTTCGTTATTTTATTTTTTTTTTATAAGTTATTAAATACATTAATATGCTCTTCAGCTTCATCGTCAATATCAATTGTATAAACTGTTTCTTCTGCATCACTTAAAACCATATTAAGATGACTGTCATAGGCCTATTCACAAAAATATAATGTATATGTTTTTTATAACATATTAGCACCTACATGTAATTTTCCCTTTATTTCTCTGTCTCCTCGTAATTTGACGTAAACTCTTTCATCTAAGGAAAGTCTAATAAGATCTAAAGGCTCTGAAACCTATAGCTGTTGTAGTATTTGTTTTTCCTTATAGAGAGGTCTTACTGATGTGTTATCCGTTTTAATTCCAATATCATTCATTATTAGTTTTATAAACTATCGATTAAAAATAAAATTTTTAGTGATGTTCATTTAAAGAGTTTAAGATTAATAAAATAGTTCATATGTTTTATGCTGTGAGGTTGTTTTTCAATTGTAATTTTCTTAGTAGAAATATTTCTTTTCTCGCATCTCTTACTAATAATCCATTATCAATTAAAAAGGTAGTTTTCAAACTTTTTATTAATTTTACAATAATTGTCCTAGGTTAAACGAGTTGGAAGGGGGCCTTCATCTGGGAAAGGGAAAACATGTGGAAGGGGACATAAAGGTCAAAAGGCTAGGAGTGGAAATAATAGAGTTAAACCTGGATTTGAAGGTGGACAGACACCTCTCACTAGATTGTATCCAAAACGTGGATTTGTAAATGTGTAGCGTTAAGTTATTCCAATTTAAAAGTTGTTTATTTATGTTAGGAATTCAAAAGAGTTTTCTCCATTAAATCTTCGACGTTTGCAAATATGGATTAATAATGGAAGAATAGATGCAAAAAAGCCTATTACCATGAAAGACCTTTATGATTCTAATATTATTCATGGAATAAAGTCAGGTGTTAAGTTACTAGCTAGTGTATTTCCCCTCAAAAATGTTTTTGTATATTAAAATTATTATAGGGCAAAGAATTTTTTAATACACCTATAGAAATAGAAGTTTCAAAAGCTTCAAGAGAAGCTATTAAAAAGATTGAATCTACCGGGGGGAAGATTACTTGTGTATATTATAATTCTTTAGGACTAAAGGTACATCTTCATCCAGAAAATTTCAAAATTATTCCTAAACAAGCTCAACCAATTAGTAGATCTAATATTCAATATTATAGAGATAAAAACAATCGAGGATATTTGGCATCTACTTGATATATATATATATATAATTTTTAATGCTAATAAATGGATAATTGATGCTTTAATCGCAGCATTACCAATTATCAAAATTTCCAAATCCTCTCCTTTTTTTTTTTTTTGGTTCAGATATTTCAGATTTATTATTTATTTCTATAATTTCTTCATCTATTTTATTCAATATGTTATTTTTCTTTAGATACTTTCCAATGGTTGAGCTTTTATGGATATCTTTATTTATGGTTAAAAATTTACCTGTCCAAGTTGTATCATCATTTTCTAAAGAATTTGTGTTTTCTTGTTTTTTTTCGTCCAAAAGTTGTATTTTTTTAAATTCTTCAAACGGATCAACAAAAACAATAATGTCTGTCATTATTATATCCGAAATAGGTTTATCAGAAGAATCCACTGGGCTGTTTTCCATTTTTTCTAAAGTTTCCATCCCTCCAACTACTTTACCAAAAATGGTATGCTTACGATCTAAATGTTTTGTTTCTTTATAAGTTATAAAACTAAATGTATTATTAATATGCAATAATAATAAATAATGTATATATAATATACAATTGTGATGAATTCGTATTTTTTCCTTTATTGGCCATACTAAGTATTCCTCTTTGATTATGACTTAATGGGCCTTGAATTTCATCATTAAAATCTTTTCCCCAAAATGATTTTCCACCTCTGCCAGTACCTGTAGGATCTCCTCCTTGAATCTTGTATTATTAGAATGAATAACATATAAGTAGAAATATAACCATAAAGTTTTTGATATTTCTATGAAATATTACATTTTTATAATCTCCTCGTTTTGCAAGCATAATAAAATTATAAACAGTTTTGGGTGCCCATTCTGCATTTAATTCTATGTTTATATTCCCTTTTTAAATTAAGTGAATATATTTGTATAAAAGAAAATTGTACCTAAATTTGTTTGAATTCTAGCATAACCTTTTGTTTTTATCCTTTTAGGTATTAACATATATTCTTCATCAGTATATAAAGCTCTTTCTAAAGAAGTAATTGGAGTAAGAGAGGTACTGGTAAAACTAGCTGCTGCAAGACCAGTAGTATATGGTGCTACATTATAAGAATGTTTTTTTTCTTGTTTAGAATATTTTGGATCGTTTTTTAGATCTTTAGTATCCAATAAGTCATTTCTTTTATTTTGTATATCAAAACTCATATTGGATCCATTATTAAATATAGATTTTGAATCAGTAATATTCTGTTATAGTTAATATGATCTCTTCAAAAATCATAGTATACTTTTTCTATAGAGTTTATATTAGATTCTAGTTCTTTGTTTGTACATGCTTGGATTTTTACGATAGAATCTTCATTTTTATTAAGGCCTTCTAATTTTGATATTTCATGTGTTTGAAAATTATGTGGATCCTAAAAGTTAATATTTCATTTGGGTTTATTTTTATTATGAAACCTGGATAGTAATTATATCATTTCTTGTAAATGGTTCATTGGTTAATAACTCTTTCATATTTTTAGCTTTAATGTTTAAATTGTTTACAGCATCCCATGAAAATACATTTCCAGATGTTTTTATTGCGACAATATGACTATGGTTATTAAATATCTTATATGTAATTGGACAACAATATTCTCCATCTTCATTTTTATGAAAGTTCAATTTCAGAAGGGATTTTGCTTCAAGTCTTTCTCCTGTTACTGGGTTTTTTTTATGTTTTTTTATATAAGGAATTATATGTCTTATAATATGTTAGTTATTTTATTTCAATAAATATATAGTACAATAGCTCAAAAATAAACGCTTCGTTTGCCTCATTTATATAGCAAACAGGATTTTCAAAAGGCTGTAGCGATAAATTACAGTATTGAAAAGATAATTTATAAAAAGGTTGATCTATTTTCCGTTTTGTAATTCCAGTAGATGTGCTATATTGTCCATCTATTCCTGACCATTCAGAATGTGTTACATATAGCTTTAGAATTAGTTTTAATTAAATAATTCCCTATTAGATTTACTTTATCCGTATTTTTTCCCATATTTTAATTGTATTTTAAAATTTTACGATTTACTGATTTATAAAATGAATCAAGATAAAAATAAATTATTTATTGGGAGTCGTAGGTCTCAGCTTGCTATTGCTCAGACAGATTATGTATTAAAAAGGTTAAGTTTGCTTAATAAAACGTATCAGTTTTCAATAGTTGCCGTTGATACCTCAGGAGATTTAGTACAATCGAAGCCTTTATATCAATTTGAAGAAAATACTGTTTGGACAAAAGAATTAGAAAAATTAATGATAGATGGGAAGTGTTCTATGGCAATCCATAGTTTGAAGGACATGCCTACGAAACTCTCTGATGGTTTTATGATTGGTGCTATATTAGAAAGATTAGATCCTACAGGTTATTATTAAAGCTATTAATTTCTTAATTATTTATTGGATTAGATGCCTTAGTTGTTAAAAAGGGATTACATTATAAATGTCTTGAGGATCTTCCTGAGAAGTCTATTGTTGGTACTAGTAGTATTCGTAGAATTGCTCAGCTTCGCAGGCATTTTCCAAAATTGCTTTTTGAAGATATAGTGGGATATTGTTTTAAACAAAACACTATTAATTGTTTCTAGAGAGGAAATATGTGTGTCTATTTTTTGTTTTATATAAATTTATAATTTTAATATAGTACTACTAGAATAAGGAAATTGGATGATCCTACATTACCATATATATGTCTTATTCTTGCTTCATCTGGGCTAATACGGCTTGGATTACAGGACCGAATTGCTAAAAGACTTGAATCATCTATATTAATGCATGCTGTTGGACAAGGTGCTATTGGAGTAGAAGTCAAATCTGATGATATTGTTACACAGGATTTGGTGAAACCACTGAATCATATGCCAACATTTTTGTGTTGTCTAGCTGAAAGGTCATTAATGTGTAGATTGCAAGGTGGATGTAGTGTTCCTATAGGAGTTGAAACTGAATTTAATGGAAATTTACTTAAAATAGAATCAATAATTGTGAGTCTAGATGGAATGCAATCAGTGACTTCTAATATGTCAATGGAAGTATTAAAGGAGGAGGACGCAATAAAGCTGGGAATTTTGTTAGCAAATGATTTAATAGAAAAAGGTGCATTAGAAATATTATCTAGTATTAAAGAATATAGTTTTTGAAGGAAACATGAATGAAGTTGCATATATTAAAAGTATAAAATGTATAAATAGCGATTTATTTTCTAGATTTATTTATTGAATTTATTTGTCTTTAGAATTTTTTTTTTTGTTTTATAGCTGTATATTGTTTTTCTTCAACTTGATATAGCCAATGTCCTACAATTGCTCCTGTTAATGCATATCCAAGATAACCTTTAATATCTATTCTAAATTGGTATTTCATTAGAGTAAAATTTATATTTAAAAACCTTTAAATTGTGGTCGTTTTTGGATTCCAAGTTGCAAAGACCTAATTGAAAGTCCTTTAGGTAATTTAATTTAGTTATAAAGTATGGAAGATATTTAGCATACCAAAAATTGTGAATCCTATTATGTTTGAAAATAATGACATCTAGGTAATGATTAAATTAGGGTTCGGTAATTTTGATGACTTCAAGTTTTAAAATAATCTAATTGTTTTCTTTTGAATAGTTTTTTTGTAAATAGAAAGATATGCAACAATCGGATTTTTTTCTTCATGGCCGACATGGTTTTGGTTGTGTTTTAAAAGGTAAAAATTCTGAGGCTAAGATGTGCGATGGAAATACTCAAAATAACTCATTAACTAAAGAAATAAAAAAACTAAAAATGGAAAAGGCCATTAAAAACTCTGGAAGAGGCGTTTGTGAAAGTTGTGAAAAAAGGTAATGTTTTTTTTATACTGATGATAATAATGGGGATATCAGTAAAAAACAATTAAAAAATTTTCAGTCAACTCATAGTATGTTATGTTTTAAATTGGTTTATATTTTTTTTCAAGTGTAATATTAGATAATGAAATTGTGTTTAATAAACAGGTTTTTTTATTTAAACATTTGGATGGTGATAGAAGAGTTAATACTCAAGGAACATCTAAGGATATTCATCCAGTGATTTTATCATTAGGTTTGCAATATTCTGAATTCAAAATATGTGGGTCAAATGCTAGATGCATTTTTATGCTAAATTCGTTTAAACAAGTTATTTCAATTCTTAAGTATATTTGTATATTAACTAAATAAATATAATTTAGGTAATTCAGGATTATCATACACCCAGTGGAACTACGTTACAGCGTCATTTACAATCATACATTAATCTTCATATTGCTCATCTTGTTCTTTCAAGACCACTTAGTGTTAGTATGAGAAATGCTATAAGATTTTTGAAGTTAGAAATATCGAATTCGAGTATAGATCTTGGAGAAGACGAGGTTTAGATATTTTGGATGTAAATATAAATTAATTGTGGAAAAGGCAAAAAATCTTCTTATAAAACGTATAGATCGTTTTATTAGAGATAGAATTACTGTTGCCGATCAGGTTATTGTAGCAGCTGGACAGGATAAAATTAATAATGGTGATGTAATTTTGACATATTCAAGGTAATGGTTTTCTTTTTATTGTATTTTTAGTCTTTTAAATAGGTCGTCTATTGTTGAGCAAGTACTTATAGAAGCATATGAACGTCATAAACTTTTTCGTGTAATTGTTGTAGATTCGCGTCCTGGCTTTGAAGGGAAAGAGTGTGTTCGTAGACTTTCTAGAGTTGGTTTAACTTTAACATATTTAACTATTTCTTCCCTTAGTTATATTATGCGAGAAGTTACAAAAGTATTTTTGGGTGCGCATGCAATGTTATCAAATGGTGCTCTATATTCTCGTGTTGGTACTTCTATTGTGGCTATGACTGCAAAAGATAATAATATACCTGTTATTGTATTTTGTGAATCTTATAAATTCACAGATAGAGTTCAGTTGGATTCATTTGTAAATAATGAATTAGGTATATATATTATTACTATGTTTTTTTGTTTATTAGTTTTTATCTTAGGACCGACTGATAATTTAGTTGATATTTCTTGTGGTAACTGTTTTAAATTAGGTCCTCTATCATCATGGTATGAACTTGCCAATCTAAAGCTTCTTAATTTAATGTATGATGTGACACCCGCAAAATTCATAAATGTATGTATTTCAGAAATGGGTATATTGCCTTCTACGTCAGTATCGATTTTAGTTCATGAATTTAAATAGTTGGAAAATAGCTAATAAATAAATTGTAAATAACTTTAATATTATATTAAAAACTTTATGCTAGTAATTATATTTTCAATATTTTATAGGATTATGTAGGATAGTTAATTTATGATGAGTTTACATATAACATCTAAAAAAAGAGCATTATTATGGTATTTAATTTGATTTTTCGGAAATTTCATGAAGTCTAAATATGTTAGTTTTTAGGAAAATAATTTATAAATTAATTTTTACTTGCTTCCTAGTTTAATAATAGAATAATGTATTACTCTTGGATCCAATCTTAATATTTTATTTATTTCGAGTTGAGCTTGTGGGTTTGAATCAAATAACATAGTCCAGTGACGTCCTTCATGATGTATTTGTTGGTGTTTTTTCTTTTTTTTTGGTAAAATTAAATTGCCCCAATCCTCGAACCCTCTAATTATTCCTCCTTTATTTATTATAGTGCTTCCTGATGTTTTGACAAGTTCACGTAAGCTTTTCTAGAGGATTTTAATAGTTTAAAATAAAGAGTAAGATATACTATTTTTAAATTTGCTTTTGTAATACATAATAGTTCATATAAAACCATTTTAATAAAAATTAAATTTTTGTTTCTAAAAAAAGTTTTTTAAAAGATACTTCCTTATTTATTTAAATTAAAAAATATTAGAAAAAACTTTTTATTGAAAGTATAATTTTAAACCATATGTTTTAAATTTATGAAAAAATATTTGAAGTTTTTTTGATTGTCGAATAAAATTTTTGTAAAAAAATCAGTGTAAATGTTTTTTTTTTCGAAAACATTGCCTTATACTTTAGCTTCTAAAGTTTTTATTCATTCAGTTTCTTTTCGACAATTCCGAAATTTCCATTTTTCAAGAGTATATTATGCTAGTATATTATTGTTCTTATAAATAAATTTAAAATTTAATTGATTTTTAGTAAAGAAATATACTAAGGAGCATGAATGGATTTCTCTTGATGATAATGGAATTGGAGTAGTTGGTATAACTGATTATGCTCAAAAGGCTTTAGGGGATGTCGTTTTTTTGGAATTGCCAGAACCAGGACTAATATTTTCCAAAGGAGGTAAAGCTAAAGTTTCAATATTATGAATTCAATATTTATTTCATTTTAAGATAGCATTGGTGTAGTTGAAAGTGTTAAGTCTGCAAGTGATATATATGCGCCTTTAAGTGGTAAAATAATTGAGTCAAATGATTCATTACTGAAAAATCCTGGTTTAATTAATAAGAATGCGGAGTCTGATGGTATGAATAATGTTATATTGATTTTTATATAATTTCGTTTATAGGTTGGATATGTAAAATAAAAATAAATGATACTGATGAATTTAACGTTCTTATGGATGTTGATGATTATAAAATGTATTGTAATGAATAAGCGTCTATATAGATGCTTGAGTTTTTAATGTAAAGTATATGCATATATATATATATATGACAATTTATAAGCTTTGAATAATTTATATCTTGATAAAATAAAAATTACGAATTTTATTTTTAAGTGTTATTTTTATGTATATTTATATAGAAAAATAATATTCAATGCTTATTATTATTATTATTATTATTTGATATATAGTTATCTATGTCAATACTATTAAGTTCTTTACATTTTTGTTCAGCTTGTAAGCTAAGTTTAGTAAAAAAATCATTGGCATGTTTTGAAATTTTGCAGTTTTTTAAAATTTCTTCTTTTCTAGAATAGTGTTTTTTTATAGTTTTTTGAAATAAAAGATGTAGATCCTTTTGAGGATATTTTAAAACTTTTTGACATTCTGATATAATTCTTAATGAGTTTTGATTAATGAAATCAGAATTTTCTAGTTTCTGTTTAATTTTTTTTGCTATTTTTTTAGGAATTGCTTTTGGTATATTGAAAATAGCGTAACCGCAAGTACTAATTACTTAAATTTATTAGTGAACTTTATTTACAAATTTAATTTAAGATACCTGCTAAAGAAATAAAAGGGATAATTAATTTTTTTAGATTTTTTGTTCCAATGATATTAAATGCATTAAATATTGTAGTAATGATATTATGATATCCTGCGATTTTTCCTCCTAAGATAGAGCAAGCACCTATAATTGTTATAAAAGTGTGTTTTTTTTGGTTGAAATCTATAAAATCAAACAAGTCGATATCAACATAAACAGAATTTTTGATGATATTTTTGTGTTTAGAAAACATATATTGTGGTTGAAAAATTTTTTTAAAAGGTTTTATATGTATCATTCTTAAGTTGTTAATTTCATTAATGCCTTTGCTTGTGTTTATCCTTGCAAAAGTTTCTGTATCATTCAAACATAATTCAATATAATTTAACATATTTCTTTTGGTATTTATAGCATAACTATACGCTTTAAAAAATCCCTGATAGTTACACGGTTCAATATATTCCATTTTCATAATTGCTGTTGATAAATGTTCATAAGAATATCTCGATGTTAATAAACAAACATTCTCAATTATTTTTTTGACTTCGTTAAGTATTTTTTTTTTTTCTTCTATTATTTGCTTGCAAATAGGTGTTATTAGCTTAAGTTCCTCTTTTAGATTTTGTATTTGAAAAATTGCTTCATATTTGTTTGTTTCACACAATATTTTGATATCGGTTAATAAGTTTAATAGATAGGTCTTTCCTGGTGAAAGTTTTGATTTTATTCTTTTTTCCAAAATAAATATTTTTAAGTCTTTTTCAAGTTTTTCGAAATCATTGTTATTGAATATTTTATCATTTTCAGTGACAGAAGCTGAGTTTACAAAATGTACTAGTTCTGATGCGTTATAATATGTTTGAGGAGAAAGATTAAAAATCTGTTTTAGAATTACGTCTTTACATCGTTCTTTATCTTTAACATTGTCAAATTTATTAACAACGATAAAAAGTAATGCTTTTTCATTTGATGCATTTAAAATGAATTCTTTTGCCTTTTAAACCAATTAGCTTTAGATATTAAAAATAAATAAAATAATTACTGATAGTGTAAAATGGTTTTCTGCATTTACGACAAAAATAATAATATCTATTTCTTCCTGTTTAGAAAATACTGCTGTTGTTATCATTGAGTTAAAATTGAGACCAGGACTATCAATTAATGTTATATCTAGAGTATCATTTCTTAGAATATTTTGATTGTTTGAGTTAACATTATTAATATATATTTTTATATAGGACCATGTCTTTGAATCAATAACAATTTTATTAAGATCATGAATTCTTAAAATTGCATATGTATTTGAATTTTCTTTATCATAAATCATTCCATGTGGAATTGCATGTACTTCTTCTTTTCCAGAATTTTTATATGAATCAATGATTTCGCAGAAAATCTCAGTACAAGGTTGTTGATCTTCAGGAAGAATTTTTTGTTTTAAAAGTGCATTACAAAAAGTTGATTTTCCTGAATTCAAATCTCCTGTGATAAGTATTTTAGATGATTTGTTTTCTATTCTTTCCATAAGTGTTTCTATATGCTTAATATTTTCAATTATTTTTTTGTTTAATAATAAAGCGATAGTAGATTTTTCAAGTTGGGATAATTCTACTGAAGTTATTTCTCCAAGTTTTAATTGGAGTTTCAAAATATTGAGTTTACTGAGAAATGGTTTAAAATTGTGTTTTTTTTGTTCTATATTTTCTATAATTATATTAGAATTATTGCTTGTATTTTTAAATGACAATGAATTGGTAAGATGAATGTGTTTAGAATCGATTTTTTTTAGAGATAAATTTATTTTTTTTTCAGTTTCATTTCCTTTACTGTTTTTCCGATTAGTCTCATAGAATTTATCATTTTTGTTTGATAATGGATAATGTATTACCCATTCTTTTTTATTGTTAAATTTGATAAGATCCTATTCTTTTATTAGATAACAATGTTCTCTCAATCTCGTCATCCTTACACTTAATAATTTTTTTGTTCTTTCTGCATATTGTAATAATTGTAATTTGCTATTGTTATACAATAATTGTTGATAATGTTCTTGAAAATAGTCTGGAGACTTTAAGAATAATTCTGATAAAATATTAGAAGAATAAATTTTTAGATCCATCTTTTGAATTTTTTTTTTGAGTTTTTAATTATTTTGAGTATTTTTATATGTTTAATGTTAGAAAGTTTAATAGTTTTATTTAGAATTCTGGGTAATATTTTAATATAATAAATAATTTAGTAAATGAATCTTTATGGCATTAATTTAGTATTTATAATATTAGACGATTTGTTTTATTTTTTTTGCTTTTCTCATATAATGCTTGCTTATTGATCGTGTAACGTGATTTTTAGAGTTTACTAAAATTATCATATTTGAAATATTATATATTATTGTGAATATGGATACTATATCATTTAAAGTACTTGATTTTCATATAGATATTTAATTATTTTTCTTTTTTTTGGATGGTAGTAAAAATCTTTCATGTAACTTGATATTATGTATATTTATAGGTTAATGTTTTCGTTATAATTTAGTTTTCATAAATTTTAATTAAAATAACTTGTATATTTATGAATTATTATGCTGTAAATTTTATTTTGACATTTTTGTTTTAAAGCTGAGTTTATCTTAATATGAAATTGCAAATTATCATTTTCATTTTTTTTAGGGATAATGATAAAAAATAATCATAAATTATTTTAAAAAATATTTGTAAATTATGATATATAATTGAATAAAAAATTATAAAATATTTATATGTATATTTTTTTATTTAATATATGCTAGGCTATATATTATTATTTATTATGATTATTTTTTCTTTTTTTAGTAGTTGTAGAAATAAATTTTAGATTTTTGCATGATGAACTGAGGTCATTATTTATAGTCGTAGATAATACGAATTTTGCCTTCTTAAAATTATAAAGTAAGCGTGTATCTTCTAATTCTAATATGTCTAAAATATAGTTTTCTAATTTAATAAGTAAACTAAATGTATGTCTTGACGTAAGTATCTTAAAGTGCTTGCAAACTGACATGAGTATTTTTTTGCTATAAGATCTAATAAATCATTTTTTTTTTAGGGCATCATATAAAGTATCTCCTGAAATTTTGTTGATAAAATATAATTTAGTGAATTGCCATATAATTTTGCATTTTGGATTGTTTAAAATGTAAAATAAATATGTTTTTATTTTAATTTTATGAAAAAAAAGTACTGTATAACTGTCTCGGTTGTTAGATTAAGCAAAAATTATAAAATGTTTTTGCTCGATTTAAGTTTATTTGGAAAAATATTTAACATCCTTAGTTATAATTTAATGTAGACATATATATATAAAAACTACCCTTTTGTATGACAAAACACGTTTACATATATGTTTATATTGCGTTTTAGTTTATTTTAAATTTAACTTATCTAATTTTAATTTAAATGTGCTATTTTTAATTTATTTTTGGAGGGTTCGTAAATTTTGAAAAAAAGCTTAAATATATATTTACGGTAATTTTTTTATGATTTTATTGATTTTTTTTAAAAAATGGATATATGATATATTGCATTTAGTTCACTGAATTAGAATGTGAATATGTTACTATATAAGGATTATAAAGAACCATTTTCTGATTGTAATGATTATTTTGATGATAATGAACTTAGTTCTTCTCCTTCAATTTCAGATGAAGTATGCATTTCTAATCTTTTTTTTGAAAAAATATATTTATTATATTCTTAAGGATATTGATTTTAATTTTGTTTATGCATTGCATACCTTTGTTGCTACAGTAGAAGGACAAGCGAATGTTATTAAAGGAGATACACTTATTCTTTTAGATGATTCTAATAGTTATTGGTGGTTAGTGCGTCTTGCAAAAGATCAAACTGTTGGTAAGAATTTTATAACATTGATTATTTTTGATTATATAGGATATCTTCCTGCTGAGCATATTGAAACTCCTTTGGAGAGACTTGCAAGATTAAATAAATATCGTAATGCTGAAATATCTTCTGTAACAGCTGAGGAACCCAGAAGCGATTCAATTTCTTATAATAATGCACATGTGTGTAACAAAGACAATAAACTGGTTGTATTTTCTGTACCAACTTACATTGAATATGTAGAGGGTGAATGGGATGATAATAGTAAATGTGCAGATGATGATTTTGAAATATCTGAAGAGTGTGAGATACATGATTATATAAATGATGATAGTGATAATTATGATGATGACATGTGTACAGGTAATATGTATTATTATTTTGAATTTAATTGATAGGATTTGATTAAAGATTTCAATACAAGAGATACAAATAAGATACAGAGAAAATGTTATGAAATGGGTAATAATATTTATTTTATAATATTAAAATTTATAGAATATTTAGTTTTATACAATAACTCTCAAAACCTACCTATTGCACCTGACTCCAATGATATAATAGGAAATAGTTATCATAAAGAATGGTTTCTTCTATAATATATATATATATTCTTAATTTATTGATTTTATACTAGTAATGATATATCTGATAGAGTGTGTATAAATAAATGTAAAAAAAAGTCTAAGGGAAAATCTGGTGGAATGTCTCAGAGAAATGATAAAAAAGATGAAATATGTAAATCTCTACGCAAGAGTTATGATAGTTTAGAAAATTTAAGATTGGAAAATAATTCTCAGGTACATGATGCTTTAAAAAATGACGATATAAAATGTAATGTGACATCTCTTTCTTATGATATAGATAAAGGTATTTCATTTGCATTAGATTCTTGTATTGATATGATAACCGAGATAGGAATTTATGAAATTTATGTATTTAACTGATTTCTTTTTTTATTACTAACTGGTGCTATATCAAGGACAATAATAGTGATCACTTTCATCTCTTAAATGATATTAGATACGATACTGTATTAGGTGCTAGTGAGGTTTATAATAAGAATATATATTTATCTAAAGGTGCTCTTCGTGAATACTTTGATCAGAGAAAAGATTTGGAATTGTATTTTTTTGTTAATTCTATGTTTTCTTTTGACAAAAATGAAAATATTATTTATCCAGAAATTCATGAACTTTATGTCAATATACAGTTTGAGTTGGAAAAAATATCACAGGTATATGATTATGTTTTTAGAATTGTTGTTAAATATTAGAAGCAACTAGATACGATGCTTATAAAATTTAAATGCTAATTAGTTATAAAACTTAATATAAGCGATAATAAATATTAATTTATTTAATTGATAATCTTAGATCATATGTATTCTATTTTACGTTAAATATATGTTTATTTTTATATATTTTTATTTTTTTTTTAGAATTTGTTTTCGTTTATATTTTATTTTTGTAATATTTTTATATCAAGAGCTTAAAATATCGATTAATAATGTTTATATATATATGATTTTCAAATAATAAAACATCATTTGAATTTTTATGTTTTAGTATAGCCTGGATTAATATATATCTTTGGATTGTTTAAAATCAAACTTTAGGAAATATGGTTACTTTAAATAAGTTTGGTCAAAGTTTATTTAAGAGGGCTGATAGTATTTTTTGTTGTTGTGGAAAGTGTTATCCTGCGTCTATTGTTTCGCCTATTTGTACAATAAGAATAGAAAGAACAGAATATTTATTAGATGAACCAGCGTCTTCAAGTTTGGATTTAAGAGGAATTAATGACATGACATATTTTGAAATAATGGAACCTATTAAGCGTATGGAAAAGTTATGCCGTTCTGGAAAAAAATGGTTGAAAACTTTTAATGGCAAAAAGAAAGGTTTTGATAACTTTTTTCGATTTCAAGATTACGTTACTGATAATGGGTTGAAATTGGAAAATAGGCCAAAATCGTCAATAAGTTTTATTAAAATACCAGTATCTGTCCTTCGCTGTAGACGTTCTTGGCCTAATCATAAAAAAACGATTTAATTTTTTTGACTTTTGTATTAATACATTTGTTTTAATTAATGTTATGCATTTTAAAAACTGCTTGTTTAATATGTTTTTTTTTTTTTTTTTGATAATAAACTTTTAGATTAATTGAATATTTCAATGTCAGTAAAAAATATGAAATAATATATATTTATTTATTATTATATATTATTCATCATATTGTGATGTATTATGTAATATATTCATGATCATTATATGAAAAAATAATAATAATGAAATAAAACATTTGAAGTTTTATATATATATAATGTTTTCGAATTTATGATTTTTAAATATTTAATTAAAAATTAATGTTTAAAATTATATAGTATAAAAATATATATTATCCATAATAATATTATTTAAAATATTATTTAAGAATATGTTATTTTAAAATTATAGTAGATATTTTATTTAAATTGTAGATTGGATATATATTTTATTTAAAATGTTTATTATTTTTTAAATAATTATTAATTTATAAAAAGTAACTAAATAACTATATAATTTAAATTATTTATTATATACAATTTAATTATTTTTTTAAACGTAATATGATTCAATTAAACTATTGTAATTATCATATTTTTTTAAAAATATAATGAAAGTATAGAGACTAATAGGAATGAAGATTAAATAATATATAGTTTTTTTACTATTTTTATTATATTATTAAATAATACAATTATTTTTGATTCAATAGTAATCTAAGATATTTAGAATATGAAAGATCGACGTATTTATATTAGTTTCATATAAAATACAAATTAATAAATATATTAAAATAACATTTTATAAGACAGTTATATGCAATTATACTAAAAAAGTCAAATAATTAATCAATTAATTAAATTAATATATTGTTTATTTTAAAAACATTTTTAACATGTTGATCATCATTTTTATATCATGATTTTGATTTATTATTTAACTGATAAAATTACAAAATTAAATTGAAATAATAATTAATACATTCATTCTAAAAACGTAATGACAATTGTTTAATTTATTACGTTTTAAAGAAAAAAACATTAGATTTTAATATAATAATATTTTTAATATTAAAATCAAAATAGTAAAAATTACATCAAAATACATGGTAATATATTTCACATAATGTATTAATATACAAATTTATAATGAAATTATATAAAATTTCATATAAAACAAAAAATATTTTTTATAAATTACTAGATAAAGTTAATCAAAATTAACATTATATGTTTATTATTTTTTATATAATATTTTTACCATTTTATTTTTTAAACTAAAACATGAAGTAATTTCTTATTATACGATCTAACAAAAATAATATTTTTTTCGTATTAAATATTAATATAAAAAAATAATAACCAATCTTAAATCTGTCAGATATAATTTATATACATCGCGTAAAATAGTCCTACAAAATCAACTAAATTAAAAAATAATGACAGAAAAAGTGATTGAAGATCTAGTATGCTCGTTAAAGAAGACTAACATTTTCCTAATTAAAACTACAGAATAGATATATATTGATTGCAAAACAAAGACATGAATATGAACTATTAAAATGTTCTACTACAAAAATCCATATGCAAGAAGAAAATAGACGTGCTCGTTTGGAAATACACGTTCTAACTAATGAAAAAAAAGAAATGCACCAATCAGAATTAATTTATAGACAAACTATTAAAGAGTTAACGGTAATACACGTTTTTATTTGACAAATTAATTCAATATAAAAAGGATGATTTACAAAAATTACAAGATCAATATATTATAATAGAACAAAAAAACGATGAATTAAACTCGAAAATTATAAAATATGAAGAAAAGCTATCACATCTTGAAGTATAATTGCATTGATTATTATTTGGATCTAATTGAACTAAGAAAAATACACTAAAAAACAACTCAAATGTTTCACAAGACAATGTTCTACTTCAAAAAATAGAATTTCTAGAAGTATAATTATACACATTATATATTTTTTATCTTACACTGCATAGAAGGAATTAATAAATGAAAAAAGTAAACAAAACGTACAAAATGATTTAACAAGAAATTTAGAATCAAATCATTCCTTCAAAACACCAGAAGTATTGTAATGTACTAAATGTTTAATACTAATTTTTTTAGCTCAATTTAAAAAATTCAGAAAAAATAAACAGTATAATCAAAACCATCAACAAAGATGCCAAGTCAAATATGTCAACTATTAAGAATACTAAGGTATAAGAATCGTATTATAATGGGAAAATACTAACAAATTAGTTAAAATCAATCAAATATTTAAAAATGAAAAAATCAAATAAGGCCAAAATTAAAAAAAATATATACATAGACAATTATACTTTCAATAATCAATCGGAATCATCAAAAAAAAAAGATAGAACCGTATCAGATATTTTTCAGGGGAAAAATAATACACAAGTTTATAATCATATAAAATCACCAGTTGTGCCAATAAAGCTAAAAAAAGACAAATTAAATCCAGAATCAGCAATGTCTACATTTTCTATAACACCATTTCTAGACCGTACAAATATAAATACTAAAAACCTATTATTTTCACCTTTAGAACCCAATAATTTGGAAACAAGAATAATTTTAACAGAAGATAAATTAAAAACAAAAAAACAAAACATTTCTAATAAAAAAAGGAAATTAGGTGCAATTGGAAAAACATTATTTGATGAAACACCTAAAGGATTAATTAATTCGGTCTTTTTGCAAAACGTTAGCCCTTTAAAGCACGGCAAAAAAATAACAATTCAGCCCTTTGCTACTAGTACAGCAAAACAATAAATGATTAGGTAATTGATAGTTTTATACGGTTTCACTTCATTTGTTTCATTTTTTTTTCACATCTATATTATTTGTATTTAATATTTTCATTAGTATATTAGTGTCTAACTATATTAAATGATAAAATTTACGCATTTTGAAAAGTTTTTACCTATTAACAAAAAAATATATAAAACATTTTGATGACTATTTTGAGTTCAAAGACATGCAAATTTAAAATATATAAACTCATTTTCATTCATACCCAAAAGTTTCATTCTTCCAATCAACTTAATTCAAACTCATCATCAAAAAGATGGATTCAAAGACAAAAAAATGACTATTTTACACGTGAAGCACGTGTATTGCAATATAAATCAAGAGCAGCATTCAAATTATTAGAAGTTTAACCCATCATTTTATTATTATTATTTAACATTTAGATAAATGAAAAATATAAGATTTTTAAACCAGGGAATACAGTAATTGATCTAGTAATAGACAAACATAATTAACATATAATTTAACATTTTTTAGGGGTTTTCTCCAGGATCATGGTCCCAGGTTGCAGTTGAAAAAGTTGGATCTAAAGGTCGTGTTCTAGGATTAGATATCATACCTTCACAACCACCAGTTGGTGTATCTTCTATGCAAGGAAACTTTCTTTCAAAAGCAACCCAAAGAGCCATTATAAAGTATCTTTCCGATCCAAATCGTGGTCGTCAAAGTGCTATTTCTTCACTTAGTTTTGAAAATGGGGAGAAATTATCATATATAGATTTAGAAAGACGACTAGAACATAACAATACTAAATCTCATAGCAGTAAAGTAGCGGATGTTATTTTAAGTGATATGTTAGCACCTTTGCCACAAATTGATGGCTTTTATAAACGAAGTCTGAGTGACCCTTATCATAGGTTAGCAAATATTTCTGGAATCAGTGTAAAAGATCATGGAGCAAGCATGGTAATCATATAAAAAATAGCTAATTTTGGTAATATATTTAAGGATCTTTGTGATTCAGCATTATTATTTTGTATAGATGCATTACACGTTGGAGGAAATTTTATATGTAAATTTTATTCAGGCATAGAAGACAAAATATTATTGAAAAAGATGCAAAAAGTATTTCAGGAAGTTAAAAGAGAAAAGCCATGTGCATCTTATAGTGAATCTCGAGAATCATACTTTATTGGACTAAAAATGCGTGCATCGATTAATAAAAAAGACATTGAAAATATGTAAGTTTATTATAACTCTTATTCATATTACTATTAGATTATTATAATTTTAGTCATTTTTTTTCATATTTTTTAATTATATTTTTTCTTTAAAAAAGCATTGAAATAATCAAAATTTTATACATTTTTTTACAAAATAAAAAGATTTATAATATATATATTCAACTAGATTTACAGCTTTAAATCACCAATAATTTCCTTTAGCTCATTTTTAAGCGAATCCTCAAGAATGCCATTATCGCGTAAATATATCCATTTTCCATCATTTTCATCATTTGTTGGTATCCAGTCATATCTTTTTGGCCCAGATATTGGAGACGAAACCCATATTTGTTTATTAAATGACTGTTTATTCAAAACATAAGTTCCATAATTCCCAAGATCAAGTGTAAGAACGTCTTGCTATTATATATTAGATAATAATAATAATATATATAGAAAAACTACCGAATATTCAACTTCTATTGTCTTTTCAGGATAATCTTGCTGCATCTGTTCTAATGCATATAAAATCTTTTTTATAGTATTATCAGCTAATTGGTGATATTTCTCAATTGTGAGATTTGATGAATATTTTCTAGAAAATACAAATAGAATTCTATTAACGAGTTTATGACTAAATTTTTTCAAAAGAACTAGATTTTGCAAATTATATTTTAAATAATTGAATTTTGTCAAATGTAATTTTTGAAAAGTAATATTGCGTATAAATCTATATTGAATCTGACAATTTCTTTTCAAAAAACATACTTTACTAATAGAAAATAATATATTATAATTTTTCATATTTTTAAAAATTCGTCAATTAAGTTTCAAAAGTGCAATCGACCATAAAAAAATATAAAATATTTAACTCTGTTAAAATTAACATAAACAAAAATAGACATTAAGAACAATATTTTTTAGACTAATTTTAAAAAGTAATCGGTTTGTATAATTTAAGATGGACAAAAAAAAAATATATCCGATTGCTTTAATCACATCACTAGAGAAAAACAAGAATGCAAAAACATCACTTAAAGATTATATACATATGATTATGAATATTCTTGGAGGGAATGAATTGATTTTATTGGAAATACAAGGAACCATTGAACGCGATGATACTAACAATGCCGACAGGCATATTGGTAAAATATACTATGATTCAATAGTGAAGTTCCAAAAACAGTAATTATCATATATGCTATTAACATGAAAGAACAGAAGGAGTGTATTTATTTAAAAATTGGATATCATCATCTTGAAGGAAAAATTGAAACTCTTTTACAACCTTTTGCAGTCCTGCGCCGTCGAAGTAAAAAAAGTGTCCAATCTAACGATAATGAATCTTATCATGATGAAATGATTGATGTCTTAGAAATAATTCGGAAAAGAGTAGTATTCAACCTTTTGCCTCAGCCCATTATATAAATTTTTATTATATAATTATATTTTATATAACTATTTTAAAGGGTTATTTATAAAAATATCAATACGTTAAAATTATTTAAAAAATTAACATATTATTAATGTTTTTTATATTTTTTCTGAACAATTTATATTTTTTACAATTTTCAATAAGTTATAAAATTATAGATTTAAACTTAATTTACATATATTAACATGTTGATAAAATTCTACATTTTTTCTGCTATTTTTTATATAATTTCTATTTATAACTATATAATATTTTAATGAAGTTTTAAAATATATTCAATATTTTTTTTTAGAAAAACAATATTTTTTAAGATTGAACATTTATATAAAAAAATTATATGTTAATTCTTAAATATTTAAACTAAGTGCACAATATACCAATATATTCAAAATATTTTATAACTGCTAAACCATAATTTAAATATGTAAAAACAAGAAATACAGTAATTATAACATTATCATAATAACGTTAAAGTGTCTATTAAGTTAATACAAATGAAAAAATATAATAAAAATAGAATTACCATATTTTCAAATTGAAATATTATCAAACATAATCATACAAATATTTCAATAATACTACAAAAAAGCATTATACATTTTATAGTATTAAAAAAAATAAACATATTTACAGAATATCAAAAATAAATTTAACAGAAAGACTATTAAAATAATATTAATAAAAATAATATATTATTTCTAGATATA
Organism: Pneumocystis carinii B80; assembly: GCF_001477545.1. Taxonomy (NCBI): domain Eukaryota; kingdom Fungi; phylum Ascomycota; class Pneumocystomycetes; order Pneumocystales; family Pneumocystaceae; genus Pneumocystis; species Pneumocystis carinii. Next base: position 59,667 of record NW_017264720.1, read on the forward strand.
TTTCCAAATATTTTTTTTATTTATGCTAATATGTTGATTATTGCATATTTTTTTTGAATTCTATTAACACATTTATTGATATATTTTTATCGTAGAAATTAAAAAAATCATAGATTATAAATTTTATTAAATTTAATTTCCAATATTTTTATGTAAAAACTTTTTTATTAATATTTAAAATATTTTATAATACAATTCAATCAATTTTTGTTTAAAAAAATGCAAACTTTATATAAAACAGGACTTATAAAAAGAAAAATAATAAACAAAATATTTCATGGAAAATCATACATAAAAATTAGCAAATCCTGGACACATAGTAGCATATATCAAGCATTAGACTCTTTAGAACGACGACATTTGGGTGTCAATGGTTTCAAAGAAGAAAACTGCATCCTTAAACAAATTAAATTAAACGATCTTAATACATTCATCAAAAAAACTATTCCTAGTAATATCTTAATAAATGAAAAAGAAATTGAAGATGCTTTGGGTAAAGGATTTAGTGAAAGCGAATTAATTTCTCATTTACGTAAACTTGCATCAAAAAATCGTCTTATAAAAAGTCTAATTGGAATGGGTTATGTTGGAACAAATGTTCCCGCTGTTATTCAGCGTAATATTCTTGAGAATCCAGCATGGTATACTAGCTATACTCCTTATCAACCAGAAATATCTCAAGGTCGATTAGAGTGTTTAATTAATTATCAAACCATGATTTCAGATCTTACAGAACTTCCCATATCTAATGCATCATTACTTGACGAAGGTACAGCGGCTGCAGAAGCTATGGCAATGGCATTTTCAATACTAAAACAAAAACGGAAAACTTTTTATGTAGATATAAATGCACATCCACAAACAATAGAAGTTCTCAAATTACGATCCTCTGGCTTTGGTATCAACATTGTTATAGGAAAACCTACAAAAGAAGAAATAGAACCATTGAAAAATGATATTTTTGGAATATTATTACAATATCCGGACACATTTGGAGGAATTCATGATTACACTTGTTTTTCTCAATATGTTCATTCTTTTAATGCTCATATTATATGTGCAGTTGACTTACTCTCTTTAACATTATTGCAGTCTCCAAGTCAATGGGGAGCAGATATTATTGTTGGGTCTTCTCAAAGATTTGGAATACCAATGGGATTTGGCGGGCCTCATGCAGCATTTATTGCATGCAATGATATGTATAAACGTAAAATTCCTGGACGTATAGTTGGAATTAGTAAAGATCGTCGCGGAAAACTTGCCTATCGTCTTGCTTTACAAACACGTGAACAACACATTCGACGAGAAAAAGCTACTAGTAATATTTGTACATCACAAGTTTTACTTGCTATTATGGTATTATCGCTATTTAGATATTATATATATTTATTTTTTTAGGCATCTTTATATGCAATTTATCATGGTCCTATTGGACTCCAAAATACAGCAAAAAGAATTTTAAGTTTAACGAAAATACTTGGCGAGTTTATTAAAAAACAAGGACATTCTCTGTATAGTGAAATATATTTCGATACATTAACTATTAAATTAAAAAACTGTAACGCTGATCAACTTTTAAAAAAAGCGTTATCAAAAAATTATAATTTACGTTATATTGATGAAGAAACTATTGGTATAACTTTAGATGAAACAGTAACCGAGGATGATATGAAACATCTTTTTGATATTTTCACTATATCTGGCTATAAATTAGAAACACCTATATCTATTGCAAAAAAATTAAATATATCAATTGAATCACCTGCTGTATTACCAGAAAAATTTCAACGAAAAAAAGAGTTTTTACAACATAAAGTTTTCAACTCATATCATACCGAAACAGAAATACTTCGATATATATATCATCTCCAATCTAAAGATTTATCTTTAACGTGTTCTATGATACCTCTTGGAAGTTGTACTATGAAATTAAACGCAACTACAGAAATGTTAAGTGTTACATGGCCAGAATTCAATTCTCTTCATCCATTTGTTCCAAGAGATCAAGTAGAAGGCTATCACATACTTATTAAAGAGCTGGAAGATGATTTATTAACAATTACTGGATTTAACGGATGTACATTTCAACCGAATTCTGGAGCTAGTGGTGAATATACAGGACTTCAAATTATTTCAAAATATCATAAAGAAAATAATCAAAGTCATCGTAATATATGCCTTATTCCAATATCTGCTCATGGCACAAATCCTGCTTCTGCCATTATGGCTGGAATGAAAGTCGTTCCTGTAAAATGTGATTCTAATGGAAATATAGATTTAGATGATCTTAAAATGAAAGCAGAACTACATAAAGATAATCTATCAGTTTTTATGGTTACATATCCAAGTACTTATGGTGTTTTTGAGCCTTATATTGTAGAGGCATTAAAGATTATTCATGATTTTGGTGGACAAGTCTATCTTGATGGTGCAAATATGAATGCACAAATTGGACTTTGTAGTCCGGCAAAAATCGGTGTCGATATTTGTCATTTGAATTTGCATAAAACGTAATGCTACTAAAACCAGATTTAAATTTGAATAACTGATATAGATTTTGTATACCTCATGGAGGTGGGGGACCTGGAATTGGTGTATGCGCAATGAAAGATCATTTATTAGATTACATCCCTGGCCATCCAATAGTTAAAACAGGAGGAAAAAAGGCTATTCCTCCAGTTTCTTCTGCTCCTTGGGGCTCTGCTAGCATTTTACCTATTTCATGGGCTTATATTAAAATGCTAGGTATTAGCTTTATATGGAAAATATTTTTTTAACTATAAATAGGAGGAAAAGGCCTTATTCGTGCATCAAAGATTGCACTTTTAAACGCAAATTATATGGCATCTAAACTATCTAAACATTATAAAATATTATATACTAATTCACAAGGAATGTGTGCCCATGAATTTATTCTAGATGTCCGTGAATTTAAAGAATTAGGAATTGGAGCTATAGATATCGCTAAACGTTTACAAGATTATTCATTCCATGCTCCAACAGTGTCCTGGGTAATTAAAAGCATTTTTTATAAATTGATACTAATTTTTGATAGCCTATAGCAAATACTTTAATGATAGAGCCTACAGAATCTGAAAGTATAGAAGAAATGGATAGATTTTGTGATGCATTAGTCTCTATTAGACAAGAAATAAAGGATATTGAGGAAGGAAAGCAGCCTAAAGGAAATAATTTACTTTCTAATGCTCCACATCCATTAGATGATTTTATTTTCGAGGAATGGAATAAACCCTATACTAAAGAACAAGCAGCTTATCCTTTGGAATATCTTAAAGAGCGAAAATTCTGGCCCTCCACTGCTAGAATAGATGATACTTGGGGGGATTTAAACTTTTTTTGTAGTTGTGAGCCACCTGAAGGATTTTTTAAATAATCAAGTTAGTATTTTTTTTGAAATATATTTTTATTGTATATACTATTTTCTAAAAAAATGATTTATTATACAATTATATACATTTCAATAGAACTTAAAAAATTATAACCATTTATTAAATTATTTTTTTATAAAATTGCCTATACAAGAATATTCATTTTAAAAAAAATCTAAAATCTAAAATTATCAAATATTAAAAACCAATACTTTTAAAATAACAATATTTTTCAATGTTTAAGCAGAAATCAATATTATATTAATAAATTATATATTTATTATCTTTTTTATAAAAATCATTAATATTTTGTAATTTACATTAACTTTACAATTTATCATAAAAATATTTTTTTTATTTTTCTTAAATCACAATTTCATTTTTTTTAAAAAATATTTAATACTATTCATCAATTACTAATAAATTTGATAAATTTTCAAATAATTAAAAATAAATATATTATTTCCAAACTAGAATTTAATATGCTATCATAAACATTCAATTTTTATAAAAAAATCAATCAAATTATTAAATGTTTAATATTGATATTTATTCAAAAATTAAAATACCATTAAAACATATAATAATAAAAAATAATATTAAAAAAACTGAAACATTAATTTTTATAAAAAATATAAACTTTTCAAAAGATTCAAAATTATTAAAATCTAAAAAATGATTAAACTAAAAATAATTTATTAATAAATTGCTATCAAATCAAATTATATATTTTTCCTTCTAAAAACATTATATATTTATATATCTTCTATTATCATCATTAAATCAACAAATAACATAATAAATATCACTAGTTAATATATTCCTATTTTTCATTAGCAAAAAAGAATTTGAGAATAAACTAAATTTATAAGAATCAGATAAATAAAATAATGCAATATAATATCTTCAATACTTTTTAAGTATTCAGAACAGGTCTGTATATAATATCATCATATATATATATATATAAATATATGATAAAAAAACTACATACCAATTAGCATTCTTACGGCTTTTATTGCTAACTATTAAAAAATTCTTTAAAACTTAATATCATATTTGCATAATTGGATCTATACCATAAAAAATATCATATTCATAGCTTATGAAATCCTTATGATATTTAAATATGTTGGAAATTTTTAAAATTTCTTTTAAGAACAAATATCAAAACAAATATACATTGGCTTACGAAATTGTTCAAATGCATTTTCTTAAGATATAAATTTATAAAATATTTTAAACCCCGTAACAATCAAATTATTTAATATTTTTATAAATTTAAACAAAATCTATATTTAAATAGTTAATTAAAAAAATAGATAATAAATCCAAAATATAAATAAATCCAAAATATTATTAAATTATTAAATAGAGCTTTAAATATAAAATATTTTATAGCATAAAAATATTTTTAAAAAATAAGAAAATAAACATAAAATAATTTAATAAAAATACATAATTAAAATTATATAAGAAAATTATGATAAAAAACAAAGAAATTGATGATTCATTAAATAAATTAGTCTCAACACTTCAACTTCAAAACGTAAAGCTATAGCTTTAAACAATTTTAGAAATTAACATTAATATATTTAGACATTTAAAAGAGATTTTTTAATTAATAATGAAAAACGCTTTCAAAATAAGTGGAAAAGAGAAAAAGTTTTTGAGGTAGATGCACCTTCTATTGAAAATGAGCCGATCCATGATATAAATATTTTACATGAAAAGTATCCCAAATTCTTTGGAACTATGTAAGGATTTTTTCTTAATTTTTTCCTTTTGAAAAATCCAGGGCTTATCCATATATGAATGGGTCATTACACTTAGGACACGCTTTTACTATGACAAAAGTTGATTTTGCTGTTGGATTTGAGCGTATGAGAGGAAAAAGATCTCTTTTTCCTCTAGGAATGCATTGCACAGGAATGCCTATAAAAGTATTTAAAAAATTTAAAGCTATTATATTATTAAATAAATCTAGGCATGTGCTGATAAGCTTCAAAGGGAAATTGAACTATTTGGGAAAGATTTTTCAGGATACATAGAAAAAGACGAAAAGTGTATAGATTCAGTTTCTAATGAAAAAGATTTAACTAAATTTCACTCAAAAAAAGGAAAAGTATCAATAAAAAAACATAACTTAGAACATCAATTTCAAATTATGCGGCTTTTAGGTATACCTAATGAAGAAATATACAAATTTGCAGATGCAGAATACTGGTTAAAATATTTTCCAGATTTATGTAAACAAGATGCTGAAAATTTCGGTGCTCGTATTGATTGGAGAAGATCCTTTATTACTACCGATACTAATCCATATTATGATAGTTTTATACGTTGGCAGATGAATTGCCTAAAAAAATTAGAAAAAATCAAATTTGGGGAGAGATATACTATTTTTAGTGCAAAAGATAATCAACCTTGTATGGATCATGATAGACAACAAGGGGAAGGAATTTGCCCTCAAGAATATACATGTATAAAGTTAGAAGTTATTTCATGGTCTGAAGAAGCGAAATCTATACTCGTTAATTTTAATTTTTCTGGAAAATCTATATATATGGTTGCAGCAACATTAAGACCAGAAACAATATATGGACAAACATGTTGTTTTGTTAACCCTAATATTTCCTACGGAATATTTAAATCAAATAATCCTAATGAATACTTTATTTGTACTTCAAGATCAGCAAAAAATATGGCTTTTCAAAAATTATCACCAGGAAAAGGAATTATTGACAAAATTGTAGATTTAAAAGGTTCATCAATGATTGGTACAAAGGTTAAAGCACCTTTAAGTATATATACAGAAGTGTATGTTTTACCTATGGAAAGTATACTTATAAATAAAGGAACATCTATTGTTATATCTGTTCCTTCGAACTCACCAGATGATTATGCAACCGTTTTAGATTTAACAAAAAAAGCATCATATTATGGAATTAAAAAAGAATGGGTATGTTATGATCCAATACCTATAATCCATACACCAATGTATGGGGATTTAGCAGCTCCTAAATTATGTAAAGAAATGAAAATCCAAAGTCCAAAAGATTCTAAACAGTTAACAGAAGCAAAAGAATTAATATACAAACACGATTATTATTACGGAACCATGCTTATAGGTAAATATAAAGGAGAAAAAGTTGAGGAAGCTAAACCAAAAATTCTTTCTGATTTAATTGCTAAAGGAATTGCCTTCATATATAGTGAACCTGAAGGACTTGTTATTAGTAGAAGTGGTGATCAATGTATTGTAGCTTTATGTGATCAATGGTATATAGACTATGGAGAAGAAAGTTGGAAACAAGAGGCAAAGAAATGCCTGTCTAGGATGGAAACATATGGTGATGAAACTAGACATGCGTTTGAAGGAACTCTTGAATGGCTAAATCAATGGGCATGTTCAAGATCTTATGGTTTAGGCTCACGTCTTCCCTGGGATCCTCAATATCTTGTAGAAAGTTTAACAGATTCTACTATTTATATGTCTTATTATACTATTGCTCATCTTCTTCACGAAGATATCATGGGATTAAAAAAAGGCCCAGCTAATATAGAAGCACAGGACATGACAGATGATGTATGGAATTATATCTTTTGTTATGGCCCTAAACCAGACACAAAAATACCGATTTATATACTTGATAAATTGAGACGAGAATTCGAATATTTTTATCCTTTAGATCTCAGGGTTTCCGGAAAAGATTTAATCCCTAATCATTTAACTTTTTGGATATATGTTCATACAGCAATATTCCGTGAAAATATATGGCCTAAGTCTGTTAGAGGAAATGGTCATTTACTATTAAATGGAGAAAAGATGTCTAAATCAACGGGAAATTTTTTAACGTTAAAAGAAGCAATAGAAAAATTTGGAGCAGATGCTACTAGATTAGCTATGGCAGATGCAGGTGATAGCCTTAATGATGCAAATTTCGAAGAGACAACAGCTAACTCAGCAATATTACGTTTGTATACATTAGGATTATGGTGTAAAGTGATTATCAATGTATTTTTTGTATCTCATCCTTACTAAATATTAGGACCAAATTGAAAAATTAGATAATTTCAGAAACGGGGAAATGAATTTCCATGATTATGCTTTTGAAAATGAAATGAATGAACTAATTCAACTAACATATAACCACTATGCAAGGTAAGAAAACTATTTATAAATACCATTTATTAACTTTAAAAGCACATCATATAAATTAGCATTAAAAGTTGGCTTTTATGATTTTCAAGCTGCTAGAGATTGGTATCGAGAAGTTACTCTTGATCATGGAACACATAGAAACTTAATAAAAAGATGGATCGAGGTTCAAGTTTTGCTAGTATTACCATTCATTCCACATTTTAGTGATTTTATATGGTCAGACATTTTGAAAAATGTAATATCACATTATATAGTAAATTCTTTTTTCTAATTATTTTTAAGAATTCGTGTATCCATGATGTTTATTTTCCAGTAATTTCAAAACCTATTAATAATTCTATATCTTATAGTTTGTCATATCTTCGATCTCTTGTCAAAGTAATTAGGGAAGAAGAAAACCAGCAACTAAAAAAACAGAAAAAAGGCAGAAATATTTTATTTGATCCTAAAAAGCCAAAAAAAATAACAATCTATGTTTCTACTGATTTTTCAAAATTGCAACAAAAATATATTGATCTTCTTCAAGAATGTTATGATGAAGTATTTATATTTTATTACATAATTATTCTTTCCCTTAATATATATTAGGAAAAAAAAAAGTTTAACGAAACTTTGTCTAAAATATCAAAAATGGAAGAAATGAAAGAAATTACACCATTTATTCAACAAATAAAATTATTAATATTAAATAAAAAAAAAACTGATGAAAAAATATTTAAAAAAGAAATGTTATTCAATGAATTAGATGTATTATCTAGCAGTATTTCTTTTCTGAAGCAAAGCATAGGAATAACTATAATTGAAATCATTAAAATAACATATAACGATGAAGACATTATGTCAGCAGAATCAATCCTAAATGGTAATAAAATTAACATAATCCCGGACAATGCAAAAAATTCTATGCCTGGTCATCCTGTTTTTCTTTTTGAAAATATTTAAAAAATCAAAATAATACAGTTATTAAAGCATTGTATAAGTAAAATAAAATATCAATATGCAAATAGAGTAGCCCTGATAGAATAAATCAATGTATGATATAAATAAAACATTATATTCTTTATCTATTGGCACCATACGAAAACAAACTTCCATCATGATGTAAATAATATTTTTAAACGTTACCGAATTTTTTCGTTCCCTTCTCTATCTATTCCCTCAACCAATTCAACAATGTCACTGCCGAACACTCCTTCCCATCGTACAGCTCTTCCTCCACCTCCGCTAGCTATAGACCCTCTTTCATCTTCCCACATTTTATAAAATCTTACTGTTTCATCACTTGCTGCAACAACTATTGTTCCTCCACCAACATTTTCACCATTCTCATTTTTAGCTACAGTATTAACAGCATAAATAGCACGCAATTCAGGATGACCAGCAGGTATAGAAACTAAAAGTTTTAATGTAGGCCAGGCATATACAGCAATTCTATGAGATATATCTGAAAAAGAATAGCCAAAAGTAGCGCAAATTTCTCTATAAGTAGGCGACCAAGTAAGAGATGTCACTTGGCCTCCACAATCTATCATGTTTATCAATGCTCCAGTATAAGTATGATAAAATCGTATACGTTTATCATGAGAACCACCTCCTATAATTCTTTTACTCTATTATTTTCTATATATTTAATAAAATTACCAGTAGCTAATAAAGATTTTTGCCAAGGACAAAATGCAAGTGCTTTAACAGCAGCAAAATGTTGCCAAACAATTTTAGGTTTTTCTAATCGTAAAGCATCAAACAAACATACGAAATTGTCATTTCCACCAGTAGCAAACTGAGTTCCATCTATATTCCATGCCAACCCACAAATTTGTTCCTGATGAGCATTTGAAATAATTTTTAATAACCGAGCATTAGCAGAAGAATTTGTCCATTCTATTTCATAATAATATATTTTTCCATTATGTGCACCAACTAAAAGATCATTTTTACTCTTTGAACGCAATGGATGTTTTGGTCTCCAGGTCATACATCCTATATCACCTGCATGTGCTAATTCTAAACGAGGCGCATATTCTCCTTTAGACCAAAATTGAACCATTCCATCAACACGTCCAATAGCCAAAATATCTCCATGATAAGAAAATGCAAGAGAAGATACAAACTGATCAGAAAAGTCTTCAGGAACTTGAGTTGTTCCATCAGTATTATTCCATAAATAAACATTGTCAGCAAGCCCAACAGCTAAATCGCCTTTACTACTCCAAGCAAGCAAGGTGGTATAAAAATCATCGCGAAGATTAGGCGCATCTAAAACTTTTATAGGCTGCATTGATACTGGGCGTTTTGGTATAGCTTTGAAAGTAGAAAAATTTAAAAGATCTAACTGATCATCGCAGGGCTTACATCGCGTCAAACAAGGAGGCTTTTGATATATAAAAACATTTGAGGAACGATCGAAACCAAGTGCCTCAGCAATGCGAGATTCATGAGTTTCTGATGTTGCCTTAGATGATTTTGGAGATCCATTGTCATTATCAGTAGAAATTTTCTTAGGTCCAGGTGAGCGCATACGAAAAGTACTTACAGAATGACCTGTAGGAATAAATCTGTCTGGACTTGAACGCAATGATTTAATAATTTTTGAAGGTGTAGTTTGGATAGACGACATCAATTTTGTTGATTCAGAAATTATAACAGAAGTTGATGATGATAAACCTAAACTACTAGATGTATTTCAAGAGTTTTCCCTCCTAAATTCTGTATTAGAAGATATTTTATGTTTATCAAAACAAATGCTAATTTCTTAAACTATAATGTATATAGCTTATCACCACAAAATATAACTTTTAAAAGAATATAAAGCTTCGTAAAAGCAAAGCTAGCTATATCATATAAAGCAAAAATAAATACGTATCGATCTTATCAAAAACTTTATTAATTTCTATAGTTTAATTTTCTAGCGTAAATAGATAATCCAATTTAAAAATTAAATATGGTTTTTAAAAACAAATTTATTTATCAATAATAATCTTTTTTAGCATAAAAATACATCAAAAAAGAAGACACTCAAAGAAATAGAGTTACTTTTAAAAGATATTCAGAAACATGTAAACATTTATTAAATTTTTAACTTTGACTAAAAATATTTATAGATTAAAAATAAAAACTATGACTATGAAAAATTGGCTCTTACAACAGAATTTTTAAAAGAGGAATGTGAAAATTATACTATATGGAATTATAGAAGGAATATTTTTAAAAATGGGGTTCTGCTTCATACAAAATATGATAAAACTGCCATACAAAACATTATTTTAAAAGAATTGCAATTTTTAAATGAATTGATAAAGGAATATCCAAAAATATATAATATTTGGTCTCATAGAAGATGGTGTTTTGAAAATACACCATTTCCTATTTGGGATCAAGAAAAGGCATTTCTAGACCTTGTATTAACCAAAGACAGTAAAAATTGTAACATAATTTTTATATCTAATTATCTATTTATATACTAAATAAAAAAATATAGTTCATGCTTGGAACTATCGACAATATATAATTTCCATGCTTGAAAAACAAAATAAAACTTCATATGTAAAGGATGAATTAGATTATACTACAACTGTTCTCAAAAATGACTTCTCTAATTTCAGCGCTTATCACTATAGAACAACATTGATACCTCGCTTTATAAACGAATTGTCTTATGATTATTTGGAGAGAAAGCATTTTTTTGATGAAGGTATTATTAATACCAATAATATTTACATTTATCCGGTTAATTAGAATTATTTTTAACTAAATCTATTATTTATACATCTCCTGATAATTGCAGTATATGGACCTATCATAATTGGCTATTAAATAGTATATGTAAATTAAACGACTCCTTATTATTAGATGATGTTACAGTTAAACTAAATTATATTAATCAAGAAGTTAAAATGATAGAAGATCTAATGGAGTTAGAGCCAAACAAGAAATGTATGTCTATAACATGAAATATTCGTCTTTTTAATTTATATAATAAGATTTAATGAATGCATATATCAATTATAATATACTGCTTTTAAAAACGTCAAAAAATAAGTTAAATATTCCAAAAAAAAGGATGATTGAAATCGCTACAAAACTAAAGGAATTAGATTTTCTAAGAAAAGGAAGATATAATGATTTAAGTATATATATAATTGTTATTAAAAATCCTATTAATATTATAGTATTGAATTTTGAAAAATTATAATATACTAACAAAGTAAATACGAATATTATTTGTAATTTCATGTTAGGAAATAATAACATTAATAATTATATTAATTTATAATAATAAAAAATGTAGATCATAATATATTAAAATACTTCATTAAATTAAATTAAAACATCATTTTATTTTTCAATGATATCGTGTAAATTTTTATATTCTATCCTTTATAAAGGTGCTTGTGTAAATAAAACAGATACGCTAATATTATTAAATAAAACTATTTAAGCATTATAACCTACCTTTCGCCATAATGTATTCGCCGAATACATTCAGCTAATACAGGTGCAATATCTATTGTTTCTATTTTACTACATAAAGCTTTTTTATCATCATGAGGAATTGTATTTGTAACTACCACCTTTTCTAATTGGCTTTCGTTTATATATTGAATTGCATTTCCACTTAAGATTCCATGCGTGACTACAGCTAAAACAGATAATGCGCCATTATTCATAAGAGTCTCAGCAGCATGAGACAATGTTCCACAAGTATCTACCATATCATCAACAAGAATAGCAACCTTTCCTTTAACATTTCCAACTAAAACCATTCTTGAAACTTCATTTACTTTTTGTCGTTCTTTATGAATAAGAGCAAAGTCGAGATCAAGACGATCAGCAATAGCAGTAGCTCTAAAAACTATAAAATAAAAATATTTGAATCAATAAATCTACCTTTTTGCACCCCCAGCATCAGGAGAAACAATCACAGCATTTTTATAATCAACCGTTTCTTGAATATATTTAAGCATTGATGGCTCAGCAAAAAGCTAATTAAATAAGCTAAAGCAAAAATAAATCTATGATACCCTACACTAAAAAGGAATTAGTCATAAATACTCTTTTCATAAATAAAAACATACTTATCAACAGGAACATCAAAAAATCCTTGAATTTGAGAAGCATGAAGATCCATAGTCTTTATAAGAATTAATCAAAAAAAAAAAGAAAAGATGTATACAATTATATGATTACATCCAACGGTCTGGAGCATATTTGCAACTAACTTTGCAGTTATGGGTGCACGACTTTTATCTTTTTTATCTTGTCTCGAATATGGGAAACAAGGTATAACAGCAGTAATCTAAAAATTGTTATCACAGTTATGAAAACATACATTCAAAATATACTCTACGAGCAGATGCAGTTTTACAAGCATTAATCATGATAAGTAATTCCATTAAATGATCATTAACAGAGTCACATCCAGTTTGAATAATAAAAACATCTTCATCTCTCACAGATTCACCTTTTTTCAAAAAAATAAGAAAATATATTTCAAAAATCCAATAATTACCTATTGAAATAGCCATCTCCTGGTTAGAATATTTTGTAACATTTATTTTACCAACTGTAATACCAATCCTATACAGAACAAATTGAGATGTATTCAAAGAAAAATACACACCAACCTCTTCGCAACTTTTTCCGCTAGTTCAGGATGACTATTTCCTATCTATTTATTAACATAACATGATCAAAAAAAAATCAGTAAACCAGAAAAAATCTTAATAGAATTTAAAATCATCAAAAAATGAGTAAGTTATACAAAAAATCAACCAGAAATACAAAAATCTCTGAAATTCAAAGGGCCCTCACAGCTATTTTAATAATAAAATCCTCCAATGTCTTAAAAGAAATAATATTAAAAATTCGTAAAAATAAAAAATAATATAAATGTATAAAAATAAATACAAACTATACATGATAAAAAATGCAATAAACGACCCCTAAACTATTTTTTTAAGGAACATGAACGCTTCTTTTTGATCTCAGCCTTTTTGGCTTTTTGTTCAGCGATACGCTTGCTAAGAAGTAAAGCATATTCAGCTGCAGCCTGTCTTTGTCTCTCAGAAGCCTCACGTTTAAGCCGAAGGCGCAATCTCTTACGTTGAAGCGTTTTAGGCCTATAAACATAAAAAACTAAACAAATTTAAAATAAACATACGTTACAAGACGCTGAATCTTAGGTGCTTTAGTATAAGGTTTTTTACCTTCACCTTTAGGAACAACTTCACGACGAATAACAAACTTTCTAACATCATCCTCTTTGCTTAAATTAAAAAAACGCCGAATCTTAGACGCTCTTTTTGGACCAAGTCTTTTAGGATTTGCAACGTCAGTTAAACCTGGAATATCTTTTTCACCCTGTTTTACAATAACCAAACTCATAACCGAAAGATCATTTGAAACAATACAACCACGGACACTTTTTCTTACTCTTTCTCCATCGCGCCGAGGTCTATAACAAGAATGTCCTTTTGATAACAAAAGTCGAACTCTTGATGAAAGAAGCACACCCTGCTTCATTGGAAACCCTTGCTTATCATTGCCACCAGTAATCTTAAATACATATCCCTTAAATTGATCATCTACTAAGTCTCCTGGCACTTCTTGGCCCATACGTTTCTCCATAAATACTCGGCTAAATCATTATTTTAAGTTCCTTAAAACATTTAACCTACAGCTTCCGCTCATCATCAATATCAATGAGCTTCTGAGTGCCATTTGCAGGATAGGCAATATTCAACTGTGATCTTATCAGTATTTTTCATGCAATTTTTCTAACTGAATACCTTCATCGTTAATTTCTAAACGAGATGGTGACTGTTGTAAAAGATTTAAGGATTAAACCCTATACCAGTTTAAAATTATAAATTTAAGATCAAGTAACCTTTAAAACATTAATAATAAATAATTATTTAATTTATTTTTTTAAAAAGATAAAAAGCTTTTAAAATTTTCTAAAAAAGAAAATGCTTTATTAAAACTTTATGGAATCAACAATTGATACATTAATAAAAGATTTACGTTATCAACTTAATTTTATTAAAATTGATAATTTAGAATTAAAAGAAATTAAACAAGACCTGGATGTTTTTAAAGGAAAAATAAGTATAATTCGTGTTAATGAATTATTAAAGAGAATTTCAAAAGAAAAAGAAAACGATATAAATTGGCTAATATTATCATTTTGTACAATTAATGTTTATGAACATTTTCTAGGATACTTATTTAAACATACATTACCTATTTCTGAAGGACTTATATATTGGGATAAAATTGCTTCAAGTCCATGGTTATCTATAATTTATCTTTTACAGAGTCAGTATTTATTTTCCAAAATCAATGCTTATCTTAATAATAGCATTACCATTACGGATTTTCTCATTTATCCGTCATAATTTCATTTTCTCTCAAAATAATTTTTCTTTTCAAGTTTTTAGAAACATAAAGAAACATATTCAAAATAGATCGCTTTTTCATAAAATAGCTTTTCCTAATATATTTATACATGAAGGATCGCAATTGCTACCTATTTATAGCCTTATACGTCATGAAATTCTAGAAAAACAAAAATATCTTCTAAATTTACAAAAACAAAAAGCAATAGCTATAGGTTATCTTATGAACATTAGCTTCGACTTAGAAAAAAACTGGAAAGAAGTCACAGTTAAAAGAATTGAGCTTCTATCTAATTCAATATCACAAATATCTGAAAAAGAACATAAAATATTTTTTCCTAATTCACTAAGTTCTACTGCTACTTTTCTAAATGATATAATAAATAATATTACTCAAATTCAGCAAATGTCCTCATTACATATACGTAACTATGGTCGTCCATCTATATTTATACGATACTGGCTTCCAGTTTTAATTTTTTCTTTCTCAGCATCTAGTATTTTTCAGATTGTATTATCTAAAAAAAAAGCACTATCTGAATGGCTTAAAGAATTTATTAAAACGTCAATAAATTTCTGGAAAAACTGGGTTATTTCTCCTATTGAAAAAATTGTTAGTATAATTCATCATGATAGACAAAGCGAAATTGCTCTCATGAGTAAAAAAAGTCTTGAAACTGATTTACAAAGTCTAGAAAGAATGGTTGTAGATTTTGCTATAGATAACCCAGCTTATTCACAAGAAAAAAGTATAGAAACACTAAGAGAAAATGTAAGATTAGGGGATTTAACTTCCACATTATTAGCATATGAGAAACATATGAAAACACCAATAAAATCCATAATAACAGGGAGATTAATTCGTAGTTTACTTATTCAAATACAAAAAACAAAGGTTGATGTAGAAGTTGTAATAAATGGAATAGATAAATTATTAAAAAGTCAAGAACTTGTATTTGGTTTTATCGGAGTGATGCCAGGACTAACAGTATGTTACCTTATACTAAAATATTTTTTTGGTATTTGGAACAAAAAAAATATTGCAAAAAAAAGACTAAAAACTAAAATTCTTCCTAGTCTAAGGCATATATACACTTAATATTTTTTTTATTAATAACATTAGAAATATCGAACGTATTCTTCTTATGAGCAATAACCAGGACACCCTTTCTTACTATGATCTAGGTCTTTTGCTATGTGAGGTCCAGGTTCTTCGCTCATATGCATCTGCTCTTCCTGCAAATGTACATACAAGTTATCTTCAAGATTTACATGATCTTGAAAATATAAAAACACTTAAAATAACTAATCGACTACGTGTTGTAGATCGTATTTTAAGATTACTTCAGTAAACACAAGAATACAGTTTACACTTTAAAACTATATAAGATCTCTTATTTTATCTTTTTTCTTGAATGATTTTTCATTTTTTTTTTTTAAATTTTGAAACGGAACTTTAAAAATACTTTAAATAAAAATTACAAGAAAAACCTGAGGAAATAGGAGAAAGACGTATATTATGAATAGTTTACGAACAGGAAACTATGATTATTTGATTAAGGTGCGTTTTTTTTTTTAAAGATTAACGAAGGATATATTTAAACAAATCCGTAATATATATAAAAAATGACAAATAGATTCACAAAGATTTATTTTTCCCCATAAAATAACATAACTAATTGTATATATTTTATAGTTACTTCTTATTGGCGACAGCGGTATGTTTTTTTAAGCAAATTTGTTTTTTTGACAAAACATCTGATAAAATTCTTTAAAATATTAATATATACATCATTTTTTTCACTATTTGGAAATCCTAATACGCTTATTCTAATATAGGTGTTGGAAAATCATGTCTTCTTTTGAGATTTAGTGACGATTTTTTCACACCAAGTTTTATTACAACTATTGGCATTGATTTTAAAATTCGAACCATTGAACTTGACGGGAAACGGATTAAATTGCAAATATGGGATACTGCTGGTATAAATATTTCTTTTATTTTAGGAATATTTCGTTTAATAAAATTAACAAAATAGGTCAGGAACGTTTTCGAACAATTACAGCAGGTAGTATATACTTTTTTAGTTACTAAATATTGACAATCTTTTAGCTTATTATCGTGGTGCAATGGGAATTCTTATTGTTTATGATGTAACTGATGAAAAATCATTTCAAAGTCAGCTTTTAGTTTTTCATAATTATTTTATTAATTTTCATAGATGTTAGATTATGGGTTTCAAATGTTGAACAACATGCCTCTGAGGGAGTAAATAAGATTCTTGTTGGAAATAAATGTGATTGGGAAGAGCGAAGGGTCATTTCAGAAGAACAAGGACAAGCTCTTGCTCAAGAGTTTGGCATACCATTTTTAGAAACAAGTGCAAAATCGAATATTAATGTAGATGATGCATTTTTCTGTCTTGCTCGGTATACATTTTTTTTCTATTTCATAATCTCATCTGTATAGGGGTATTAAAAAACGGCTAATTGATTCTCAAGAGAATCGCATTTCAGAAGGATCTAATGTCCTACTGGATAAAGCAAATAGTATTTCTAAGGGGAGCTGCTGCTAAATGTTTTCTTTTATATTTTCTATTATGATCTATACTTTTTACACAATTACATGCCATATCACATCGATTCTTAAATTTCTTTGACATTAAACTCTTAAACATTTATTCTGATTCCATTTTTCCTATAATATTGACTATTGCTTATAAACAGCAATATCATTATCACATTAAACTCATTTATGTAAAAATGCGGAGTTTTTTTATATTTCTATTGATCTGCATATCAATTTATTCAGATTATTTATCTAAAAATTTCAAAATATAGGTTTAATAATGCTAGTATTTTTATATTTCAATACTAAGGAATCAAGTTTTTAAAAAAATTCATAATTTCTATTTTTTCAATAAATCATTTATTTTTTAACAATTTTAATATAATATTTATATTAAACCAAAATAATTTTTTAAAATATAATATAAATTAAAAAAATCGCTAGAATTCAAAATGTATTATAAATATAACAATATATACACCTGTAATAAGATGCGGACTAAAATAATTTTTATTTGAGTTTTTATAACATTTTACTTATTAAAAACAAACCAAAATATTACCAATAAATCTATAGTTATATTATATTAAATTCTACTTGATTATATCGTTAAGGTATTCGTTTTTATAACAATTTAGTGTATATTTTTTATAACTTTTTCTTTAAATCAGTTTCCTATTTCAAACTTATATAAATAAAAAAGAATGAAACATATATGGAATTGGTTTAAGAAGGTACGTATTATTTTTTTTTAAAAAAAAATAAACTTTAGAAGGATTCTTCAACAAATTCATATGAACGAATTCTTTCACAATTAGCATTGGAGATAAATCATCATGAATCACGTTTATCTACATTTAGGCTTCGCTCTGTACGTGTCAAAAGACTTTTTACTTTATATTGTACAATTCTATATCTTATTTATTTCTTAATATGGGTTTTATTTTATATGCGGAACACAGAAGATATTGAAAAATGGTTCCTAAGACTTTCCATCCTTATTATCTCTCTCTTTTGGTAATCGTAAAATTATCTTTAAATATATTATTTATTATTTTAGTATTTATTTTGGACGAGTAATTTTTACCATTTATTATACAAAAATGATTTCATCAGAAGGTAAAGACATGTAAAATCAAAAACAATTCTGATAAATATTGTTTAAGAATCAAGTTTAGAACTTTTGAGAACTAAGCAACATGAAAAAGTAGAAGAACTTAAAGCTAAAACAAATTTTTATTCAACACAATCATTAATTGATCGATATTCTGGATCTCAAAGAAATACACCAGAAAAATCTAGCATATCTTTACTTGATCTTAATGATTCTGAGAAAAAAACACCAAGACATAGCTTTTCATCTCCGAGCGTTGATTTTTCACGGCCTACTTTCCAGCATTTAAATCAACAAAATCAAACTTCTAATCTTCGACTAAGACACACCAATAACAGCAATACGGATAACTCTGTTCATGAATCTTTTTTTGCAACTTCTGATACACCGTTTCCTATTGATTCTTACACCAAACTATCTCAAGATAATTCATTTATTTCTAGGATTTTAAATTTTATCATTGGTCCAGATGAAACATCTCCTGAAAATAGATATGCTTTAATATGTAAAAAATGTGGAACTCATAATGGCTTAGCTCCATATGGAGAAAAATGGGAATCAATTAAATACATCTGCATGAATTGTGGAATATGGAATGGAAATATAAAGCAAAATTCAAAAGATATAAAAAATACTGAAGATGCTTTAAGCATATCTAATGGTACTCCAAACCTAAATGAAACAATTGAAAATCAAAAAGGAATGGACTTCAAAACATCAAAACCAGATAAAACAAAACTATTAAAGCAAACTACCAAAACTACATAATTAAAACATATCAAATATGCATATATATATTTATCAAAAAAACTAAATTACATATATCTGTCTTTTATGAAATAAAGATCTATTATAATTCCTAATTATTTCATATTATACAGATCACATACTTTTCTACAGGTGGCTTGAAGGGTTATATACCTTTAAAGGAAAATTTATATTTATTAAAGTATCTAAAGTGAGCATAAAAGTATTTTTCTATAATATATCATTAATAACGTGTATATAATGCAATATAGTTTACTTTATTTGCTGTAAATCTCCTATGTTTTGCATGCTTTATATTTATCTCTGGGCTTTTTTCGTTAAAATGCATTAAATCAGAAATCTCAGAATCTTTTGATGAAGTTTTATCTTCTATATTATAATTATTTTTTTCCTGAAAGGCACAATTCTTACTAAGTTTTAATAATTTTGAAATAACTTTATCTAAAATATTCATTAATCTTTAAATACAAATATCGACTGTTTTTATTTAAATCTTTTAAAATTATGAAACAAATTAAAGCAATTGACATCCTTTTATAAATATTTCAATGTTCATTATTCTAAATTGATCACTTAAAAATCTTTGTTTCAAAGCAATTATTCGATTTTCTTAATTATTATCAATTCGACTATATATTTTTTCGTTATCTAAATTTCCTAATCAAGATATCAAATAAAAGATAATAAATGTATTATATATTTCTATAGATCTAATATATTCAAATAATTACATATTTTTAGACTATGTATATATTTAATTATTTTCTTTCTATTATTTTATACACTTAAACATTTTAAATTATACAAAAAATTGTAAAAATTTAATCATTTTCTTTTTTGAAAAACATAAATATTGTAAAAATCTTTATATCTCTTTTAATAAAAAATACTGGTTCTCTCCTAAATTCATTTTTCTTTTAAATTAAAGATATTTTATCATTTATATACTATATATTTTTCAAACGATACTAAAGTATATACAAAATATTTGAAATATGACTTATAATGTTTATCTTCTATTTATTTATGTTTGAAAACACAAATAAATATTTATAAAATGTCATTTTAAACTATTTATATATTTGAATAGTTTATAAATATACGAAATTTATAAAAAATAATTTAAGGGTTTAATAAATTTATTAAAATTAAGCGGTTGTTAAAAATTATTATTCATTAAAATAACGTGTTTATAAGAATTATAATAATTAATTTATCATATTTTAACATAGGATATCAACAATTTCTTTTTAAAGAACAAAACTAAATTCTAAATAATCATTATCATTTTTTTTTAGTATGGAAAAAAAAGATATGGTATTATCATCATATGCATCCAAAGGAAGTTTTCGTACAGCAAATTCTCAAATATCTGAAAATGAGTGTAACACGGATGAGTCTCCCTTAGATATTTCAAATACATGTGTAGAAAATGCACGACATTCTAATCAACCATCATTTGATTCTACATCTACAATTAGGTGTTCATCATCGAATATAAGTCATCAACAAAATAGAAACGCGAGAAACTTTGCATCATCATCAACATATCCATGTAGAAGTGGATATAATCAGCGGACAGTTTCAGCAACGTCAACTACATCATCAACTAAACAAATCAATTCGCGCAATCCTCGTTACAAAAGACATATTGTTAGAGTTATATCACATCCACAAAGAGGATATTTTTCAGCAGAAGACGATGAGAATGAAATTGAAGCAGACGAAGAGGCGTTTTTTTCAGAATTCGAATCAGAATTTCGAAATAAAACATTAAAAAAAAAAGGCTTTAAAAAAGATTATGGAAAAAACAAAGCAATTATAAATGAAATAGATGAGGATACTATTGGAGAGGAGTATGAAAGTTTTGGAAAATTAGTGTGTGATAATCATAACGATAATGAAAGTATCTCTCATAGTATCGACAGTGAGGGAAGTTTTACTTTAAAAGAAAGACAAGGTCTATGCTATTCCTTTATATATAAATAATATTCTAATTTCTTCAAGATGCAATTAATAAAACTCATCCTTTTGGTATTAGACTTTGGAAACCAGCTTTATATAAAAAAACACGATCTGTACAAAAAACTGCAGAAGGCGATATTCACTCTACTCCAGGAGAACCTATTTTTTCTAGAGATCTTATAGGTAATATTCTCTGGACGATATGCTTTGGATGGTGGCTAGCTTTAGTTGCTTTAATAACATCATTTATTTGCTATATATTCATAATTGGTCAACCCGACAAAGATTATAGTCGAGTACTTCGGGGATTATCTTGTTATGTCTTTTATCCTTTTGGTCAATATGTCGAACTAAAATCTGAAGAAGCGTACGCGGAAGAAGACGAAGGAGAAGGACATAGTATAAGCGAATATACTGATTTAGAGATAGCTAAACATAATAATTTACATATTCAAAGAATTATTGGTAGACGAAGAGATAGCATTGATAGTATGTCAGACACGGAGAGTTTACTTGGTTGTTTTCATAGATCAAATAATATAAAAAGAAAAGGACGAAGAAGATTATTTGGAAGAGGTCAATGGTCATTTGGACGTATAGTATTTTTTCTACTTTTTTATTTAATAATAGGTATATTTTTATGAAATTTTGGTAAATTTAACTCCTATTAGCACCACTTCTTTTACTTGTATCTGCATTTTGCTGGTTAATAGTTTTTGCAATGCCAATGGCAAAAGTAACTTATTTACTATTTGACCATATGAGACGGCATCCTTTATCTGTAGTTTTTCATTCAGACTTTCGCCGGGGAGAATTTTCAAACCCAACAATTTTAGTATGTACATATCGTGCGTTTGGTTTAAAATATTACCAATATACAGTGGATGGAGTAAACATATTTTTTATAAACTTGATGTTTATAGTTTTATTTACTATTTCAGACGAATATATCTTAGGAAGCATTTTTGGACACAATTATTTTATTACATCATCAGCAACTATATTTGTTCTTTCTCTTCTATCAATTGTATCTTTATCATATCTTGTTGGTATGGCTGTTGCATCTATTTCTGCACAATCGTCCATTGGTATGGGTGCAGCTATTAATGCCTTCTTTGGCTCTGTAGTAGAAGTTTATCTTTATTGCATCGCACTAAATCAAGGAAAAGCTAGATTAGTAGAGGGAAGCATAGTTGGTAGCGTGCTTGCAGGCGTTCTTTTAATGCCTGGTTTATCAATGTGTGCAGGGGCTATACGAAGAAAGACACAAAGATTCAATGCTAAATCTGCAGGCGTTACGTCTACAATGTTGTTATTTGCAGTTATCGGGGCATTTGCACCCACCTTGTTTTATCAAATTTATGGAACAGTATGTCTTTTTTTCTTTTTTATACATTAATTTAATAAAAATAGTACGAATTAAAATGTTCACCATGTTCAAGTAGTAAATATATATATAATTGTCAAAGGTGCAAATTCGACCAATCATATGCACCTGATGATCCATTTTACAAAAATTCTGTAAAACCATTTACATATATATGTGCATTAACTCTTATTCTTTCATACTTAATTGGATTATGGTTTACATTAAGAACTCATGCAGCAATGATATGGCAAACTCCTATTACAGCTTCTGCTTTAGATACTCCTAAAGAGAGTATTACTTCTCGATTGATTAAAACACCTATACGAGAATCTCAAATTTTCAAAAAAATAATACCAAAAAGTTTTCTGGAACATCAATTTAATAAAAGACTTAATAGCACATTTCCATCATGTGATAATGATAATATATGCCGTCAAAATACTACTTCACAAAATCATCCTCATGATTCTTTAATTTCATATATGCAAGACTCTTATAAACCAGAAGATGCCATTCATAATGAAACAAATGCTTTTATTAATTCTATGGGCTTAGCAATGGATGTTCAAGAATCAATGATTCAAAATCAAGGTAATCACGAATATAAACAAACACAAAACAATAAATTCAGAAAAAATCTTATACATTCTCAAAGTTATTTACATGAACTAGAAGGAAATGAACATGAAAGTAACACAGGACATGGTGCACCTAGCTGGAGTCTAAAAAAAAGTACATTAATACTTTTGACATCAACGTTGCTATACTCTGTAGTGGCAGGTATTTTAAAATCCTATTATTTATTTAGTTTATATATTTTTTTTTTAGAAATGTTAGTTAATACAGTAGATGTAGTTCTTCAAAATTTTCATATAGATGAAAAATTTTTGGGATTCACTTTATTTGCATTGGTGCCAAATACTACGGAATTTATGGTTTTATAACTAATTTTATTTTTTATATTCTTACAGGATATAGAATGCTATATCATTTGCAACTAATGGAAATATTGCTCTAAGGTAAAAAAGTAACTTCATAAACTACTTTAAATCAATAATCATAGTATGGAAATTGGCTCAGCATATGCACTTCAAGTGTGCTTACTACAGATACCATGCCTTGTTGCATATAGTGCTTTTAGAAATATCGGGAGACAGGAACTATTATCCTATACTTTCAGGTTTTAAATAATTATAATAAAATATTACCAATTTAACATTTAAAGTTTGGTTTTTCCACGATGGGATCTTATTTGTGTAATTCTTTGCGTATTTCTTCTAGCTTATGTGTATAGTGAAGGTAAAAGTAATTATTTCAAGGTAACCATTTCTCTTTTTAAAAATAAATATTAATTTTCAGGGTTCTATTTTAGTATTAAGTTATACGGTTCTTCTTATGGGTTATTATTTTACACCTTTCAATTTACAAAACTTCTCTACATTCATATATAAAACAAATATATAAGAAAATAACATAATAATTAAAACAATCTAGTAAATAACAGAAATATAGAATATATAAATTATTTATTGCATTCAGATTTGAAAAAATATTCTAAAATAATTAATACATAAGCTATTATGCAAAAATAAATCAATAGTTTAAAATTAAGCATTAATAAAATGAAGCGATGCTTCAGATCCAAAAATAAGAATACCAATTATTAATCATTTCATTTTTCATAATTAGCATGAAAATAATCATCTTAAGCATATATTGCTTTTTAAAAAACTAAATTATAAAACTACACATTACCTTTTTTCAAAAAAAAAAAGTCATATAATTTTAAATCATAATCAAATAATTTGCAAACAGATCAGAATGAATTATTTTCATCAAATAAATCAGAATTTGATAGTACACAATTTCAATCATCATGTTTTTCATTTGCATCATTTAAAAATAATATATAATTAACATAGACCTCATTCTACCTTATGGTTAGAATATTTATAAAAAACAACCATTTAATAACTATTTAGTAAAGTTTTATATAATATTTCAGAAATAATTAACTTTTTATTCAACATTGCAATAAAGTTTCTGTCTGGGGCGACAAAACTTGTCATCATATTACTTAACTTTTTTTATATTAAATACAACATTTTTATCTTACCTTTATCCGCAATTTTTTTATAAAACATTAAAATTTAATCAAAACTTCTCTAATTTCCAAGAGTTAAAATGAACTATTTTGTACGAAAAAAATATATTTCCAATACAAGCAAACTTTCTCAAAAAATAATCCAACTTAATAAAACTATTCATAAATATCCTTTTTTATTATTTGGTATGCCTTTCATAACAACAATATTAGGCGGTGCCTATGTATTAAGTATATCTCAGCAATTTCGTTATGACAGTAGAGATCAAAAGATAAAACAAGTAATTCATTTATTCTCTATAATAGTTTTTTTAATCGGTAGATTTCAGAAGAACAAGCTTTAGGCATGAAAAAAAATCGCCGAAAAATAAATATTAAAGACGAATACTATGTAAATTTATATTTTTGAAAAGTATATCCTCTTATATTTTTTTTAGAAACTTCAAATGAACGAAATGATGTTAAATGATTGGGAACAAGTTAGAGTCGAAAGGTTTCCTGGGGAACCAGATAATATATTGTCATCTCAAAAATAATAAATTATCTTGATATACTATAAATAACTCTAATACAAAAATTCAAAATATACATTTTTGGAGAAGAGAATTGATTAATCATGAGTCACATATTCCATCAATTCTTTATCGTCATAACTAATATATCTGCCACTTAATTCTTTCTTGGCATATAAAGCTAGAATTACAATAATTCTTGCAGAGTCTTCTGGCGAAATCAATTGGCCTGTTTGATGAAGATTCATAAATCTAGCATGCATATCTTTATCTAGATTTGAGACGTCTATATACAATTTAGAACATATCGTTTAAAAAAAATAATACGTTTTTCTCTTAGGGATGTTTGCATTTGTGTATCTACTACTCCGGGTCGAAGAGAAACAGAAGTAATCGAACTTTCTTCAATCGCCTATTTTTTAGAATCTTAAATATTATTGTAAAAAATATTACCAAAACAGAAGATAAATGATTCATAGCAGCCTTTGATCCACTATACGCACCCATACTCTATAATTTTTAATATTAGTTTTCTTACAAAACTAAACAAAAAAAAAGAACCTTATATGGATTTGTAGATGCACCAGAAGAAATAAAAATTACTCTACCACAAACTAATCGTAAATATGGAATTGCACTTTTCAACTTTGCCCATTATTTTTTCATAAAACCCAGGAAAAAACCTACCGTATAAAGAAGAGAAAAGTAATTCACATCAAATAGAGCTTTCCATGATTCTACATCAATATCTGCAATTTTCCCAATAGGTTCTACAACCGCCGCATTCAAAATAAGAGAATCTAATCGTCCAAATCTTTGTATTGCCGTATTAACCGAATCAACACTCGTCTTCTCATCCTTAAGATCTCCTTCAACAACTGCTATCCGAGACTCATATTTCTCTTGCAATGTAGCTAAAGACGATCTACATCGCACTACTGCAACTACAAAAGTATATTCATAACTTTTAAGCAATTCTTCCACAACTGCTCGGCCGATCTTTTAAATACATTATTATAAGATTTACTTAATTTTCTTAAGAAAAGATACCCCTCTTGAAGCACCTGTTACAAGTCTAAACTTAATATTAGAAACATATCCATATTAAAATACACTTAAAAAATAACAGAAAGGCTTACATTGTCTTATTTAATAACATTTTTTTCCAAAAATTTTACTATTTTTTATTATTAAGTTGTTAAGACTAAACGTTAGTTTTTTTATAAATTTCTAACGTCTCTTTAATTTTTAATATTTATTCTAATGAACAAATCTATGCGTGGATTAACAGTTTTTATAAGCGACTTAAAGAATTCAAAGACTTGTCAACATGAGGAAGAAAGAATTAATCAAGAATTAGCCAATATTCGGAATAAGTTTAAAGGTTTGTTTTAATTTTTATTAAATGTTATTAACTAATATCTAATGAAACAGTTGGACATTTAAACAGTTATCAGAAGAAAAAGTATATTTGCAAGGCAAGAACTTGAAAGTTTAAGGAACCAAAGATTAATAGAATCTAAAGTTATTATATATTTATATTCTTGGATGGGAGATTGATTTTGGACATATGGAAGCGGTTCATCTTATTTCTAGTCAAAAGTACTCGGAAAAGCAAATTGGATATCTTGCTATAACGTTATTATTACATGAAAAACATGATTTAACATGTCTTGTGATTAATAGTATTAAACAAGATTTATTAGACCCAAATGAATATTATAATTGTTTAGCGTTACATGCAATTGCTAATATTGGAGGAAAGGAAATGGGGGATATATTAGCGTCGGATGTGAACAGATTACTTGTATCTCCGTAAGTATGAATTTTTAAGTATATATGTTGAACTAATTATTAAGTGTATCTAAAAATTTTGTTAAAAAAAAAGCATCTCTAACTCTTCTTTGTCTTCATAGAAAAAATCCAGATGTTATTAGGCAAGAATGGGCAGAAAGTATTATATCTACGCTGGATGATCCAGACTTAGGAGTATCATTATCTATAACAAGCCTTTTAATTTCTCTTGCTCAAGAAAATAGTAAATTATATGAAAGATGTTACCTTAAAGCTATCAATAAGCTAAAAAGAGTAATATATTCATGCTACATTATTTATGATACTAAACATAGGTAGATCGTTATTGATAGAGAATATAGTTATGATTATGTATATTACAAAGTACCAGCACCCTGGCTTCAAATCAAGCTTTTACGTCTTTTACAATATTATTCACCTCCAGGTTTAATATTTTTTCATGCATAAAATTATTCTTATTTCATATTAGATGACAAAGATACTCAAGAGTTAATATGCAAAGTTTTGCAATTCATTATATCATCTATACTTCATGAATTACCAAAAAATGTTCAACAAAATAATATTCAAAATGCAATTTTATTTGAAGCAATTAATGTTACTATTCATATTGATATCGATGAAACATTAACAAATCAAACTATTCATTTACTAAGCAAATTTATATCATATAAAGAAATTAATAGTAGATACCTTGGATTAAAAGCTCTAATTTATTTAGCAGAACATGTAAATACTTTTGAACCGTTCAGGAAATATCAAGATATAATTATACAGTCTTTAAAGGATAAAGACATAAGTATTCAAAGAAAAGCTCTCGAATTATTATATTATACATGTGATTCCAATAATACAAAAACAATCGTTAATGAGTTAATTCACTATTTAGAAAACGCAAATAGAGGAATAAAAGAAGATATAGCTATTAGAATTGCTATTCTAGCCGAAAAACATGTAACAGAACGTCAATGGTACGTAGATATAATGCTACAACTCATAAATATTTCTAAAGAACATATTGGCGATGATATATTACACAGATTTATTCAAGTTATAGAAAATAACAAAGAACTACAAAAATATTCAGCAAAAACAATATTAAAATACTTAAAAAATAATCCTCATGAAAATATGATAAAACTTGGCGGATATATTTTGGGAGAATTTGGACATTTAATATCTGACTCTCCTGAAAGTAGTCCTATCGAACAATTTATTTCTTTACATATTAAATTTAATACATATTCACCCAAAACACAGGCATTACTTATGTCAACATATATCAAATTCGTAAATTTGTTCCCTGAAATCAAATTAGACATACAAGTTGTATTTGAAGAATATGCAAACAGTATTGATTCTGAATTACAACAACGTGCATGCGAATATTTAGCTTTATGTCATATGCCAAATAATAATCTTTTACAAGAATTATGTGGGAAAACCTACCCTTTCTTAAAAAATCAATCATTTTTAGTATCAAAACTACTAAAACAAAAAAATGAAGACAAAAGATTAGAAAATATTAAAGAAAAAAAGTCATCAAGAGAAAAAAACATAATAAGTACTAAAGACTTATCTAATTACAAAACAATTGATTTTGGTGAATTGGAGATACCTAAAAATAATTTAATTGAATTAGACACCTCAAACACTAATAGCTTATCATCATCTATTTCATCTTCTAGAGAATCTGATCAATCCATTAGTTTGTCAAATCTTATATCGGATATAAACTACGTATCACTGTCTGATAATTCTGATCTTTCTAAAAAATATGAAGCAAATTTTAACGAACTCTTATGTACCAATGAAGGAATACTTTATGAAGACGAAGAAATTGAAATATATATTCACTCTAAATATCGTAATCATTTAGGAAAAATGGAACTTTTATATAAGAATAAATCACAATTAACATATACTTCTTTCACATCTTCTATTCAAAATCTTTGCGAATCAAATCTCTCTATTGTTTCGACAATAGATGTTCCTTGTACCCTGGAGGCACTTAAACAAGTGCAACAAACATTAAATATTGAAAATCGTGATATTTTCTTAGAACCACCATCTATATCTATATCTTATATGTCTACATCTATGAAATCTTTGACTTTAAAGCTTCCTATTGTTCTTTCTAAGTTCTCAGATGGAGTAGAACTTGATTCGGGCGATTTCTTTCATAGATGGAGACAAATTGGAAAGTCTAGAGAATGCCAAAAGATCTTTGCTATTAAGGATAAAGAAAAAAATATCAACTTTTATGATAATGTAAAAATACTTCAAGGTTTTGGATGGGAGATTTTAAAAGAAATTGATACAAATAATCAAAATATAGTTGGTGCATCAGTATTATATACTAGTCAAGGAGGGAAATATGGTTCTTTACTAAGACTTGAGCCTAATTATGAAGCTAAGGTATTTAATAATTAAATTTAATATACATTTATTTTATAAATCTCTTAGATGTATCGAATTACTATTCGAAGTACAAAAGAAGAAATTGCAAATCATTTAGAATCATTAATAGAAAAGAAATTATCAGAAAATATTTAATCGAATATCATATAAATTATTTAAATACTCTTTGGATTTATAACGTATTCATATGTCGAGATAACCTTAC
Organism: Pneumocystis carinii B80; assembly: GCF_001477545.1. Lineage (NCBI taxonomy): Eukaryota > Fungi > Ascomycota > Pneumocystomycetes > Pneumocystales > Pneumocystaceae > Pneumocystis > Pneumocystis carinii. The sequence goes on from NW_017264720.1 coordinate 89,460, forward strand.
TCCTATATTTTGATATTAAAACAGCATATACTATTAAAACAAAGAAAAATATACCAAAAATATCTGTACCAACTCTTATATTCGTTGAACCCATTTTAATAGCTAATTCAAAATCCCTGCTCATTCCCATACTTAATTCTAATTCTATACCAAGACATTTAGTAATATCATCTCGACATTTTACAAGTGCCTTAACAAAATTTATACAATAATAATAGCTTTTCAAAAAATACCTCAAAATCTCTATTATATTCACTATTACTTTCAGATAATGAACCGATAGTCATAAGACCCTTAAGATAGAGTTCTTTACAATTATTTATTATATAACTACATAATTCCATAGAATCGCCAATACTAACTCCATTCTTTCCTACATTATTTAAAAAAATCTATAATTTATTTTAAAACAAACCTTCTTCACAACTTGTATTTACTTGAACAAAAACATTAAGTTTTTTAAAATGATTATCTATTTTAGGAGATTTTTTCAAATCAATTAACGCCTTATTCAGTAAATATGCCTTTCTAGATGAATCTAGACTTTCAACTGCCCATAAATTGGGTATAGATGCCAAGGCTTTACACTTATTAGTTTGAAGTCCTATATATAAAAATAACTAATTTTTCTAATATCAATTAATTTACTCCCAATAAAGTGCCAACAACAATCCGGAGGAAGTAATTTAGCCTTTTCAATCATTTCTTGTACAAAGTTTTCTCCAAACTATATTTATAACTATACCAAAAAATATAAATTTAAGAAAAATACATGTCTTTGACCATAATCATAAGCAATTCTTATATCATCAACAGACTTTAACTTTGAAACTGCTACCAAGCGAACCTTTACTTGTATATTAATATAATCACTAAAAAAACTTGTATTACATCTTTGCCTTTAGAACATGAAACAATAGCATCACGAACACGTTTCAAGCCTAAACAAATTTCTTCAATACGAGATACATAACTCATTCTTTTTTAACTAAAAATCATTACAAGTTTTCCCTTATTTTTTTCAAACAATATTTCTTCAAAAAATCTTACAAATTAATAATATATCTTATTCAATCTACATAAATATTACATGATTTTCTACTAATTCTAATATCTAAAATATATTGAAATTTAATTTACATTTCTAAAGCTACAATTTTCTTACAAATAAGTATATAATACTTAATTTTTCTAATTTATATAAAATTCATTTAATATATATATATATAATTATTATATTTTTAATTATAATATATCTTTATATTCTCATTTTCTACTAAATTTACCACTAAAAATCCTTTTTATAATACAATTTTGTTTTATTTGATATTTTCTTAAACAGCAAGATCAAAGCTTAAAAGATTCAAAAACATCCAAAAAACAAAAATTAAATAAAACAAACAAAATTTTCTTCAATATCATTTAAAATTATTATTATTCATATAAAAAACAAATAAAAAATAATATAACTTATTAAACATTATAATTTAACATATATTTTTTAAAAAAAATATAAAATTAATCAGAAATTACACATTTAAAAATACATAAATATTGCTAATTATTTTATATTTATAGACTAATATTACAGACTTAAAAGCTTTAAGCACTAATTATTAAAATTAATAATTAATATTATAAACAAGATTTTAAAACTTATTAATTCCTAATTTACAGAGATTGAATAGAAAAAAAATACAAATATGTCTCGTCTTTGTAATAAAACAGTCTTTATTACAGGCGCAAGTTCAGGGATTGGAAAAGTATTTTAGGTGTTAATAGAATTCAATATATTTTATCATTTTAGGCATGTGCTTATGAATTTGCAAAGGCAAATAATACAGTTAAATTAATTATTTCAGCACGTAGGGACGTAACAAAATTAGCAGAGGATATAGAATGTAGTTTTCCGGGTGTTAAAGTCCTTCCTTTAAGATTAGATGTGAGCAAACCAGAAGATATTGAAGAAAAAATAGAAGGGCTTCCAAAAGACTTTAAAGACATTGATATTCTTATTAACAATGCGTAAAAATATGAGAAAATACAAAGATGTACTGACTATAATAGTGGTTTTGTAATTGGTCTAGATAGAGTAGGAGAAATTAACACAAAAATTATGATAGATATGTTTAACGTAAATTTTATCTTTTTAAATAAAAGAATTTAACAAATTATATAGACGAATGTACTCGGATTGATTAATGTTAAATATTTATATAATTTTATAATCAATTAACAAGTTTAGGTAACTCAAAAGATTTTAAATATCTTTCATCAAAAAGGCGGGAAAGGAGATATTATTAATATAGGCTCTATTGCTGGACGTGAAACCTATCCAAGTAAAGTATAATTATTAATATGATATTATAATAATTTTTTCATTATATAGATGGGTCTATTTATTGGTAATATATTTTTTTCATATAAAAAAAATAACCATAATCAAGTGCAACGAAAGCAGCAGTTCGATCATTTACTAATTCGTTGAGGAAGGAACTGATAAATACTCGTATTCGTGTAATGGAAATAGATCCAGGTTTAGTAGAAACAGAGTTTTCTATAGTCAGATTTTGTGGCGATAAAACTAGAGCAGATGCTGTTTATCAAGGCATGGAGCCTTTAACTGGGGAAGATATTGCAGAAGTAATTGTTTTTGCAGCAAGTCGACGAGAAAATGTTGTTATCGCAGATACATTGGTACTTTTACAAATATTTTTAGATATTTAATCTAATATATAGATTTTCCCAAATTGTCAAGCGAGTATTTCACATGTCCATAGGGAAAAACAACAGTAGATTGTATATTTTTAACATTTTTTTGATGTATATCTTTTCTATTTATTTACTATTTCTTAAAAATTAAATTCAATAAAAAGCTAGTTTTACGCAGTAAATTTATTCAAAAACTTATTTCTTTATAATATCAAAATACATTTAATTTTTAAAATCATTATTATGTTTAACTATTTATCATTTAAAGAAATTGTTTTTATGACCATAAAACGATATTTTTAAACATAAATAGCAACTTTTAAACAATTCTATAATTCAATTACCATAAAATTATTTTTAAAACCAACTATTAAAAGAGTTTTTCATAAAATCAAAGCCATAGCTTTGGAAATCTTCATTCTTAAAATCCAAATAGAACAATCCAAAATACCTAAAAAAAAACATAAGAAAATGAATTAACAATAGAATAAAACAAAAAAATACTTAATTCTAAACACATATTTATAAAAATAATTATAAATACTTTATAAATAATCGTGAAAAATATACAATTATAATAACCAAGAAAACTCATAAAATACTTGCAATTAATTTACATGTTAAATTTCAATTCCACACTTTTATCTCCATATATAATTAACGTTTCCGTTTTTCCGTTTGAGCTCTAAAACCAGTCTTTATTGCACTAACTGATCTTTTACTTCCGCATGATTCACATGTCATAAAATATATACGATTTTCTTTAGTTAATAAGGTATCTGGAGATTTGCAAATTTTACATGTAACATATTCAACTATATACCATTAAATATAAAACAATAATAAAAAAAAACCTATTATACCAATATATCTTTTAAGAACATTTTCAATTTGTTTTTGCTGAAATTTTCCCTTAATAACTAATCTAGCACTACCATCTACACTTCCACTCGTTCCTAATTCAGCAAATAAAAACTGAATAACATGTTCTGAATTTCGACGCATCCTTTTAGAAATATCAATAACATTAGCAAAAATCGTTTTCTTGTTTCCTTCTCGATAAATTGTAGGAGGAACAATTGTATACCGTTTTTTCTCCCCCGCTAATTCTGGATTATTTTGACGTAAAATTTTAAATATCTGAGCAAGAAGCTAAAGATTATTAAACTTAAAATCTTTTTTTCTTTAAACTTTTTTCATACTTCTGCATACGTAAAATCTCGATCTGTTTTAAGACATCCTTGACCTTCTTGATCCCCCGAATTAAATGATCCAGTAATTGCTTCCATATCCTCCTTACCATTCCCTTCATTCAATGACTTATCAAACACTTCCATATTCACTTTTTTCTTCTTTTTCATTCCATCACTTAAATCAAAAACCTCATTTAAAAAATCCTTTCCATCAATCTCTTCAAGTTCCTTCAAATCATCCTCATCTTCCCCTCCAAAATTAACTGTTTGCTGCTTCTTTTTCTTCAAACTAGCAAACATATTCGTCATCTCTTCTACCTCTGCATCTCCATCTATATTTCACCATAAATCAGTCAAAAAATACCCTTTTTTCGCCATTCTTTCACCTGACCCCATCTTACATTCATCTCCTGATCCATTTTTACCTTCATTCAGCGACTCATTGTCACTATTAAACGAAACTTTCTTGTTTTTTTTCTTTTTCTTTAATGTATCAAATCCAAACTAAATAATCAAAAAAATTCAGTATTTCTTAATAAACTATTATAAATTAACCTCTTCTATTAGAGAATAGTCAATTCTCTCCGATTCTTCTTGTATCTCCATCTCCCTTACTTTTTCCTTTCCTCAATTATATATAGACGTTGTATGGAAAACTTCCGATTAACCGACCACCAAATTCTATGGCTATTACAGGACTATAATCTGACCTATCTGTGCACAGGAATCATAATATACACAGGAACTTGAGGATATTCTGAGAGTTCTAATGAATTGATATTGTTGCCTGAAGAGATTGAAATAGTTTTTTAATTTTTGAATAATATTAAAGGATTAAAGAGATCAATATTTTTTTATAAAGGAGTATAAAAAGAGATAATAAAGAGATTCTATAGTATCAGGAAGATTTGGAGAGTGTTTTTAAGGGATATTTGAGTTTTTGAGGGACAAAAATAGGATATATAGAGAAAGAAATAAAAGAAAAAGCTTGTTTATAAGATTAATTTTTTTTTGAAAAAAAATACACAAAGTAGTAGTTTTTTTGATTAGAACAAAGTATTAGAAGGGGAAATATTGGACAAAAAGGTCTAGGAGAGTCTTAGGGATATTTTGGAATGCATAAAAAATTCCCATAAAAAGAGTAGTAATTATAAAAATAAGAAAAAAATACAAAGAAATTGATTGATATATTATTGGGAATTGAAGGTTAAAAAGGATGCATCATAAGGTATATTTTAAAAGAGGAGGATAATAGCTAAAAAGGATGATAGAAATCCGAGACAAAAAAATATAGAAAAGTGAAGAATAGTTCAAGGAAAGGATTATATATTGAAAAGAAGATAAGAAGTGTATCTAATAGGTTTATAGTAATAGAAAAGAGGTATCGGATTCGTTTATTTTAGAAGAGAATTCAACGTTGGAATATCAACATCCAAATGATTTACAAACGAGTTCTAATAAGGGAAAAAAAGATAGGAAATATTTATTGAAAAATGAAGAAAAACTTTTAGGGGAGGAGGATTTAGAGGATTATTGTAAGGGAGGGTATCATCCGGTGCAAATTGGGGAAAAATATAAGGATGGAAGATATGTGATTGTTAGAAAGCTTGGATGGGGGCATTTTTCGACGGTTTGGTTAGCTAAAGACAATGTGTAAATTAATATAAAACGAGATTTTAAAACACTTGACAAATTTTTAGGAAAAATTGTTATGTTGCACTAAAAATAGTTCGTTCAGCTTCACATTATACGGAAACAGCTCTTGATGAAATAAAACTTTTAAAAAAAATCAATACGGCAAATCCATCACATCCAGGAGCAGCTCATATTGTTTCCTTACTTGATGAATTTGAGCATCAAGGGCCTAATGGGACTCATATTTGCATGATCTTTGAAGTATTAGGAGAGAATTTGCTTAACCTTATTAAAAGATACGACTACAGAGGAATACCAATACCATTAGTAAAACAAATCACTAAGCAAGTTCTTTTAGGTCTAGACTATTTACATAGAGATTGTGGAATAATACATACCGACCTAAAACCAGAAAATGTTCTTATATGTATTAATAATGAGGAAGCAATTGCTCAAGTAGCTGATACATTTCAACTTACCCAAAGTGTTAGCCCTAATATGCAAAAGCCAAGGAATAATCCTATCGTAACAAATAGTCAACCGCTGATAAACTCTGATATTTTGTCATACAAGAATAATGTTAGAATTCATAATTCAAATAAAGAAACAAGTGATGAGCAAGTTTTAAAGAAAAAAAAATCAGATTCCAATGAAAATAATACCAGTATGACTGATAATGATGACGAAGCTCTTGAAAAAGATATCTCAGGGATTTCATTAGAAACAAATATTGATAAACAACCTATAACTCCATCTTCATCTCCAGACAGCGCAAATTACATAAACGTTAAAATTGCAGATTTAGGAAATGCATGCTGGACTCATCATCATTTTACAGACGATATCCAAACACGACAATATCGTTCACCAGAAGTTCTTTTAGGTGCTAAATGGGGTGCAAGTACTGATTGCTGGAGTATGTCTTGCATGGTAGTTGATTTTTTATAATATTCTTCTACTTAAAATATTACTAGGTATTTGAATTACTAACAGGTGATTATTTATTCGACCCTAAGAATGGGCAAGATTATACAAAGAATGATGGTTAATATATTCATATATTTTTATTTATTTTTAAATTATAATAGATCATATTGCACAAATTATGGAATTACTTGGAAAGTTTCCACGATTTCTTGCATCAAGAGGAAAATATTCCCATGAAATATTCAATAAAAGATGTAAAATAAAAAACGATTTATTTAAATCTCTGATTTTTATTTTTAGGTGAACTACGTCATATTTCAAAATTGAACTATTGGGGATTACCAGAAGTACTTCATGATAAATATCACTTGTCATGGAGCGAATCTGATCTATTGAGTGACTTTCTTCTTCCAATGCTAGAAATTATTCCGGAGAAAAGAGCTAATGCAGGAGGAATGACTAATCATCCATGGCTAAAGGATACACCTGGAATGAACAAAAAATATCTTAATATACCAATAGGTTCTCGAGGAGAAGGAATAAAGGGATGGGCATGTGAAGAAAACGATTGAAATAGCATTTCTATAATTTATAAATATTTGATATACACAAGAAAAATCCTAGAATGCAATTTGAAAAATTTTGGATATATATAGCGATATTTCTACTATTTGTATAAAAAATTAATCTAATGAGTATGATTTTCTAGTACAGTTAAAAAACATAAATCTAAAAGTTAACATTATATAAATAGCCAATCAATTTATAGAAATTGATTCATGAAAAAAACAATTATAAACCAATAATATATACAATCATGATTCATATATCATCCTTCTTGAATTACGTAAATTATTACCTGATTGTTTACGATATTGTTGATAATTATAAACATTGTCAGTAAAGTATGGTGCAGCAGCAGCCATGTATGGATGAGGATGATTTATACTTTTTGCCCTAAAAAATCCAAATGCAAAATTTGATATAAAAACTGATCCAAATATTATCAAAATACAAAATATCTAAAAAGTTTAAAGATATTTTATAATTTTAAAGCTTACCATAGTTTTATAAGATATGGGCTCAATAAAACTATTAATAATTTCTGCAAATGTCTCAGCAGAAACCTTTGCACGACCAACAACAGTAGGATCTCGATTCATACATCTTTCCCAAGCAGCACAAGCCCGTTCCATTGCAGGAACTCTGTGATCCGGAGAACATCGATTTTCAGTATATTCTTTTGAACATAATGACATTTCTTGTAAAATTTCTTAAAAAAAAATTAGATAACAATAAATATTTTTATAAAATTTACCAGCAGAATACTCATCTACCTTTTGATCAACATCCCTTTGAATTGTCCTAACAAAAGCAATAACAAAATATAATAAAACACCCAGAAGAAATATATTAAAAAATAACTGTAGATACCCTGATGCAATATAAGGAATGTCTCTATGAGCATTAAGAGACCAATTAGTAAAATAATTATTCGTCTGAAGAGGCATAGTCGTTTCATCCTAAAAATTATTACAAAAGAATTAAACTTCAAAAAATACATCACTGTCCACACAATTTCCATCCCAAAACCTACGTTCACCATTCTTCTTAGATGAACGTTTTTTCTTAATCTTTTTTATAACACCTTGACTTATTTTATTATTTTTCATATTAATTAAAGAAAAATGATTCTTTTCTAAAACATTATGACCTTCTACCATTCTTTCTGGATCTGGTGTATTATCTAAACCCGAGCTATCTGTTGGTGCTTCATTTATAAATTGTGAATTTGATGTTATTTTTTTAGAACCATAATTTGTTTTTGGTGTAGAAAATAAAAACTGAGCACCATCTGCAGCTGATCTAAAAGATGTTCCTGCTGTTGGAACATTTTTTTCCAAAGTTTCTATAAAACTTCCTTCCAAATAATCAACAATGTATTCCCTTATCTAACATAAAAATAATACGTTTTTTAGAAAAATCACTATTTCCAAGGCATTTAGAGATACTTGAAAGACTAAACGGCGAATTTACATCATCTCCAAGACGAGGATTCTCATATGTAAAGTCCATAGGTGATTCTTCTGAACGCATCATTAAATATATAAAAATATACAAGAAAAAAGTGAACAGTTAAAGTATTTAATATCTAAACAGAGCCCTATTAAAATACTTTTGTATAAAAACAATTTAAAAAATTAGTAGTTGTTTTTAAATTTAAGCTAAAAAGCCGCTAAACTTAATATTAATATAGTCAGTGATTTTTAGAAGAGAATGACAAGAAATATGTATATTTATTGTGATTACAGAGAGTTAAAAAGTATAAAGAATGATTAAGATTTTTGTTAAAAAAAGAATCTATAAAAAATTAAAAACAAAATGAATCGGTGTAGATTGAGAAGAAAATGAAAAAAAACCAAGTACTTTATATAAAAAAGAAATTGGTATTAAGTGGAAATGATTTTTTGGAGTTTGAATATTGAGGAAGAAATTTCATATTTTGACATTACCCATTCCATGTTCTTTCATATATTCTGAACCCATTTCTAAATATTCTTGTTTAGTAATATAACTGTTTTTATATTGATCTGTATGAGACCATTGTTGCATACCTCTCCAAGGATCGATGAGTGGATCTTTAGCTTGTCGTACAGAAATAGGTTTATCGGCAGGCCATAAGGCTCTAAAATCCTTTTCTATTCTGAGGCTGAAATTTTTAAGTAAAGAAGCACCTCCAGTGCAGAAAATATTATTTGCCATTTTTTGGGAATCATTTAAATTGAAACGAGATAAAATATCACTTATAACTTCAATTATACTTGCTTGATCTAATCCAACTATATTTGGTTCAAAATAAATTTCTGGAACCCTTATTCTTTCGACATTTAAATGCAATTGATGTAATTGTTGAACATCGTTAGGGTCGAATGGAGGATATACTCCCCTATAAAATTTGTGAATCCATGATTTAGTAGGATTTTCATTAAAATCTAAGAGATCATCCTTGGCAAATGTTGGATCATACAACATCAATTGAGATTCTAAATGTTGCAAGTTATTGTTATCTTCGTCAGATTCTGATGTATTAACAATATTACGATATATAGCCCAATCCTCATCATTTGCACCAAAAGTATCCTCAACTATATTCAATTAGATTATTTCAATCAAATAATAACCCCTACTTTCCGTAGTTCTTCTTCTCTTTCTTCTAGAATATTGATCACTAGCTAGATTGGCAATACTTTTCATACGCATTTGACTAGCCATACTTTTTCGGTCATTAAGATCAGCTTTTAACTTTTTTTTCTCTTTTATTTTCTCCAATAAACAATTTCTAGCATTTCTTTTTTCTTCAAGCCATTTTTCCAAGTCGTTTAAACGTTTTTCTTCATCCAATTTTTCCATCTCTTCGTTACGAGCCTTCTTAACCTGTTTTTCCGTCTTAGACCTCATTCTAGCCTCATAATTAGATTTCATTAGCCTCTGATGCCTTTTTTGTTTAAGCCCTGCTTCATCCAATTCTGAATCAGGAATATCAAGTAAAGGAAAGGATGGAATCTCAGTATCTTGACAAGAATCTTTATTTTTCGCTCTTCGAATCGCAGTTTCAAGTCTTTTTATTGTAGCAAGTAGCTCTGCTTCATCAGCAAATCCCTCCGATTCTAATTTTTCCATAACGTATCTCTTATCCTTAAACTTTATAGTCTCCTGAAGCTTAACATAATATTCCATATCCTTTTCTTTTTGCATTAACTTTTCTAATCGAGTTTTCTGAGCTTGTTGTTGCAAACGACGTCCTGCTTCTTTCCTCTTTTGAGCAAGTCGAGCAATTTCCTCTTCTGTTTTTAAATTTGAAACAACTTCTGTGCATGGAAATTGAATTATTCTATCCTGAACAGCTAAAACCTCTGGATCCAAAAACGTTTTAATTTCATCCTTATATGATAATGAAACATATGTATGATCATGAAGCAAACATTGCGCCTGTGTAAACGTCATTTTTTGAGGAAAATTAGGATATTTCAATTGAAAAAGTTTAAGTAAATATTCCGTAGATTGTACACCTCCCCATGATATTCTATACTTGTCATTATTCATTAAATCATTAGAAAAAAAATCTACCTTTTCGACGAACCCAAATGTCCAGAAAAATTTAATACAGGAATAACATGTGTTGTATTATTACCTACACTCACAACTACTCCATCCGTACCACCATTATAATAAAATGAAAAAAGACTATCAATACCATAACATACTGATGGAACACAATAACATTCAAACAATAATTCTGACATAACTATTATCATTAACCCAATTCATACATAAAAATCTAAATAACCTCCACGATTATAATTCGGATTACATACGGGTTCTGTCATAACTAAAGGATGCTCTACCTGTTCATTTCCTTTAACACCTAGCTTCAAAAATACATAATCTAATAATATTTCCTTCAAATAATCAACAAAACCCCAATCATAACCCCATTAAATATACCATTACATCCCAATTAGCTACAATATTAAAATCAAATGGACTTTTTGCTATATGTCTGGCCATAGGTTCTACTAATGTATCATTTCCTACTAATGTATATGTCTTCATTAATCGTCTATCTCTATACTTTGAAACAAAACTATCAAAAACAATACGGGGTGATAATTCTGTTGCATATCCTGCTCGGCATTGCCATGATCCTATAACCAATAATTAATCAAATTCATTATTATATTCATCAAACCATTATCAATCAAAATTAAAGGATTCCCCGGACCAGAAGAAGATGCTATACATTCTCCTTCAAAAGCAATGTCCCGCACATCATAAATCATAGGAGTTGCTCCAATCATTGTCTAAAATTTTAGACAAAAGCTCGTCAAAAAAAAAGTAACACCCGATGACCGAAGAAACCCAAGTGTATCAAGAAAAAAAAATATACAAAAACCTCAAATAAAAAGAACCAATAGACTTAAAGAAATTCTATCCTATCAAATTGCAAGAAAGAAAGATAAAAAAAAAAGAATCGAAAATAATATGTATAGATTTGAAAAAAAACCATAAAATTTTATTTAGCTTTAAAACACCTTGTTTAGACTCCCCCCAATATAATATACCATTATTTTGTTTCTGAAATTTATTTAAAGAGGTTTTTCAAGATGATTTGTTCCCTCTAAATGAAATCGTACATTGCGTCCATAATTAGCCCACATTTGAGAAATTAACTCCAAATTCATATTAGCCATATTAATTTCCTGAAATATATCAAAAATCTAGAATAAGAATAATATTTTTACTTGAATGCAGCGATTAAATTCCATAATAGCTTCATTCAATTTTTCCTAATTTAAAAAAATAAAAAAAAAATATAAAACTTAAGAAACATACAACATTGGTTACAATACGAGCCATCAAAGCATTCTGCTGTTCTTCATGAGGATTCTCCATAATTTTAGTTAACTCAAATCCTTGGATATGTCTTTAATTCGACATACGATTCCAGATTTTTTCTAAGTAAAAAATACAAAACTTAATACTTGGTAAAAACATATTAAACCAAGATCCCATATACTATCCATATGAAATCCAATGATTCAGAAAGAATACATATATATATTTGTCTTGATTCCAAACCTATGACATTCATTTGATTTTTAATGTATAAAAAAGATCCAAAACAATGAAATAATAGAAATAAAGGAAGAATAAGCATTCTTAGAAGATAATCCTATATTATTTTTATATATTTGAACATTTTTTGAATACCCTGTATTTTAGAAAGAATTGTAAAAAATAAAGATAAGTAAGACAAAGTAAAAGATGAACACGTTATTGTAAAAGGTATAACATCCATAAATAATCACTTATTTTTCGTGTATTTATATGAAAATCTAAAATGATAAGAAAACAAAAAAAATCCATTTAAAATACTTTTTTCGTGTTGGAGAAAACTCTCCTAGCTTATGACCAACCATCTAATGTGTTTTCATTAAAAAAAAGCTAAGTTACTGTAAAAAATCTCACATCTTCTGTTATAAGAACATTCACATAATCCTTTCCATTATGAACCAAAAAACGCAAGCTGAAAGTTAAAAAAAGATAAATTATTAACATAAAATACCCAACAAAACTAGGGAGAATTGTACAAGATCTTTCTTGAGTTTTAATTGGAGGAATATCTTTTGAAGCATTTGATAAAGATAAGGAAAAAGAAGCAAGATTTGGACCTAAAAAATCAGTGATAAATAGTAAATTAATATATAATCATTAAATAAACCTTTCCATAGGGATCTAGCACAGTTTATACGAGTAAAAAAGACCATCTTTAAGGGTCGTATCAGGTTAACGTTATCAGCGAAAAGATTAACGTTTAATAATATAATATATATATTTAATTATATACATATAAATCCATAAATTATAATTTTATCTAAAAGAACAGAAAAACTATAAGCATAAATAGTTTATATGCCTTATAAATTTAAAATAAATTTAATAAGTGATATAATTTGTTATGCAAAACCAAATCCTTCAGAACCTTCATTTATAGCAGTAAGTAAAGCAGAACGAAGTGCTTCATAACTTCCATATTCTGGAAGATCTATTTGATTATAACAAGTATGACCTAGAAATTTCAATTTTTTATTAAAAAAAAAGGAAAAAAATACTTTGAGGTAGACGATCGCTAGATGTAGGATCACGATGAATAGAAAACTTCTGTATACCCTGCATCCCCTCAAGTTCCTTAAAGCCATTCAAAGGAACTTTTGATGTTCCTGTTGCAAACTAACAAAAAGTGAATATAATACAATAATGATATATATTATTTTACCTGAAGCAATTTTGCACGCTGTTCATCATCAAAAGAACGAACAGCTCTCCAAAACCATTGTATCTGTGGTGATGATGCAGTATAATTGAAATATCTATTTACATAAGCTAAAAAAAAAAAGACAAATTCAAAACTTACTCAGTATTATGACGCCAATCATCAACATCTATATCTGGCAAACCAGAAATAAGAAGTTCCAATTCTTGTTCATTAAATATTTGGATAAGATCTGGAGGTATAATATCATAAAACCCTAAAGAATCAATATAAAAATAATATGATTAAAAATGAATACTTACCAACAAGAAAATTATCCAATTGATCTTTAACACTATCAATAAGCCGATATTCTATGACAGCTTTGACATATTCATGTTTATTTTCTTCAGTGACTAGTATAGTTCTTCCTCCAGGTACCAAATCAACAGTTTCTGTTGCACCATAATTTTCAGTTTCTACAGAAAAGGTTTCAGTAATAACATCAGTAATATCATTTTCAAGCATCTAAAAGCATTAATATATAATGAATGAAAAATATGAAATTATTTCTACCCAAACTAATGATTTATAATATTCTAAATCAAGTGTTTCAATATCTTTTAAAGAGACAGGTTTCCCCAATATTTTCTACAGAACAATTAAAACATATAAATAATAATAATAATAATAAAATTACTTTATAAACTGCACGACTAAAATGTGAATCTAACAATCGATTATCATAAAGAGCTTTTCCAATAATACGGCCAATAAACTTGATTTTTTTTAAAAATAGATCTATTAATAAAAAAATACTAACCTTGAAAAATGAAAGATGATCTTGATTAACATCTGATCTTCTATTAGGATGAAATGTAGTCCGATCAGCAGCAACGGGAATGAACAGCGCATAATCCTAATAACAAATTAAAATAATTAAAACAAACACTATATTCTTACAGGGTTGAACATTTGTCTAGCAAGAGCTTGATACCATTCACGAGTTAATCCACCAGCGTCAACACCTTCTTCTCCATGAAATCGAATATTCAATTTTGAATATTTCATTTCATCTCCTGATTTAAAATACAAGGCTAAATATGAATCTAAAAATATCATCTCACGACGAACATTTAGTTGCAAAGGTGGATAATGCTCCCTATTAGTTCCACGATCATGTAGTCTTCGATTAAAGTAATTTCGTTTATTATCAAAATCCAAAATCTTAGGATTTTTTACCAAAAGAGAAACAGAACCACTCATTAATGATGGATTATTTCGAACCATTTGATTAAGTATTTTTCTATGGTTTTCAGTAAAAGAAAAGAATATATATTCCATTGAATCTTCTGAAGGAGTTGTTTGACGAGATCCATGAGGCAATTTAGATATATCTTTTAACGCCGTATTTTTACATATAACCATAAGAGCTTCTATCAATGGCAACAAAATTGTTGCTACATGTATCATATCTGATCTCTCTTGAATTGCTAAAAGACATGCACTTAATTTTTTCCAAAGTGGACGAAATGTCAATGAATCATAAAGTCTAAATAAATCATTATTATTCTCAGTTTCGGAAGACTGAGAATTTTCCTTTTGTTCAAAAAGGTAACTAATAGCTTTAAGTATTCGTAACAATTTGGCTTGGTCAGAACTGGGAGGAGAGAACTCCGATAAAGCAGCACCTTGAAACTCTATTCCAAAAGATGCATTTTGAATTTGTTGAATCAAATCATCCAATTGTCCCAATAATTTCGAACCAAATGCTTGAGCCTGACAAACAAGTTCATCACCAATAATATCTTTAGACCCAGGAATTATAGACAAATGCTGCATAGCAGCCAAAGTATGCTGAAAAGTTTTGCTAGAGCAGTCTCTAGAAGTAAGAATGTTCACAATAAGTCTCAAATTGTTTTCAGGAATATATGGTGGCAGCACAAGCCTATTTTTATTTTTAATATCTTGATCTTTATTATTATTATTATCAACAGATTTTGCGTCAGTATCATCATGAGAGTCAGCATTATGTTCACTTTTTTCTTCAACTATATCCTCATTAATTTCAAATTGAGCCTGAGAAGTTCCCGCATTCTTGTATAATTCAGAATCCTGTTTCCCTCTTTTTTTAAGAACTAATAATGGTCGGGTTATAATAGAAAGTAAATGAGAAAATTGATCCATTATATTAGAATTCTGCAAAATCGAGTCTCTATCAAGAAGACTTAACAATATATTAATAGCATATTTAGATCCCTTAGTGCTTATATCCTTTCCCTTATCTTTACGAGAATTAAATCGTCGTGGACGAATTATATGATCATGTTCATTTAAAAAATAGGAAGGTAAATACTCATTCCATTGAATAAGAAATTCAAGAGCCTCTATACATTGTTGTGTAACCAAATTCGGGGTATTTTCTCTATTTGATTGAAGAAAAGAAGAAAGAGAATATTTAGATGTTTTAGACTTAGGAGTTGACTTTAATGTAGATGTGTTTTTTGCTCTAAGAGACATTTGAGAAAAACTTTTATCAACCGCATATAAATCATTAGTTCCATCTTGTAATACAGAAAGCAAAAGATTTATCACTTCAATTCTATTTTGACGATTTTTGCAAACATTTAATAATATATCATGAAGAGGATTTTTACCATTAGGCTGAGGAATGAAAAGTAAACGAACCAATGTAGCAACTCCTGCTTTATCAAGAAGCTGTGCTATTTCGTGCTTTACTGAAGATTTTTTCGATGGTGCATTATTAGTTTGTTGATGAGTTGATGCAGATATTTGAAATATCTGTCCCAATCTTCCTGAAGACCTTTCTCGAAGTGTATTTGCTTCTTCAGCAAGTGAAGGAGGAAGTTGTGATAAAAATTCATCATCTTGATCAAGAAGAACTTGTCTTCGAAGATATGGATCCAGTGTAGCCAAAAAAGTCACAGGATCTATTTCAATCGGACCCGTAGTAGGAGCATTAGAACTATTTCTTGATGCATGAGCTTGCTGTTCTCTCTCTCTTCTTCTTCTATCAGCTGCCTCCTGTTGCAACAATTCCTCCCTAATTTCCTCCGGTAAAGCATTTAAAAATTCAGGACTAATATCAGATGAGTGACTAGTTAATTCCGCAACTCTTCTATCCCTAATATGCTGGGTAAGGACATCTTCTCTCATATCTTCAGGTAAAGCTTCAAGAAAAGTAGGATCAATATCTAATGAAGTAATATCAATCTCATTGCCACGTAGCATAACAGTAACACGTGAAGGCAATCCAGAAGGTTCTTCTGTAGAGCGTTCTTGAGCTTGAGCAGAAGTACTTTCAACACCATCCATAATAGATGAACCTACAGTGTTATTCTCAACCTTTTCCGGTTCATTATCATGCAGTTCATTTTCTAACCGATTTTCTTCGTTATTATCTTCAGCCGACTTCCCTGATATTTCTTGTTTCTTTTTTGCTTCTTCTAAGATTTTTTCCTTCTCTTTACGAATCTTTTCATCTTTAATTGCTTGAGGAGCAAGTACATTCATTAATGAATTTAGCAACAATAACGCCTTTTCCACAACACCACTACCATAAATCAAACGTGCTTCATCAAACCATCTTTGACTAGTTGATGTCGGCGACCAAGTAGCAACAGCAGTAATTGGATCTTCTCTAGAAGATCTTTGATTTTGTTGAAGTGATTGTGAACGCTGACCAAACATCCTTTCTACTTCACGTGTCAATAGGCTACCATTGCCCGTATTAACTTCAACTCTAATAGCATGTTGCAAAGGTCCCCTAATTTGACGACTAACCCTATTCATTACGTCACCCAATACTTGAACAGCACCTCCTCCTATTAATTGTTCTATAGATTGTACCCAATCTGTAAAACTATCAGATCTTGAAAAACTATCACGACTTTGCAATGTGTGTCTCTGAGACATATTTGTGGAATCTATCAATAAAGGATTAATGCCACTTTCACCTATATTATTAATCCTAGATCTCCGGCGAAATACTTGTTCATTTGGTTCACCTGTTTTTCAAAGTTAGCACATATAAAAAATAGACAATATAATTATTACTAATAAAATGACACCCTCCTGATGTTATAGCAAGCCATGATCTCCTATTTGAACGACTAATTCCATTATCATCATCATCATTTGTAATATCATCGATAGAACTCCAGCCCCACTGACCATTAGCTTCTATCTCATCAATATCATTAGGAAGAAGTTCTTCTTCTATTAAAGCTTCTTCTGCATCATCATCATCATCATCGTCATCATCATCATCGTCATCATCATCGTCATCATCTCCCTGATCTTCTCTATCATCATCAATTAATACATCAGCATCCGCTTCATTGTCTCCCTGGGCACCACTAGACAACGAATGCAACTGATTAGATCTGCTTTCAATGTTATTTTGAGGATCATGCTCAGATTCAGTTTGCCATCCAGATTCATCATCAATTTCAGCATCAAAACCTTCATCTCCAGAAACTCTATTGGGATCTTCAACAGGATCATTAGAACCTAATTCCGTTTGTTCGTTAATATCATCATCAGTATCTACTTGATCATCAAGTATAATTTCAACCTTAATTTTATTAGTTTTTTCTTCCAAAAAAATTCCAACATACATCCATTTCTCCATTTTGTTGACTTCCTATATCAATATCATCGTTGTCTTCATCACTTAACACACTTCCAGTTTCTGAATCTTCTTCATCAAAATCCATCTCATCATAAATTTCATCATCATCCGAATCAAACTCGTTAGAATCTTCGTTATCTTCCATTTCACCATGAAACATTCCTAATGCAGAATTACGATATAAGTCTGGAGTTTCTTCTCTTTCTTCTAACGGTTCTCGTTCAGATATAGACGCATCGGTTAATGCATCATCTTGTCTAGCATTATCACCAGGTTTTTCAATTTCCGAATTCTCATTTAACTCGACAGCAATTTGAGACAATTTTCTTAATGGTCTAAGTATCAGCCTAACTAAACGTCTTGATGACGGAAAATTCAAATCGATATCAGCCAAAGCTCCAGTTAATATACTCATAAAATTTTTCTCCAACATTAATTTTGCAATTTTTTTGTGATCATCAGAAGTATGATTGCTAGTACCTTTTATATTCGCTCTCGCAACAAGTAATCTATAACAAAGTTCCGAAAGAGTAAGAAGACGAGAATATCGCATTTCCAATGGTTCCAAAGAACAGGAAGCATCCTTAAAGGCTTTTGAAATACTTTCTAAAACAAGTTTACGAACAAAGATCATATCAGGTCTATCCTTTTCATCAAGAGTTTCTGAAGTAGAAGCACACAGTGAAATTATAACAGATATAGCCCAATTTGAGGTGCTGAATTTCTTTCTAATATGTATATTTTCAGATGGATTAATACTACCATATGGAATAATTTCATATAGTAAGTAACTTAACATTATAGATCGTATTTTTGAGGGAATAACAATCCCTTTAAAAGAATAGTTCCTCGAAAAATTAATAAATTCCAATTTACAGTGTTTATATGATGATAATAATTCTGCCAAACATTGTAATAAAAAACATTTATACATATATTGAGGATGATCTTCAGCTTTAAACTCGCTTTCCTTTGAAGTAATATTAGAAGTCTTATTTTGCTCTATATTTGTTGTTACGAAGTTTGCAATATCAGAGTTCAAATTGAATTCAGGCAGTTTTAATTCATCATGATCCAAACTATCTTTACAATCCAATAATTCAGATAAAAGAAAAGAAATAACACCGTTCAAATGTTCTTGCTTATTTGTTTCCAATGCCTCGTCTTGAGACAATTGCTTCGATATACATGGCATTTGATCAGTAGATGTAGTCTCTTGTACAGGATTTTCAAGAGATTCTGAATCCTTCAAAGCAATTTGTTGTACTCTATTATGCGAATCGTAACGTAGCAACTTACACTCTTTTTCAATCACATCTACAAATATATCGGGATCTCTTAAAGCAAACTGTGTATTATTTCTTAAAAAAGCATTAATATCTAGCCCTCTAAAACGCGATTGATTAAAATATGACTTTATTTCAGTAGTTGTTATAGCATGTATAATATTCGAATCCTCAATAAGATGCCTTAAAATGGTTATTATCAAGACATGTAAATGTTCACTGTGATATTTTCCAGAAATAGATTTTATGATAGAAAATAATAAATGCATTCCGTCTTTATCAAAAAAGTAGTTAACCATATCTTTTGAACGAGTAAGAATCACCAATACTCTAAGAAGCGAAACTATATCATCCATCTTCTGAATCTCTAATTTAAATAATTCTAATATTGAATCAAAAATCAATTCCTTTTCTATAGAAAAAAATAAAGTTGAAACAACTTTTGGAACACTTTCCTCATTAACTGAAAAAGGAGGTTGCTGCTTTGGCTGTATAGATGCTATTATAATCTGCTCGAATACTAAAAGTGCAGGCGCAATCCAAGGAGAAGGCTTATCATTTTCATAAGTAAGAAAACGGATAAAAATTTCTTGATGATTCAAAATTTCATCTTTACACGACTCATAGAAAGAAGAATCATGAATTAATAACCCAAGAAAGTGTAGTATTGAAGAAGCTTGTAAGCCATCTAATTCCGATAATTTAAATTTATTCTCCAATGTACGTATATTATTAACTATAGATTGTACAACATATGTACTCCAGGAATTTTCGTTAGAATATGCAAATGCTTCCAATATTAATCCAGATAATTCAAAAACAAGATTACTATGTATATTCAATAATAATAGGGCCCTTTCAATTAAATTAGATCTAATAGATCTACGAATAGCAGTAAGATTCGTATCAGTATGCGCTCCAGCATGCATTTTTAAATTATCTTTTCCTTTACCCTTCATAGATAAAGCATTCATTTCTGACCTTTTTACAACATCCAAGTTAGAAAAAGCTCGATCACTGTTCTCCTCACTAGAAAATGTATTCTGCTCAGTAGAATTCGAGGGATTTAATAAAGATATAAATGATGGGTCCTGAATTATATCCATACCAACATTTCTAGGGCTATTATTTATCTGTTCATTATGGGATGAATCAGCATAATTTAAAGGCAAATCTGAATTTCCATGACTTTCAGATGTTCCAGCATCTTGGTTCAATTCAGGATGCGCCAAAAGATACTCAGTAGCAGTAGACAAATGATTACCACATCGCGCAAGAGCAGTTTCAGCAGCACTTCTTATAAAGCCCATATCACGAAGCTGACGAATCCTATCTTCACTAGGTCCAGATAAAGCTCTATGATTAAATGATACTAATGATGTACTATTCTCTGCTTTTCCATTTGATTCTCCATCAGTTTTAAAGGCTTGACTAAGGATTTGAATTAGAGATTTTGCATTTAAATAAGGCATTTTGTATAAAATATCAGAAAACCAAAGATCTTTAATAGAAGGAAATATAGATGACCTAAGCCAAACAATAAATTCATTAGAATTGAAATAATCAGGTTTCTCTTTATCTTTTTCGCGAGAGGATAAACCAAGAGTTTGAAGAGAAGTTAACAAGGCTTTTGGCAAAGTAATTGCCTTGAAAAAGTGAAGAATAATCTTAATCCCATCATATACACGAGATATAATAGAACGAACATCATCAGAAACTTCAGTTATTGAAGATAATTTATCAGCTTCCTGCCAAAATATTTTCAGAATTTGCAGCATAGTCTGCAATCCTCCGGACTTATCAAATGCAACAAGTACAATAGTTTGCACAGAAAGCTGTTGTTTTTCTAAAAAAAAGGTATATTATTATTTCATATTATGTAAAAAACATACCTTCCAACATTACTACTTGATTAAAACCAAGAATTGTGCTCCAATACATATATTTATTATTTATGTGCTCTACATCATCTAAGATATATTAAATTTAAAGATCAAAGAGAATAATGATTTACCAAGTTTTTCCCATTTTAAATGCCGAGCTAAAATTGTTCCAATAATATTCGCAATCTTCAAAGCTATTTTTCGTTGACCAGCATCAGAAAATCGATGTGTTATTAACATTTTTGTAAGCCCTTTTCAAATTAGTTAATTATTAAAATATTACACTAATTATACCCTGAAAAAAATTATTCAAAGATGTTGGAATCTGAACAAGTAAATAACGCATGATTTTTACATTAAGAAAAGTTTTAGAATCTGTATCAATTGATTTATCTGATTTCGAATCCTTTTTTTCTTTATCATTGATTTTAATTTTTAAATCATCCGAAAGCCTTGTAGCTTCTTCCCAATTATTTGGCATTACATTCAAAAGTCTAATATTTTCCCATACACAAATGCGAATCAGATGGCCTATTTTCTCTAAAAGTCCATCTAATTCAGGATTTGATAAAAATAATTGAAAAAATGAGAAAGCAGAACGTGCATGAGAAAATATAGGCAATTCATATATATCTGAAAGTAAAGAACTCAAAGAGTGTATTTGAGATAAACTTTTTAAAAATTCGTCTCCTTCTGAAATAAATTCTAGTCCTGATGGAAGTATTTTTAAATATCTTTCAAAGAAACTTTCGATACCCTTGTGTTCTAACAGAATATCTAATTTGTTTAAAGATTTTTGAAAATGCTTCATAATATCTAATAAAACATTTTGTACGTTCACTTCACTAATTATACGAAACAAATGCGACAAAGAATATGCAGCAGAGGTATCTATAAAATCATAGGGAAGACTAGGAATCGTATACTGTTGCAGAAGAATATTAAGTCCATTATTTCTCAAAAATTCACGACAATGACTAGAATTTTGAAAAAAACCTTCAAGAAACTAAATCATTATAAATTACTTTGAAAAAAAAAAAAAATAAATCCTACTCTTGAAACGAAATCAATATGCCAAATAATTATAAGTCGTTTTACACCACGTTCGTCTTCTTCTATATAATCATTCCTCTCTTTCATAACTACATCATTTTGTCCATTTTGAGAATTTAATTTATCACAAGTCGATGTAACTAACATATTTGGGTCATGTATCGTGTTCATTAATTCTGATCCCATTTCAAGAACCTTTTTAAGCATTGAAAGAATTTCATCAATTACGTCTGATTTGAGACTAGGATGATGCCGTACAAATTCATCAAAAGATGTACCTAAGATACCCGAAATTTGACTATCTTGTAGAACTTTACGATGTAAAGAAGATGTAAAAATATTGAAAAAAGAAGGCAACGGTTTAATACTATTAAAAAGTTCCATTCCTTGGGTATTTAGACATATTGCACCAAAAGCACTAGGTATTGCTGATATAACATCCGCTGATGGTAATATCAATGAAGACGTCATTTTCAAAAACGTTTCTGATAATTTTACTTCATGAATAATACTATATGATGTTGGTTCATTATAAATAAAAGTCGAAAAAATATTTATAGCTAATCAAGGTTAAGAAATATATAAAAAACAAATCTAATAAAAATCATACACATCGTAATAACAGAAGATCCAAAATCCTCAAAATAAGTGAAAATATTTTTTAAGGTCTCTAAAAGAGGCGAGTCAATAAGATTTCGTAACCCATCAGAAGTCCCTGTAGATTGCATCATATGTAAAGTAAACTTTAACATAGTTTTCAAAATAACGAATCTTTCTTGAGACATTGAATGTTCTAAGACACTTTTCGAGGCCTTATCAGATTGAGAAAACGTCTTAATATTATAATTGACTTCATCCCTAATCCGTTCTACTAAAACATCTAATCCTCGTGCAGAACAAAATGCATTAAAAGTCGAAGGAAATCCGTAAGTCAAATGATCGAGTAAACTAGTCGCCTTTGTAACTGCTCTAATTGCTTTAGGTGCTTTATTTTTTAACAATCGAATAAGAGAAAGAATAATTCCCGCAGATGTTAACATATTTCCTCCTTGTTGTGTAGTTGTTAAATAATGAATAAGCAAAAACAAAGCATCAACATATTCTTTCGAAAACGTTTTTGTAGAAGCAGGATTTTCCAATTCTATTATCATCGTTCTAAAAACGTACATCAAAACCCCATGGCTCACTGATGCATTCAATGCAGAAAGAACATCCATCAATTTCGGTCTATGATGTGCTAATGCTTCAAGAGCATAAAATGCAACTATTTCTATTTCCCTAGATATTTTATTATCCGGATGAATAAGATATGCGAGATTCGTTGTGATATCTGGCTCATAAATAAAAAAACGAGAATGTAATATATGTTCTTGCACAGTATATGCTATAATAATATTAGATAAATACATAAATTAAACGTATCATAATTACTTAAAACAGCTATCGCAAGAATTTTTATGCAAACTAACTGTTGTCTTTTCTTTTTATCATGAACGTATTTCGCAAATCTAATTCTCAACATCAAATCAAAATGGTTCACTGCCGGAATATTATATGTAGATATAGCTTCATTAAGAACATCCTCAAGTTGTTTGTTGTAAAATTTTTCAAAACTAATCTTAACTACTGTCATACCCTCCAATGAATCTTCCACCGATTCAACAGGAGAAAAAGACGAATTCTCCTTCATTTTAGCTTTATTCGTAGGCGTGGACACCTGTGCCTCTTTATCCCTAATAAAAAAACAACATTAACCCTCTTTCCAACAAAAAATTCAATCAAATACTTATTCGAAACCAAGGCTATCGCTTCGACTGGATTTAAATGACGAAAAAACGCATAATATACATTTTTACATCCATCCGCTAAATACGAATCCGATAACAACTTAAACATATCAATTTCCGATGTACCCCGTTCCTGCGATGATTGCTGTAAACTCATTGAAAGTTTTAAACATCTTTCCGATGAAATTGAATAATTCGACCTACAATACCTCTGACTACCCACTCTTTGCGCAAGTCTCAATAAAAGTGACAGCGTATGCTCCACAATATCAATATCCGTACTATATAAAAGATCATTAAGATACTATCGATAAATCATTTTAGCATCCAATTAATTCTCCCCCCTCCTCCCCCCCCATAAATACTTACATTGCACGAATTATATATATTTCTATTAGAACAATTATCTAAAAGAATCGTTGAAAACCGAAGAATAGCAATAAGCAACTCCTTTGTTTTTGAATTAAATGCTACCGTCTGCACATTTTTTAACACATATTCCTTACAAACCCTTTCAAATATCCCATCAAAAACGTTCAATAACCCAACCCAATGAAATAAATCCCCTCGCGCATACTTCCATTCTTCAAATCCATTCAATAACCCCGGAAGCTCCTCTTCCGGCACTTCTAACGCCCGATCAATCACTCCCTTTAATTCTACCGGCTAAAACACAATGAATTAGCAATTATATACGTAAAAACAAACAAAAATAGGCTTATTCTCTCCTATTTATAGACATACAAGCTGAGAAATTTTTTTCGGCACTTCTCTCTTTATCTTCATACTCTTCCTTTATTCAACTCAAACCAATACTCTTAAGATTCCTTACAATCCCTACAATGGCTTATTCATCCGATCTTTTGAGAGAGTTTCTTAACTCTTAAGGACTTAATAAGTCTTTATTTTAAGAAGTTGGTTAGTTTTTTAAAGGGTAACGGAGATAAGGTCGAGGAGAGGGGCTTAGGGACGACGACATAAATAAGTGGAAAAAAAAAAGAGGGAATAAATGAGGAAAATAATGGGAGAAACAGGGAAACAAGAGTATAAAAGGAATTGTATGATTTAAAAGAAGGGGAATAGTTTTTTTCCGGTAAAAAAAGGACGCCTGGAAGGATAGATATGAATAAAAACGAGAATATGGAGAATGATGGGATATACGCGGGGAAAGAAGAGGAATTAAAGAGAAAACAAGAGGTAGATGAAGAGATTTTATGAAGGGTAGAAGGTTTATTGCGTTTTCAGGGAGAAAAAGCGGATAAAATAGGGTATATAAGGGATTATATAAGTAATAAGAATGTAAAAGAGGAAAAAAAGGAATATTTGAGGGTAGAAGAGGTTCTTCAAGAGATTGGAAATGGATATGAAGGGATGAAGGATAAGAGGAAAGGATATGAGGATTTGAAAAGGAGAAAATCGGAGCAAAATGAGATAAAAACAGATATAGAAGTGGAAGAAGATAAGCAGATTGAAAGAAAGAATTCTATATCGCAGAAAGAATCAGAAGAGTATTTAGAGGATGAAGAAGGGAAAGAAGAGTTAAAAGAAGGGATGGAAGAAAAGGATTCAAATAAGCAAAAAAATCCGTTTAGATGGCTACGATCAGCGTCATCAGGATCGATAATTTCATCATTAACACGATCGCCATTTCAGGGAAATGCGGGAATCCCGATTATTTCACCGCAAATCCGAAGTAAATCGCAAACATCGTGTATTATTGAAGAAGGAAGCCAACAACCTATATCAATAAAAAAACCAGATAAAACATCAACCGAAAAATTGAGAGAAGAATTTGAAAAGATATATCAACAAGTGCCTAATGATGAGACTATTGATTGGGGTATATATATTTTATTATATATTATAATACTAAAAATTTACAGATTTTTTCAGACTTATGATTAGTGATTATTCATTTGTGGTTAAAAAGCACAAAGAAGAATTATCCAATGTTATTTCTTCAGGGGTTCCGCCTATACTTCGTGGAATTATTTGGCAAACCATGACTTCTTCTAAAAATACTGACATGGAATATATATATCATACACTTATTAACCAAAATGCACCTAACGAAAAAATTATACGAAGAGATCTTCATCGTACTTTTCCAAAACCTATTCTTAGGGCAATGGAGCAATATTCATATAATATTTAATATTTTTTTTCATGTCAAATCCTCCATTCCTATACATAACTTAGATTCGAAATTTTAACCTACGTCAAACAACTAAAATAAAAAAAATTTATGGAAAGACTATATAGAATCCTTAAAGCATACAGTTTGTATGATCCAGAAGTGGGGTACACTCAGGGGATGGGTTTGTTATATTTTTTTTTAATAAAAACAAACTAATAAAAGACAGCTTTTTTAGCAGGTCCATTACTACTTTATGTAAAAAATTCCATTATTTAAAGAGAAAACTTACGAATTAAGATGTCAGATGAAGAAGCATTTTGCATGTTTGTTAAACTTATGAAAGATTATGATTTCCGAAGTTTTTATGTACCGGGTATGCCGGGACTAAATTTACGTTTATATCAATTCGAGCGATTAATGGAAGATAAATTGCTGGCAATCTATCTTCATCTTCGTAGACAAGGAGTTAAAGCATCTATGTATGCATCCCAGTGGTTTTTAACGCTTTTTGCTTATAAATTTCCGATAAATATGGTTACAAGAATTTTTGATGTAGTAATAGCAGAAGGCATTGATTCAATTCTTAAATTTGCTATTGCTTTGATGAAGAAGAATGAGGAAGAGATTATTTCTTTAAAATTTGACCAGCTTTTGAGTTTTCTAAAAGAAAAAATTTTTTTTGTCTATAGCGTAATATATATATATATATTTAACAAAAGTTTTAATTGACAACATTAGACACCCGAAAAATCAACAGCAAAACTATCTTGGCTAACTCATGCAACAGATTATCGAGTAGATGAATTCGTTAATGATGCATATTCAGTAGAAATTGCAGAAAATGCACTTTATAAGTATGCTTCAGAATATGAACAAATCAAAGAATCGGAAATAGAAAAAGAGAACGAAATTAACATATTAAAGTCAGAAAATTCTTCACTTTCTCTTAAAGTAAAAGACCTTGAAGATTCTCTTAATACACTGGTCCATATTTTTTTCTTTATTTTTATCTTTTTTAACCTTTTATTTAGAACGAGGAAAATACTAAACTGGCAGACACTATGATCCAGAATAAAATTCAGATAGCCACACTAATTGATGAAAATGAAGGATTAATCTCAAAAGTATCTGAGCTAGAATTAACAGTTAAAACCCAGCCAGCAGAAATTGAAAAACGTATGGAATCTGAAATTCAAAAGATTTTAAACAAAAATCTACAAGTGATGAATAAAAATCGTATACTTGAAGATCAAATAACAGAAGTAGAGACTGAACTTGCACAAACAAAAATGGAACTAGCCATGGTAAACTCTATAACATTTAATAAGTTTATTTTAACATTTAAAGATTCATGATGAACATAACGCATTAAAAAAAAGATGGAATGAATTAAAAAAAGCACTTGAAAATTAATCAGAATATAATAAAATCCTTTATGCATCATATTTGAAATATAGTTAATAAAACATTTAGTATTATATAAAGACTCTTGTTATTTCTACTAGCTTTAATTGTTTAACTTTCTCTAAATATAAACCGTCTAATAAACTAAGTTCAATATCTACAATTTTCAGCGAAATAAAAAAATAGCAATGCTAAAACAAAAATAATAGTTTTTATACAAATATTATGATCTTTAAAGATAATGCACAAAACATATGACTAGAAATTATATTCCTATTTAAAGAGTTTTGATAAACTAACATCCGATGTACCCGCTTTGTTCATTACTTTAGATACTGCAAGCTCGAAATCCTCTTCTCTTACAAATATCCTTCGCTCACGTAAGGCGTATAATCCTGCTTCTATTAAAAGTAAAAATAATGTTTAATACATCAATCATCCATACCTGTACATACGCCTTTTACTTCTGCCCCAGAAAAACCATTCATTTTTTCTGCTATTTTCTGCAAATTAATACCTCGAGTTAAATTCATTGATCTTGAATGAATTCTTAATATATCTGCCCTAGCCTTCAATGTAGGAGGAGGAAATTCAATTTTCCGGTCAATTCTACCAGGACGAAGCAATGCAGGATCAAGAATATCAATCCTATTTGTTGCCATAATAACCTACATTACATTATTTTATTTTAGATATGCAAATATAAATATTTTCCTTAATATTTTTCGTCGGCTCAAATCCATCAAGCTGATTCAACAACTCCAACATTGTACGTTGGACTTCTGAATCACTACCCCGATTACCGGCCTCACTTCTTGTAGATCCAATAGAATCTATCTCATCCATAAATATAATAGACGGCGCATGCTCTCTTGCCATAAGAAATAACTCTCTAACCATACGACTTCCTTCACCAATATATTTCTGAACAAGTTCTGAACCACTAACACGAATAAATTTACTATCTGTATGATGTGCTACTGCTCTAGCAAGTAAGGTCTTTCCCGTACCCGGAGGACCATACAATAATACACCTTTAGGCTGTGCAATCCCAAGTGATTCAAAAAGTTCAGGATGCTTAACAGGAAGCTCAATAACTTCTTTAATTTCTTTAATTTGTTGATCCAAACCCCCAATCATTTCATATGTACTATCTGGCACCTTTTCTACCATCATTAAAGATACAAGAGGATCAACCTTGCTTGGAAGTATAGAATTAAGAGTATATGAACTTGACAAAAGAGAGACCCGAAGTCCTGCCGTAAGCTTTTTAATATCTATCCCATCTGCAATATCTACAACTATATAATTTATTATAAAAAATTCGTCTTTTTATACAAAAAAAAAACCATATTTTCCTTCTGGTTGACATTTTACTAAGACTTTCTTCTTTCCCATTGTTTTAATAACTTCTCCAACATAAGATGCCGGTTCTTGAAGAAGTTGAAGTTCTTCACGCAATAAACGTACTAAAAATACAAAAATAAAGATCCAATAAAAGAAAATATATACCCTTCGCATTCAATTCATTACGTTGAGCTTCAAGTCTTCTTAGATTCTGTGTTTTTTCATTAATCTAGTCCTTATAAATAATTTAAAAAAAAATTAATTATAATATAACCTGTAATTCTGCTTCTTCAATTTTTCTAGTATAAAAAGATGTAATATCTTCTTCATAAATAGATGTTAAACCCATTCTTATAAAGTGTAAATGATAACTCTAATAAACTCTTATCAAAAACAGTATTTTTAACAGGTTTAAAACCCGATATTACGATTAAGAGCTTTTCTAGGTCTTTTTTATCATAAACCTTTGTTTTTTTTAGCCTTAAACCAGTATCTAAACCTTAATAAATAGAATATCCATAAAGTTATTGAAAGTAATATTTTATTTTTATTCTTTTTTGTATTTTTTGAAGAAATCAGTGATAATACAAGTACCAGTTTGAATAATATCAGTATAATCATGTTTTATATATTGATGTTGTTTGTAACTTGCAGTATTGTCATCCATTGATCTTTTTAAATGATCAATTTTAAGTGAATAGTATTCCCTAAGAATATATTTTTGTTGATGAAATATATATCCAAATATTTTTTTAGAAATAATGTATAAAAATGTATATAAATGATTTGAAAGAAAGCCAAGAGCAACAAGTTCAGAGAAAATATATGTATTTGAAGAATATTTGTGAAAATAGATGAATATAGTCATAAGAATGGCACCTAACCAACTTAATAACGTTAAATATGAAGCCCATAAGCCAATAGTATCAGTACGAAAAGGAATAGAACGTTTTGTAGTATAAAGAAGCTTTATATAATCAGAAATAATCTTAATTATATTGCTTAAAAAAGAGCAAAGAGAGCCTAAAGGCCAAACAATTGAAAATAAAAGAATATACCCAAACTAATAGAGATCAATGAAGCTAGAATGAAAAAAGAATATAAAAATACCTGAATGATCAATTCCAAATAAGAATCAAAAACTGAGAATTCAGGTAATGTCGTCTGAGAACGAATTTTTTGCAAAAATTCAGATTCTTTTGAAGAATTATTCATATATTCATAGCCAATTCTTGAAAACTTGGTAGTATAAATCTTTCTTAGAATACTAAAAAAGAATCTAAATAGAAAAGGAAATGTCCATTGCTGAAAGAAATTTATAGCTCGTGCAGTGATCATATAATAAATGAATTGCTTCTTCAATTTATTTGAATTTATAGTAAATAGTTTAATTCCTATATTTTTTGAATCTATGAATATAGATTGAATATTTATTATATTTATTTTTGGAATAATATCAGAACCAAATGGTACTAAAAGTAATAAGAATGATAAGTAACAATAAATTAAAATTACCATAAAAACATGTGATAATAAATAATGTAGTATAAGAAATAATAAAGTTTACTAAGAAAGCCTTGCGAATAGATGAAGATTCGAAATCAATATCTGTTTCAAAATTCTCATAATAATTTATATAAGTTGACATTATATTATATATAATAGAAAATATAGGAATAAACATCATAAACAAAATAGAAGGAACAATGACCTTAATCAATTAGATTCAATTAATCTTAAAATGTTTATTCTAACCAAATATTTTTGAAAAGGACCATCATAGATCTCTAAAAAGTATATTTCCACGAAAAAAATACCAGTAAGAATACAAATGATAACAATTGAAAATACCATTTGAAATAAAAAAGAAATAAATTTCCAAAGTAATCTTTTCCAAATTGAAAAAACAAGAATAGTTTTTCCACTTATTGCATCTTTTCCAATTTTATCTCCCATAAATGATCTACGTCTCTGATATATTTTACTAATACCATAAACTCCCCATCGCAATGAAAGCTTTACTTCCTTCATCTTCCACATTCGTATAAATATAATAGACCATAATGTTATAGTAATTGCAAACACTATATAATATCTTGGAAAAAAAAAATGAATAAAAAGCCCAAAAATTGTAGGAAATATAAGCCATAAAATATAAAACTGAATAAAAAAAAAGTATAAAGCAATCTGTTCCTTTAAAATCTATATTTCTTATATTTAATAATCACCTTTTCTCCAAAATGATTCTTTAAAATATCTAAATCTGATTCATCTAAAACCCATTTTTTAAGTATCATATTCATACAATTCTAATAAATTCATATAATATATACAATTTACTAATAAAATACCTTATTAAATTTATAATCATGAAGAGGAATGATAAATTTAACCAATTTCCATTCATTTAAATCAAGACATATTCCTGCACCTCCTTCTGATACAGGCAATGAAATAATATCATAAATAAGTCTTAATCTTTCAGAAACCGTTATTTCTTCATCATCTCTCATATAAGGTGACACTTTTTCTATTCCATATAACCAATCTTTACGTCTATCTATTTGTTATGATTATTCCTATAAAGTAACACAGAAAAACCGAGAATTAGAGGCTTCTAAATGTAATCTAGAAGAAGAACAACTTATAAATAGAAAAATAGAGTCTAAATTGTCATTATGACATTGAATATTCAATCCAGCTTCAGAAAGTCGTTGAACCAATTTTTTAAACAGTTCTATTGTTCCTTTAAGTGTTTTATCATAATTAAAAGAAATAACATAATCAGAAGATTCATATATTTGTATCATATTTATATGTTATTTAAGAAAAGTAAGAAATATTAAAGATTGAAAGTCGATATCTATAAATATAAGAGAAATTGAAATCAAATTTATATAAAGACAAACATATTAGAATACAAATATAATAAAAAAATTATTAAAGACTATATCGATTTTATGTTGTATTTAAGAAATTATATATAATGATTCGTTCTTCACATAATTCATTAAATATTTTCTTTCTTAGTTTTGAACTAGATAATTTTGAAGCACGAAAAAATTCACCTCTAATTATATGAGAACTTTGTTTATTAACAGTTCTTCCAACATTATGAGTAATTTCGAAAGGATCTTCAATTGCAAGAATATAACGGTCTTTGAATATTTTATCAGAGACAAAAACCCGTTCCATCTAATTATAAATATGAAAAAAATATAAAAAAGAAAAATATTTAGCTTACTGCTTGAGTCCATCCTTTTTCTTGCTTTGTTAAAAGACCAGTTTGTGTTCTTATGCTTACAACATGATCTTTCCAATTAAATTGATATGCATAATAATAAAAAAATCCATAAATGAGTTTACCCAAACTATCTGTATTATCTGAAAAAGAACTAGAAATATCGATATCTTTATAAAACCAAACATTATACCCTAGTGATAATATAAATAAAATTTCAAGACATATAATTTCTTAATACCTTCACATTCAATCTCTGATTGAGATATAGGTCTTCTAGATGTTGCTTTCATTTGCTGCAAATTTGGTAAAAGAGGAATTGGGACAATATTTATAAGATAATGCAGAATAAGTAAAACATATCCATAACTATTTACTTTTTCAACACATTTAACTATTTATTATTCAAAAATTATTACCTTGAAAGAGTTCCATGATATGGATCATTTATTTTACGTCTTTTTGCCCAATATTTTACAAATAAAATAATTTTCCTTACACGATGATCACATTTAGAATATGTAGCCAAAAGTCTAGTATTATATATTGCAAGTTTATTATTAAATCCAATATCACATGAAATTCCTTGTGGGAAATTAAAAGAACCTTTGCTATTAACCTTAATTATAGAAATCCTAGTTCGAAAAAGTAATGTAGTTTCCATACCTAGTAAAATTAATCTTAAATATAAAGAAAAAAAATACAAATATACCATATTTTTTAATTTCTTCAGAAAAAATTTTTAAAAATTCGTCTGTACGCAAATCTAATGAATCATCCATAACACAAAAATCCATATCTGAATTAACAATCGCAAGTCCACTCGCTACACTCCCAAATAAAACCAATTTCGCAGCTAATAAACCATTAATCATAAAAATACATTCATTCATTCAAAATTCATACATGGTCTACATGCATTAAGAATTTTACTCAAAAAAAATCGAAATCTTTCCTTCTGACATATCTCTTCATCCGTTGGTACTATATGCCCCAAAGTATGCGATATAAACGTTGATAGAACAAAATGCTCATCATAATCCTTCCTCCATATAACTCTTCCATTAACATAAATCCCATAATCTCTAGGTTCACAATATTTTATATCTCGAAAACTATATTCTCCCTTTTTATCTCCAAAATTACCCCCATAAATACCAACACATCCACTCCCACTAACATCAACCGACTTAATAACCATTTTTTCAAGCGATTCCCTCATTTCTCTCATATCATTCCCCGTCTCACCTTTTTCTTCACCTTTTTCCTCACAATATCCCGAAATTTCACTCATTTTTTCCGCTTCTTTTTCTAATACAATACTTTCATCTACTTCTATCCCATCGACACTCTCCATTTCCTCTTATTCCTACTATTTCCTATCCAAACAAGCCTTTATCTATCTTCATAAAATTCTTCAATTTCTCCCCCAAAAATAACTCAATTTTTCTCATTCAAAATCCTTATATACTAAATCTAACCCAATAATTATGTATAAATCTTATTTAATTACTATTTACCTCAATATAATCCACTAAATCTATACCCTCCCGTAATAAAACTTTTTTTGACGTTAGCGACGACCACTCCAATAGACCTCAATAAACCTCACAAATGCTTCAAGACGAGGAAATCTATGGTTTGTACAGATTAATAGAGTTTTATAAGCTTAAACAGAGTACTAACAGTTAATAGTTAAGCAGGAAGATCATCATGGCATTAGTTTTTCAGAAACACCGACATATATGGACTTTAAACTTACATCAGTTGCTAAGAGTATTGAAGGAACTAAACATCATATTTTGAAGTTCCATTCTAGTAGAATGATTGATCCTTTAACGGAATTTACACCGCCAGTTCGTTTACATAGAAAAGATTTAATGTCAACGACGGAAAACCAAGAATCCATGTCAGAAACAGGGTCGAAAAATAATAGCCAAGAAACAGGTATACAAGGGGGAAATCAAGGCGGAAGAACGGGTATTATGAGGAGAAAGACGAGGAAAGGATATAGGGTAAATGGGGGGGAATGGAGGGTTAAACAAGAAGAACGAGTTCCATGGGTTTTGGAGGATTTTGATGGACGGAATACATGGATTGGGACGATGGAAGGAGGGCAATCTCATAACTATGTATTTTTTGTATTTGCGGTATGTATAAGGGTTAAAATTAAGAAAAAAAAAGTTTATAAAATGGACAGGAAAATGGGTTTAAAGTAGTACCGGCGAATAAGTATTATAGGTTTAATCAAAAAAGTCGATATCAGACGTTATCTATTGATGAGGCAGAAGCAAAAGTATGAAAATAAGAAGAATTTTTAATTTTAAAAGATATTTATGTATTAAAGATGAACAAGCGTATTATTGTTCCTCGTTGGTTTATGAAGAAAGAAATCAAGGAAAATAATCATGAAGAATATGCATCAGGGCCATTATATCGTTTAAAGACGGTAGCATCACAAAGAAAATCGGAATTTAATGTAAAAATAAATGGAGAAGTATAATATGGAAAATATTGTATTAATGTATTAAGGGAGATCGGGATGGGTATGAAGAATTAGATTTTAATGAGGAGTTTGCAGATGATGAAGAAACGCCGTTTATTGAAGGAAATGAGGAGGATAATAGGGAGTTAGAGGTGAAATTATTATAAATAAATATATATATATAGAGATTAACAATGTGAAGGAAAGAATCAAGCGAGAAATGAGGTCAGCGAATTCATTAGGAGATGAAGATAAATATATGAGCGAAAATGCATATGATGAAAAGAGAAAAATGGATAAAGAAGGAAGAAAAATGAGAAAATATTTAACTTATCATGAAAAAAATCATATATATGAAACAGATGAGGAGAATAATCCATATGTATCAGAGGTATTTATTGATTAGTTTGTTTTCTATGTTAATATATATATTATAGGAGGAAACAGATTCAGATACATCTAATTTTCAAAGGGAAAATCTAGTAAAACAGGAAAAAATAATTAAAGATAAAAAGAAGCAGCAATTACAAGAGAATATGATACAAAGTGAATTGAATACTAACAAGAATATTTCAATGGCGTCTAAAACATTATCTACAGAAGTATCAAATAGTTTATCAAATGAGTTCACAAAACATTTAGCACTATCCAGTGCTTTGAAAGCACAAAGTCAGAGCAGTTTTAATTCTATTAGCTCTACTAGACCATATCTTGTTACACTAAAATTACCAAAACAACATTTAATTTCATATGAGAATTCTTTCCAATCATCTATATCAACATTATCATCTCCTAGGGAAGCTTCTCCGGAGCGTAATAAGCGACGCAAACTAGACTCAGATCCAAATAATCTGGAGGATTCAGCAAACCTTAGTTCTAGTGATTCTTCTAGAAAGATAAAAATTCGAACAATAAATAATTTTCAAAATCATAATTTAAATTCACCGCTAAGTCCGGATTCAGGAACTGATACATTTAATACTTCAGAATCTACATCTAATCGTTTGTTTTCTTCTTAGTCTATAGATTCTAACAATAATAGATTCTTATTTAGTAACTGAAGAAGAATTGAAAAATGCTATACAATCTAAAAAAATGAATGCAAAGGAGCTTCTTAAATCATTTAAACCACAATTAGGAATGAATCCAAAAAATCGTGATCTTATACTTGAACTCGTAACACGAATAGCAAAAATGGAAAACGGATATCTTGTACTTAAAAACTAAAAACCCAATTGCCATGTATATATACCATTAAACTCACACTATGAAATTGTATAGTCAATATTTTTATTTTTACTAATTTTTTAAGATTTTCAAAGATAGATTTATTTAAAAATTAATATGGTAACAGATACTTTTTCGTATATTATCATTACCATTTTTATATTATTATTATTGTACAATTTAATAAAACACTAATTCTTAGATATAGGATATAATGTATAGGAATTCATAAAAAACTATTTAAAACTATTTAAAATATATTATTTTAATAAAACATTGATTTCTATTAATCATTGTTAAAAAAAAGATCTACAGGCTATTTTTAAAATTTGAATGTCATACCTAAAGCATCTAATAAAAATACTGAATATTTAATAAAACATAATATTTAATTTAAAAAGCCACAAAATTAACAAAATAGATTAGGGAATCTAATTATTTAGATATTATAACCTATTCATTTTATAGCTACTTATAAAGGCTTAAAGCTTATATCGACATCAATATCTCTTGACAATTTGATAATTTTACTAAAATAACATGCCTAAATCAAATTAAAAAAACCAATTATCAATTATTAAAAACCTTGTAAGCAGCCTCATCAAGATCTAAAAAGATATTAGTATCTATTATATATCAATCACTTATATAGTAACCAATATAAGAAAAAAATTGTAAACCAGAATTATTTAATATGTCTTGTGCTTCCTCATATTTCGTACCTTGTAAACGCACCTTAATAACAATTAAATCATATAAAAATAGTCAAAAATTTACTTACAACGATAGGAATAGAAAGACTCAAATCTTTCATGACTGAAACAAGACCTTGTGCTATATAATCGCATCTCACGATCCCACCTAAACCGTTAGTTGGTCATATAATCTTAAATCAATAATACCAAATATGTTCACAAAGATAGTTGTTACTTTAGGATCTTTAACAATAAGAGTAAATGCCTCCTTGATCGATTCAGCACTAGCAGAGCCACCAACGTCTTTATAATTTAGAAAAAAAGCAAAGAATTAAAAAATATTACCAAGAAAATTTGCAGGCTAATAATAAATTATTAAACAAAACAAAAATCATAAACAAACCTCTCCACCATTAAGCTTTATAATATCCATAGTAGCCATAGCCAAACCAGCTCCATTTACTAAAAATATCCATAAATTAAATACCCCCATTAAGAATAAACCATACCTAGACATCCAATTGATCCATCAAGCTTAATAAAATTTAACCCAAGACTAGATGCCTTGATTTCATCAGGATCTTCTTGAGATTTATCACGTAAAGAAAATATCTCAGTTTGTCTAAATTCTGCATTATCATCAAATCCAAATTTAGCATCCATGGCATATATCTTATAATCTATCGTCTCAGAAAGAGGATTTATCTCAATCTGAGTTGCATCTTTTTCAATAAACACTTTATATAATTTTAATATAATGTCAATAACTTGATCCCGAGTTTTCTCAGAAAACCCAAATTTATCAGCAATACTAGATGCTATATCCTGACTAACCCCTTTAGATATATCAATAGGCACTGTATAAATCAATTCCGGGGTTTCTTTAGCAACCGTTTCAATATCAACCCCGCCTTGAGAAGATACAACAATCATAGGTTTATACGACGTACGATCCATCAATATAGCAATATAACACTCTTTCCTTGAAAATTTCCTTTCACAAACATAAACCATATTACATATTTTTCCTGATGGTCCCGTTTGTTTCGTTACAAGTGTATATCCCAACATTTGACCTGCGTATTGACCAACCTCCTTAGGACTAATAATCCTTCATTCAAAACATTCATTCACTCAAAAAATACCCACGAAAAACCCACTTTTACACCCCCTTTTAACCCACTATCAAAAACACCTTTTCCTCTCCCTCCTGTAAGAACCTGAGCCTTTACGACAAAATCTCCAACGCCTAATCCATTCGATCACTATCTACAACATAAAAACACTTAGAAATACCCAATTGCTCTGCTATTTTCACCGCTTCTTCCGGACTCTTCGCTACCCCTCCAGAAGGTACATTAATACCATACTAAACCCAATAAATACCCAGAAAAAAACACACAAAAACAATGATCAAACATCTTTCAATATATTTGCAGATAAATACTCATGAATAGACAGGTTTCTCCTGCTTCCAATGATAAAGTTCTATATATTCAAAACTCTGTCAATTTAAGTCGGTTTAAAACCGTTCAAAAACCCACTTTAACAGCAAAACTCCTATTCCATAGTAAATATCGAGGAAAAACAGTTTTAATCATAAGAATTCCCGGTATTTAAGCCTCTTTTCTCGCAGAAAAGGTTATAGTTAATATGGTGAGGTCCGAGGTGGTGCAGATCGACGTCATTAAATTAATATATGAGAGGCCCAGCAAAGCCAATTGCTTAAGAAGAGGCCAAATCAAGGGATTTTAAGGCGGAAAAAGAATGAAAAATAAAGAAGATATCTTAAGAAACTCAATTATCAAGTCAGAAATTGAATTGTCTCTTAATAAGACGAGAAAACTTGTTGCATCATGGGTTAGTGGATCAGAAGGAGAATTGAGTTATAAAGGGGAGAATGAGGAGGAAAATGAAGTAGATGAGAGCCTTTTTAGGAATTGTAGAGAAAGGAGGCAAGTTTCAGGCATTTTTTTGGTATTAAAATGACGAAAATTGGAAAAGATTGGGTTTGGGAGCAAAAGCGGAAAAAAAAGAAGATAAAGAGGTTATAAAGGAGAAAACAGCATTAAAGAAGAAGCTGTTATTATTTAAGAACAAAGTAGAAGAAGATAGAGAAAAAAAAGAGGAGATAAATGAAGATAGTGATGAACTTGAAAGTAAGAGTAGATATGTTGAAAAAATATCATTGAAAAGGCAATCAAAAGAGTCATTTCATGAAAAGAATGATAAAAGGAAGGGAAATGCGTCTTTTTGTATGTATAAATGTAAAAAAAAGAAAAGGTGTAAATGAACACCAAGATTTAAATAAACAGCAAAAAAGGCTCTAGCAGTGATAAAAAGGGTTTAAAATAGGTAAATATAAGGGAATTATAAGGAGGAAATGTCAGTCATTGATATTTGATAAATTCAAAGATGGAAGATGGAAAAAGAAATCTATAAACTTTTTAAAAATCAAATATTTTATAAAATAGAGTTAAAAAAGAGATAAATATTGATAAATCTGATGGTTGATTGAAAAATTAAGGGATTTATTTCAAGTTATTATATTTGAAATCATTTGTGGAATAAACAACTCTTTAAATTGAAAAAAAAGAGGAAATATTTTATTTCTAGTCACTTAAATAACATGGTTTAAAGGTATAATTCAAATATATCATAATTTTGAAAATTATATTTAACTTTATAAAGATATTTTTAATTATTATTAAAATTGGCACAAGTATATAATCAAAAAATCAACAATATTAATGTTATATTTTAAAATATGTCTATTTTTAAAAGGAAACATACAGGCAATCTATAAAAGTCATTGAAACAATCATTTAATTATTCATATAGTGTATAAATAAATATTAGATATACGATCATACTTGAACAAATTCATATAAATTTTTAAAATGAAAATATACATATTCTTATGGATTTTCTTATATTTATCAGGAAAAACACTAACACATGATAATAGTCCATATATTAAAGATCTTAATTTTGAAATATATCATGAATTAACACCAGAAATTGCACCAATATTAAGAGGTTATGTAAAATATAATTTTGAGAAGGAAACAGCTATCTATAATTATAATGAAACACTTTTTTCATTTGCAGCAACATGGAATTATATAGATAAAGGATTTTATAGAGTAGGAGTCTTTAATTCCAAAAAAAAGCTTAAAAATGGGTTTATTCCATGGGTATATATAAATATATTTGAATTAAAACTTATACATCCAGAATCATTTAAGAAAACTATTAGAACAAGACAAAGATCTTCATGAAGAAATAATTATTTATTTGGATAATTCTAATGACATATGGCATGTAGACTATACATTGAATATTTTAGAAAAAAAAGTCATTATTAAAGGAATTTAAAAATAAACTAATGAATTATAGAAGAATCAAATTCCAGAAATCACTACAAGCTCAAGAATAGTTTTTCCATTATCTGAAAATGGAGTAATGCCTGTATTTAATAAACCTATTGCTCTAGATCCAGATGGAAAACCTATAGAAAATAAAGAAAAAACATTTTTTCAAAAATATTGGATGTATATAGTGCCATTTATATTATTTTTGCTTTTAAAAAACAGGAATGTAGAATAAGTATTTAACATTTTTTATAAAAGAAAATATATTAAAAAAATACTTTGTATTTTCAAACACAACATATATAATTTTCAATTGAAATGATTTAAAAGTTATTTAGGAATTTATATAAAGGGTTATATAATAAATCATTCTAATAAAGATTTGGCAGGAAGCATAATCCTTAAAATCCCAAATAATTTTATCAAATACA
Source organism: Pneumocystis carinii B80 (assembly GCF_001477545.1). Classification (NCBI taxonomy): domain Eukaryota; kingdom Fungi; phylum Ascomycota; class Pneumocystomycetes; order Pneumocystales; family Pneumocystaceae; genus Pneumocystis; species Pneumocystis carinii. The sequence continues at coordinate 129,745 of NW_017264720.1, forward strand.
TGAAAATTTCTAATTAGAATATCTGACAAATTATTACTAATTCATATCAAATATATTTAGAAAGAAATTTCTTTTTGTAAATTTTAGACTAGTTTTAAATCTGCAAACCATTAGTTTTTCTTATATTTTATGATGATATCTATAAAAAATAATACCTATGATTGCGTATATATGTACCATATGCCTTAAATTATGAAGAATATTATAAAAAATATCTAAAATATATATAAATGTATAATTAAAACATAACATCAAGACGAGAAATATGCGAATAAATCTCAGATGACATTCTATACTGAATCAAACCAGCATAAATCATAGCAGATTTTGCACGTTTTCGTAATTCAGTCAATTTCTAAAACAATATCAGAAGTTATTCTTTCCAAAAAGCAAAGTTTATTACAGCATTACGAGATGTGTCAGAAAAAGGACTTAATTTAAGCTTATTATTTAATTTATAAAGACATTCAATACTCATAACGAGTAGACCGGGAACATTACGTGCAATGCTCTCATGAAGAGATGAAAAATCTTGTGCCTGTTTTTTAATAGCCCCAATATCTGCATTACAATCCAAAGGAATAATATTAAGCTGTTCAATAATCTATAAATCAATAATATTAAAAATAAGAAAATAAATTCAATTAACACACCATTAAAGACTGTTCCCATTTGCCTTCTTTATATGCAGCACGAGCATCTGCTATTTTTAAAAGAGTTTTGCAAGTATCTCTATTTACAGGAGTAATTTTGGAATATATCTCAACGTTATTGAAATATACAGACATCATATTCTCTGCTAATCGTCTTGGATCCTCCATAGCCATTAAAGATAAATTGACCTTCAAAGATGAATTTCCAGAATCAACATAACTACTAAGTGAAGGACTACTTAAAGCTTCACCAAGAACTTTATTGATAATGGAAACTACAGTATCAAAATCCTAAAGCAAGTATATATATATTTAAAATATATCTATAATTTAACAAACCTCTGATAAATGATAAAGAAGTATAGCATCAGCAGTGCATCCATCATCGTCTGCTTGTATAGCAGCTTGCTCTGTAATTGTTTTTAAATATTCACTTTCACTATGCAATTGTATCAATTCAAGTCTTTTTTCAATAATTCCAGGCTAATAATATAATTACTAATTAAGATAAAGATATAAAATAGAATACTTCTCTTGATCCATCAGCCTTCACATCTCCTAGTAACTGAGAAAAATTACGAGTACTTAAAATAAGTTCTTTAATTGCTTCATAACAAATATTTTTTTGAGCATTCCCAATTGGAGGGGATAAGTCACCATTTAAACATATAAGACAAAGATAATCAACTGCAACTTTAGGATCCAATTTCTGAAATGTTTTTGTATATACACATATAAGTCTTGAGAAATTTAAACAAGCAATATTATTATCATTAATTGACACTATTTGTTATGGTTAACTCGATTATAAATAAGTGTAAATCATACATAATTCAGTCTCTAAGGAATTATCGGCTGCTGGTACATGTAATAATCCATAATATGTAAGACCTATTGCAAAATGAACAGCATCAATAGGATAATAAGAATATAAATAATATATTGCCTAAAAATAATTAAACCTGAAATAATTCAAAATCTTCTTACTCGTTCAAATTGCCCACTTAACAAAAGTAACTGAAAATATACAATTGGATTAGCGCCTTTAGATGTAAAATGCTTAGCTCCAAAACTTAAGAGAGTTTTTTGTAAATCTTCTAAAGTAAATCTTTCATGAGCCGATTCTCCAGAATCCTCTATACTACGTATCAAATTCAACTGAAGCCACATATAATCTTCTGCAAGGGGCAAAACTTCCGGTAATGACCTCTTTGATAATTCACACCTGCCAATTATTTTATAAATTACATATTTATAAGGATCAGAAGTTTCTGTTATAAATCGTATACGTTGATTATATTCAGCATGTAATCTATCATTAAGTTGACGAGGAAGCATCCCATTAGGAGACGTAAAATATGCTTTTAAATAAATTGGAAATGCTTTTTCAATTTTCTGAAATAAACTTTCATGTTTCAAAGTATATTGTACAGCTTCTTGTAAATACCCACACCTAATAAGATAAAATAAAAATGCCCATATAGGAATATTATTCACAATCTCTAGATTACTCTTTACCCATCTACCATTCTTCATAAACTTAATATTCAAATATGCTCGAATTTTGTTTTCAGCTGATGGAATACCACCCAATTTTGCATCATGAGGATATTTCATAATTTCTCTTTCAATAAGAGAAAAAAACCTTTAAAGAAAAATTAATACAAAGAAACATATATTTCAATAAAATAAAAACTTACTGCAATTCAAGAAATGACTTCGCTCCAGAAACAATTTTTTTAAACATAGCTGGCTTTGAAACTGGATTATCAATATAAGAAACATACAATCTCTCATTTGTAATTTTAGATGATGCTGATTCATATAAATAATTGCTTTCTTCAACAATTTTTGAGAGCAATTTCCATGAATCTGAAAGTTGCTGATATCGCTATACATATATATCAAACATAGTTATAAAAAAAACCATTTAATAATACAATATCACCCTTAGATAACCTTGATACATCACCAAATGCATTAAATATACCAAAACCTTTTCCTTTCAACCTAAACTCATTCAACAATGACACCGTTTCTGCATATTTCTGTCGAATTACTGAAACAACTGGTGCATGTTGAACTGATGATTCCACATCATCAAAATCCTTAAAAACAGACTTAGAAAACATCGGTTTCTTAAAATCTGACTCAAAAAAACTCCTCTTCATATTCGATTCTGTCACATTTTTCGTTTCTTCTTTAGATCCTTCATCTTGCTTAATATTTGACACTTCTTTTCCTTCCTGAAAATCATTCAATAACTTCATCTTGTTCTTTTCTAACTTATAATTGACATTTCTCGCAACAAACGCATCAAAATCCCTCTGACTTTGTTTAATCATATCTTCTATCGCTAATAATATATTCCTCTCCTTCTTATATCTAAGATATCCCTACATACACTTAGTCCATACATTTTCTTATTCATAGATCCTCTTTTACATCTATATCTGTATCTATTAACACTGCTGATTCATAAAATGGAACAAGATGTATAGACATAAGTGTTTGTAGCGTCTCTTTTGCATTCATACCACTTCCCGCAAGAAGATAATGTCTATCCCCATTTAATCGAGTCCTTTATTTCTTCTCCTCTCTTACGCCTTTGTATCTCCATCTCTCATACCAAGATTTAGCACTTGTTCCTCTGAACACCGCCTAATCTGGTCCAAACTAAGCTGTATCTGAGGTAACTCCTCTTCAAACAGTTCATGTTCAAGCTTCTTAGAGCTTTCTAATATCTCTCCAAGTGATGGCATCTTTATGCCCGTTTCTTGAACATACATTTTAAACCAAGACCTTAACAGGCTATAGACCCACGGCTATTTAAATACGGCTGCTTAATTACCCTTATTTAAACCTTGATAAAACCTGCTGTTCCTCTTCAAATAATGAATAAACCATGGTCCATTGCTGTAGGCTGGACAAGTTTAACACTTGGTAAAAAACATACACAATATATATATCTTAACAACTCGTAGCTGCTGGAATAGCTTATTATTTTGCAAAGAAGGTATTTATAAGGGAAATTTAATAAAATGTTTATTATGAAGGATATCAAGGCAAGACATAGAGAGCGGATAATGGGGGGAGAAGATAAGCTAAAATTAGGAGATAATTTAAAAAGAAATACAGTAAATAGCGAAATTAAAGGGAATATAAGGGAGAATAATAAAGCTCGAGAAGAAGGGTGTAAAGAAGGGTGTAAAGAAGGGTATAAAGAAGAATATAAATAAATAAAAATAAGTAAAAATAAGTAAAAATAAGTAAAAATAAATAGATATAAACAGATTAAATAAAAGTAAAATTGTATGATAATTTGAATATGTATTTATAATGCAGAAAATGTAAAAAAAAAACAAAATGATAAAGAAGGCCAATGAAATGAAATATAAAGCCAAAAGAAAAAATAAGATCAAGAAAATAAAGAAAATGATTAAGAATCTAATAATTCATTAATTTTTTTGATCAAAGCCTTTTTAATAAATTGTTCACGAGCAAGATTTCGAGTATGCTATATATATATATTAATAAAATAAAAAGAAAAATAGAATGATTACTTTAAGAAAAGTATCAAGATCAATTCTTTCATTTTCAAGGAATTTTGAAAGAATATGAATAGTATCTTCAATTGATTTTTCATCAGTAATTAAATCATAAAATCTAAAAAAAGATAAGAAAAATAAAAGAAATCAAAGAAAGAATTACTGTTGAGAAAGAGTATTTTCAGAAATAACGATATCATCAATTGAAGGTAGCTGTATATTTTTGCATTTTTGGATTAGAGATTTAGAAGCAAGAATTTTTTCTTTTAAAATATCAATATTTTTTTGACATTGTTCTTTTATATGAATGATTTCAGTTTTCTCACGTTCAATTTGAGCTTGAGAACGCAATATTTTTTCCCTATCATTTTTTACTTGAAAAAACAATTGAGCCATTGTTTTTTGAGATTCCTGAGCATTTTCATGTAAAATTAAAGCAATTTGTTTAATAAGTTGTTCAGTAATAGGATTCAATGGCCTTTTTACTAGACTAATGTTTGAAGAAGACATAGCAGGAACTTCTGTATCAATATAAGTAGAATCAAGTATATTAGCAGATTTTTTTTGAGAAAGTTCAATTAAATTGTCCTTTTGAAATGAAAAAGGTGTTTTAATTAAAAAATTTGAAGGTTTATCAGGTAAAGGAGGAGGTGAAGATTGTTCCAGAGAAATTTGAGATCTAAATAATTTTGATAAATCATAATCATTCGACAAGTCTTTTGAAGAGGTAGAACAAGATGATTTAGAAACACGACCAGACTCTAAAAAAACAATTGGAAGATCTTTTGAAAATGCCTTTTTCAATGAAACAAAAAGTCGGGCTAATGTAGATTCCTAAATTGCAAATTTAATCAAAATCAAAGCTTTAAATATAAATAAAAATATACACATGAATACTCATCCCAAAACTCTATACATGGATGGTAACAACGACCATCTGAATGAACATAACTGCTTTGTTTAATAACGAATCCTTCTTCTACTATAACCCAAACAATAGGTGCCTCTCGTGGATATAACAATGGGACCCATAAAACAACAGGAATATTATATGTTTGTTCAAATGAAACAACCGGTAAAATAACCTTTATAGAAAGAATACATTCTTCTCTTTGTTTTATAGATTCTAACCCATAAATTAACTGTATTTCTCCAAAATAATAATAAAAAATTCATTATTTTACGTCTTTCTTCAATCCAAACATCTACTGACAAATAAGAATCAATAATATCCTTTATATCTTCATAAGTTCGTTCAGGAAATGTATAAATCTTCTTTTATTAGGTCCATTTAATAAAAAATACAAGAACCAACGTCAAAAACTGCTTTTTTCACCCAATCCAAAGCTTTAAGTGTCGTCATTTAATAAGAAGAATGATAGGAAATCACAGTTAAATATATAAACCCAATCATAAATATAAAACCAAGTCAAAATAGCCTTTTTTTCTAAATATCCATTTCATATTTTAAAATATCTCAGAACTTAAGATTATAATAAAAATAATAAGTAATTTTAGTATTATTTAATGTTTATTTGTATTTATAAATAAGAATCTATTTTTTTCTAAGTTAAAATATATACGAATATTAGAAATATAAGCTTTAAAAGTCAATCGAAGTCTAAAACAAATCTACATATTTATATAAGTGTTTTATGGTTAAAGATGATGTAAATATAATGTTGAAGAAATTAGAAGATAGAATGATAATATTTTTAAAAATTAATTTAATGCCTAAGATTAAAATTTAATCCAAAATCATCAAAACTTTTTAATCTGAATGTCTTATTACGAGGGGTGATCACTCTTCTTCTATAGAACGCTATCCAATCCTGCAATAATCTTCTTATTTTTTTCCAATCAAGCTGTGCAGCAGTACTTAAAAATATAATTAATATAAATATTGTAAAAAAAAAAAAACTTACTTAGTTAAATCATTTATGAGACGCAATTTTTCTTGAGAACCTATAGTTTCTGAAGGAAAAAGATCCAAAGTGAATGCAATATTTTTTATTGTATCTTCTGGATGAATTTCTATTAGACAAAGTAAAATACCTGAAGCATCTGAAACACAATCACGAGGGAAAGAATATGCTAGTCCATAAAAAATAGTAGTTACTAGTTGTTGTCTGTATTTTTGTATCATGTTTCTGACGATTGTTTGAAGCTCTAAAGGTGTCTCAAGAAAAGTTGACGCAGGAGAAGAAAAAGAATAAGAAAAGAGATCTTTTAAAAAATGAAAAATAGAAATTAAAGGATCAGACAATTCTAATGAAAGAGAGGCCAAAGATATTTGAAAAATAAGTTCCAATAATGAAGAAGTTATTAAACGAACGGAATGCCCCAACAATACATCAATAAGAAGTCGAAAAAAATCATCAATTACTATAATAAATATGAATTCTGTAGTAAAAAATAAGAATTGATTACCATCAGGGATTTCTTTAGGGTTATTCCTATTTAAAATATTAAACATAGTCAAACATTGTCTTTCAGTAAACTGCCAAATTGCAAATCGAGTATCCTCAGAACATGTTTCCACATTTGAAAATATTCGTATACATGCACCGCTAACCCATAAATAACAGCCATATCCCATTTTTTCAAAACACGAAACTAGTTTTTCAGCTAAAGATGGAAGAAACTCAAGCATATGTTCGCGATATGAATTAAGCAAAGTCTTAAAAAATTTACATATACTTTCAGAAATAACTAATGATGATCCATAAATATCAAGTAAATGAGATATAAAAGGCCAAAATTCCTGAAGTAATCGTATACAAGGATGTTGTTGATCTAATGAAATATAAGGTGATACAACTTGAGCAAATATAGTAAGAACTTCAACTTCATCTAAAAATAAAATTAGAAAACTTAAAAGCCTTTTTAATAAAAAAGAATACCTGCTATAGATTGATAGAATTTTGTACTAGTATCATTTTTCTGCATTTTTAAAAGAATGTTTTCAGTAATAGGATCATAAAACAATTTTAAAATATCATAAATTTGATGCGTAGGTTGTGCAGTAATAACGTAAGCAACACCCTCAGTAATTTCAAAAAGAGATTCTATATCTAAAGTAGGGGCCACTTTTTGATAAAATAATCGTAATTGAGTAATATGATCAACAAGTAGCTAAAAAATATCAATAACCAACAAAATAAGAAATAGCGGTAACCTTTCCACAATCCTGACAAAAATGTTTAAGTGCTTGTGAAGCAGCACTTACAATATCTCTACTCGATGCCTGAAAACCATTACATATATAATTTAATTGAAGTTCTAAATATTCAGGATGTTTTGCGGTCCATTCTGTGTATCTTCCTAAAAGCAATGTAGCCGCATATGTTATTTTTTCATGACTAGGTAATTTCGTAAGAATAGACATAATTTCAGGAACAACTTGATTATTCTCTATACTAACTTCTCGAGCCATTACTCTCATGCTAAATAACGGTGCTTCTATTTCTTGCCATTTAACAAACATGCCATTTTCATTATCATTTAAAGGTTTCTTAATCTTTTCAATTGCTTTTTTTAAACATGCATCATCACCTATAACAGAACAACAATCCTTCAATACATCCCCCATTTGATGTCTAAAACTACGAAATTTTTCCTCTCTTTCTCGATCACCATCAAATAAATCGTTAACATCATTACCATCAGGATAATGTAAATCTCGAATCATTATATCTACCAAGTTAGAATAAATATCCGAAAAAATTGCCCTTGATTCAGTATACGCTTTTAAAACAAGAAGTTGTTTTAAATCATACCAGAAATTAAACCCATATTTAACTATTTCTAATTCCTCATCCATTTCAGCAAACATGATTATACATTCAACTAAAGGCCTAAACTGTTGCGGAGAACGTGCAATTAAAACTACCCATGTCTCTCCTGCCTCACAAAATAATCGAGCATACCCTCTAAAAGCATCCGAGTCATTTTTACTTTCAATTACTCTAGGTCTCAACTTTCGAAGACGAGAATACAACTCCTCAATCATATCCAAAGACTCATCAACATCCGACGTTTCTCGAACAATAGAACACAATAAATCAATAACCGATTCAAACATATTATCCAAAGAAAGTGAAGCAAATATAAAATCAAGCAACGGTGTCATAACAAAACTACCAAGCGGCATTTCTTTTAGCCATGAATTCATACATTCAAAAATTAAAGGATTAATAGAAGTATTAACATCAATATTTTGTACATATAGCAATAAAAGCTTAAGAACCTTGTCCAAATTATCCGTCAAAAGCTCTTTAGAACGACGGTTTAACTCTTCTTCCTTAAAATATTAATTTCATCCAAAAATACTTCATTCATCATTTACTGATAGCAAACACTTTTTATTATCCACTTCTTCCGGTAAAACAGTTATAAATTGCAATAAACACCCCCATGTACTATTTTCTTTTCCAAATATATTTACCGCCTCCCCAATCACATCCCTCCAATCTAACATCTGCAATGCTAGTCCCGCCAATGCAATGCATAATTGTGTCAAAATAGACTTGGGTCCCGAACAATATAATAATATCATCTGAAAAAGCGATTCTTTTAGCGACGGTAAACTCTCATTCGGAAGCTGATGAATATCATAGTTAATCTTAAATAATCAGAACTTATGTCCCTCTTTTAAGCTATTTTCTTGCAAAAAACCTTGTTTCTTAGCGTTTGTGCCGCAAAAAACTTCGCTTCAATAGATCCCTCATTATCCCGTAAAACTAAATGCGTCGTATCCCATGCATCCCTCTATTCTACATGTTAGAACCTTATTTATGCCCAATTTCTCCCTTTTTCCTACACTTTTTTGAAATTCTTCAAGATAATGGTTTGCTCTTTCTTTCTCGTTCCGTGACGAATTAGAATACAGCGTTTTCAATGCCTCATAAAGCGCTTTTAAAGGCTCTGAAGAACCCTCTGACATGTCTATATTATGTCTTTTAAGCCCAGATAATTGGTGAGCAGGTTTCTTGTGTCGAGTTATAAAAAAAGGACGTCGAGAGGGAGCAAGCGACAGACGTCAAGATTTTTTAGAGGAGCAAAAAATCGGGGAAAACAGAGGAAAAACATGTCTACGAGAAGTCAATCAGGGAGAACACAGAAAGTGATGATTCCTCCTATTGTATATGGCTTTTGAAGGAAGTTTTTTGGTTAGAAACTGATGAAAATATAGAATTTTATCTTTAAGCTTTTACAGCAACATATTGATGTGTGTATATGGCTTTATGAACAGATAGATATAAGGATTGAAGGGAAGATAAGAGTATGAATGTTTTTTTTTTAAAAAAAAAGAGTAATTAATAGGGATTTGATGAATTTATGAATCTGGTTATTGATGAAGCGATAGAAGTAGGGCAAAAGAGGAATTCTAGACGACCACTTGGTGAGGAATAGCTATTAGAAGGGGCGGAATATGGTAGAAATTAATAATAAGTATAGGTCGTATTTTATTGAAAGGAGATAATATTACATTAATTCAAGCGCTTCAAATATAAAATTTTGTTAAATATAAAAAAAGAGATATATTTTATCTTATAATTTGGTTTTGAAGTAATAAAATATCAAGTTTTATATCTAAAGAGTTTATGGGTACAGTATCTACAAGTTGTTCGTTTAAAGCGAGACCTACTATAAAAAATTAGCCATTTTTCAAAGATAATTTTAGCAGTGTAGAAATAGATACTTTTTAATGGAGTATTTCGGTTATTTTTTTCAGACCAATGATTTATTTTAGCAAGATATTTATCATAATATCTAATAATTGATTAAAATGGAGGGGGGGGGGGATAAAAATATTATTTACAAACCCTTTTCCATGGCCTAATCTATTTAAATTTCTATCGAATGCTATGCCGGGAATGATAATTAAATCTAGCCCATTTTTATCCATAGCTTCTTCTCTTAATATACCATTTGCAGTATTTTTACTTGGTTGAGGAATACCCCATTTATTTTTAACAAATAAAGAAGGATCTTCTGTTGGATGGAGATAAAACATAAACATTTCTGAACCATCTATAAAAGGAACATATATTTTTTTTCCTTTTTGATTATTATATATAAAGTTCATTAAAAAAAAAATAGAAATACCCATTTGATGAGAATGTTTTATTATTTCATCTGTAGATATTTCTCCATGAACCATTGACAAATAAATACTGATTGATTTGCTTTTTTTAAATTCTGGAAGCCTTATTAAAGAATCTGTAACAGCCATGGCTATATATTATAAATATAAATCAAAAATCTATATAAAAATATACATTGATTTTTAATATGATTCAATGGAAGATCTACAAGGACTTTCCAAAGTTTTCTCATCTCAGCTTTTAGCTCTTGAATATACATAATAATCAGGTTTAGATAGATAGATAGTATATATTAAAAAATAGTATAATAAAGAATCAATTGATTTTTTTAAAAAATAATTACAAATAAAATACAAAAAATCATACAAATTATCTAGAAAATTATAATTATCCTTTTTTTTTAAATAGTTTTTCTTAATCATAATATATTATTAACTAATAACAAAATAAATTATAAAATATAATATAAAAAAACAAATACATCTATTAAATATGTAGTATTCTCAAATTATAAGAATATGACATTTCTATCATTAAAATAAAAAAAAACAAATTGTATATTATAAAATATTATTAGAATCAAAGAATTTCTCCAACCAACGTGCTTCTTCTTCCATTTCTTGATCACTTCGTGACTTTCTAGATGCATCATCAATCTTTTGAAAACCCTGTGTCTTTTCACGATATAATTTCCCCAAATCAGCTTCTTCAGAAGCTAATCTCTCATAAATCTCATCATTTTCCTTTAAATCAAAAGGTTTCCTAGGTATTATATGAACATGAAGATGAGGAACTACAGAATTAAGTGTAAGCAAGAAGAAAAGACAAAAAAACCCGTTTGTCCAGCATATTTTCCATCTTGAATCGTAACAGTACATGATGATGCACAGAATGCCCTCTCAACAACAGATGATACCTTTTGAACAGTAGAAAAAAGACATGATATCTTAATTTAATCAATAATATAACAAATATGTTATATTAATACTTCTGATTCCATTAAATCACGAAGACGTGGCACAGGACGTCTAGGAATGACAAGAACATGTCCTGGAAGCACAGGTCTTAAATTTACAAGTGCCAAAGAATCCTGATAAAGGATTAATAAACTTTCTAACTAGTAAATCAATCTACTTTTGCATGAAAAAACACTTGTTTAGAAACTAAAAAAGGTCCAAAGTAGATTTCAGAGATCATAATGAGTACAAAAGAGAAAATAGATAGAAATATATTAGAAATATATTAGAAATAGATCAGAAACAGATCAGAAATATAGTTTATAATGATAAATAACAAAATATATTTATAAATTAATCTATAATAATATTTATCCATTTTTACTCTTAGTTATACTAAGAATAATTACAATCTATACTCTTTACTAATATCGAGTATAAATAAATATTTTAATAGAATAGAAATCCATTTTAAAAGATCAATTCCTGTTATTCTAGAATATTTTAACAAGATAATTGCTAATTTATTAAAAATACATTATCTAATATAAATTTTATCTATATACACAAAAACTCTCCCATTTAAAAGCAAAATAAAACAAAAAAAAACATCTATCTTATATTTACATTAATTAACAACATAAACAAATAGATATCACATTGTTTATTTTTTTAATTCTATAACTATCTTTTAATTCTTAAAAAATACATATAAAATTCATTTTTTCAAAAAAAGATATTATTTATCTTAATTGTTCAAATAAAAAATATATTAAAGATTTATTCTAAAATATTTATATATTAAACCATTTTTTTACAATATCCACCTCCAATCTTACTAAAAATACCGTATCAATTAATATCAATCATACGCCTATCAAATGAAAAAATATGTTATTGCTTTAATATTGCTTTTATGTAGATATTTCTCTAAAACTAGAGCAGATGATCAAGTTAAAAGTGTTTATCAAGAAAAATCAGTTGTTTCTTTTTGTCCTTATACAGATCCAGAGACATATATTTTACAAATAAAATCACTTAAAATAATACCAGATCCTCCACAAAGAGGTAGTCAATTTATAGTAGAAGGACAGGGTATTCTTACTGAAGACGTTTTATTGGGAAGTTATGTTTTTCTAAGTGTAACTTATAGAATTATACCTATTTTAAATATACGAATAGATCTTTGTGAACAAGTTTGAAAACCAAACATAATTAAATGTTATATTTTTAAATGAATTAATAATCTATAATAGACAGAAAAAGTAGGCTTTCCATGTCCAATTTCTAAGGGAGAATACCAGGCATCTAGAGAATTTTATATTCCAAATGGCATTTTCCCAGTAAATAGCCTTTTTCTTTTTATAACATTAATAAAATTTAAATAGGGCAGATATATTATTAAAGCAGATGCATTTTCAAAAAATGATAAGAGAATTGCATGTTTTATTGTTGATATCACATTTTTTCCAAAGTTTTTAAGCAATTAATTATTATTTCAATAACGATTAAAATTAGCTAATCTACATTCTATTTTTTTTAATATTTTTATACTATTAATATAATATCCATTAACAAAACATGTCTTTCTATTCCAAATTCTCAATTATTCTTAACCATTTCTTTTCTTTTTTACACTTTTTACTATGTTTCATCTCCCATCAAACGTTTTACTCTTTTTAAAATAAAATCTTTCTCCATATCATAAGGATGATCTTTAATATTCAATATAAAAAATATAATAACTTTATAATAAGAATTCACCTTTGCTTGGAATCTCTAGCAAAGAAGGAAAAGTCTGAGAATACGCATCAATTTTAGGACGAATACGATCTGCTATCTAAAAAAAAACCCATCATCAAATATAATCTTCATTCTACATCTACGTACATGTTGATTAATCAAAATAATCCCAATATCTGTACGTAAATCCGTCAATTCTTCAAAAAAAGTTTCAATCACTGATGTCTCTGTTTCTATCAAAAATAACGCCTTATTTTCAAAATTAACAACAAATATCAACTAACCTGTTCCAACGACTAGAAAATTCTTCTTTTGCTCATTATCAATATGTCCTATTCCTGCCAAAAGAAATCCTGTTACTGAGTCCTATATAATCCGTCAATTTCACTCAATTTTAACGCAAAAAAAAACAATATATTCATCTATACCTCATCTCCAATGATTCCTATGAACGGTCTAGTATGAATAGTGTCTAAATTGTTCATTATTCCTCAGAAATCAGGGACTTAGTATAATTTTGATATTTCCTGACGTTACAGCTAACCTCAAAAAAAATAAAGAGATAGAATCTTAGGATTTTTAGGACAGAATGGGGGATTTTAAGGGATGAAACACTGGAAATCTATTAGCGTGACCCAGTCGGATAGTCCGGTCCTTTTTTCCGGGGAAAAAATCCTTTTTATACAGCCATCAACAGAGATTTATGATTCGTATGAAGATTGAAAAGTATTTATGAGGGATAACTGAAGGAATACTAGAGAATCGAAGGGTTATATTCTTAAGAATGGGATGATATATCTTACGACGCACCGTATTTGTTATTTATATCCGTCTACATGTGATATTCAATCATTAGGATTGAATCTGTCGCAGATTGAAGATCTGAAGACATCAGTAGAATTCCATAGAAGAAATATCCATATTACTGCTTACGTTTTAATATTAGACATATTTTTTTTTCAAATCAAATCCAAAAATAATTATATATTATAAGAAATCAAAGGAGAGAGATGAACAGAAGAGATATGGTAAATATGTAGAGAAAAATGAATCGTTTGTATCAATTGGAGATACGTGGATATGTGAGGTGTGTAGTTTTTCGAATCCAGTTCCAGAAAGTTATTCAATTGATCAAAATTTACCACCATGTTTGGCATGTGGTGTTTCTATTATTAAGAAACGTTTGCTATATGATTCTAAAAATACAGAGGTAACTGTTTCTGATTTTCAACAAAGTGAATCGTCTTTATCATGCAAAAGATGTACATTTTTTAATCATCCAGCTCTTAAACAGTGTGAAAGTTGTGGTTCATCACTTGTTTATCAAGAAAAAAAAGAAATCTATCCAGAATCTTTAGTTGAAAGAACAAATCAAATATCATTAGAAGATTCTACAAATGATTATTGCAAAATAAAGTTTAAATCAGGTGGAGAACGACTTTTTTATGAACGACTGAAAGAGGCTATTAATCAAAAAGAATGGATGATTAAACACAATCCAGTAGAAGAACAAATTGTGGAAGAGAGGAAAGCAGGAGGAATCAGTGTTTTACACTATACAGATGAAATCATTAAATTAAACAATGCTCGTATTTTAAATCAAGGCCTCTCAAGTTTGAACGCATTAATGTCAAAAGCTAAAGAATTGGTAATATCTTTACATATCTTTAATACATTTAACATTATAGGTTGCATTAGCAAATTCACTTCGATTGCAACTTCAAACATCTCCTAACGTTTCTCATAATATACTTGATACATTACAAATATCATTCCAAACAATGGGTTTAGAATCATCAATGACAACACAAAATCTTTCAAATTACCTTGTTACAAAAGAAATTACAAAAGATGATAAACTATATTACATAGAATTAGCAAAACAAGTCGCAGAATTCCTAGAAAGTGGTGTTTTAAAGAAAGAAGGTGGTATTATGACTTTAGTCGATGTATTTGCCTTATATAATCGAGCAAGAGGCGTCGGTAAGCTACCTACTTCTACAATAATCATTCTTTTCTAAGAGAAAAGACTTAATTAGTCCAGAAGACTTATTTAAAGCTTGTCAATACTATGAAACTTTAAATGTATCAATTCAACTCAAGCGCTTCAAAAGCGGTCTCTTAGTATTACAGGAAAAAGATAAAAGTGAAGAAAAAAGAATCCATCAACTTGTTCTTTGGATTCAAACTTCTTCAAGAGGAGTTAGTATTTTCGAAGTAGCTGATCAATTTCATTGGAGCATGGGTATTGCATACGAAACATTAAAGGTTCTTACCACCTCTTTCTATATATCTATACCAACATTCAAATACTTATAATATTCTAGATTGCTGAAGAAAAGACAATGTTATGTCGTGATAAATGTTTTGAAGGTCTTTATTTCTGGCAAAACCTTATTATTCATAATAATATCGCAAAAAATCAAACATAACAAAAACATATCAATGCAAACTTGTTAATTAATGTTTAGAAATTAACTGGACTCGTTCCATAACTAATCTTCGACGTCCTTGACCTAGCCATTGACCTGATTCATCAAAAACCAGCTCTGTACCAATCATATTTTCCCAGCGACCTTGATAAATATGACCTCCCCATTGAAGAAAAGGTGTATTGGATTCTAAAGCCTTAAAAGAAAAGGTAAAATAACATTTTTTTTAAAAAAAATATTTTATACTTTTAATTGTACAGGTCCTTCTGGAAATCCCCTTGAATTTTTCTTAAAACAAGGATTCTTAAGATCAATAATTACAAATTCATCAGAGGGATCCATTCTTTATTAGCTTTTTAGTGGATAAATAATGTAAAAACCTTATTTTCTTTATCTAGGGTTTTTGTTATTTTTCAAGGTAATATATAAAGGTTAAGATAAGCAGAGAAGGATAAAATGGAAGAAGATAAGAAGAAAAGCACAAGACTAGTTCGACGTTCATCTAGAAAATTTCTATGTTTTCATATATTTTTTGAATGGATAGAAAAAATATATTATCATGATTCATGGTTTGAATATGAAGGAAATGGAACATATTTATTATTAGTTTTATGTCAAATACTTTTTATTTTATCAAGAAGTTTAGGAAAACAAGAGGAACAACTTTTTTTTTTAAAAAAAGATATTAAAATTAAAAAAAAAGACTTTTTAAAGACAACAATGAATCTTGAAACAGATATATGGAAGAGGAAAATCCATGGGATGGTGCGTTTTTTATCTTTTGTTTAATTCAAGAAAAAAAATAATTTTTTAACTGAGAAATATTTCAGTGCTTATGGATTTCAATTGGATTATTCATTTGGAGTGTTTTTTGTACAATTTTATGTTTTGGAACTTCTCGTCAATATTGTCTATTTGCTCGGGAAGAAGAGGTTTTTCCCAATTATTTTCTATATAAATATGAAAAATGATGAGATAAATCAATTAGCATCCACCGCCTAGTACAAGTGCACGACGGAGAGTATTGAATAAAGAAGGGGTTTCAGGGACCCTTAGAAGCTTAATAGATCGATTTCGTTTAGTAAATTCAAAAGAAGAAAAAAAAGGTTCAAATATATCAGAAGAAGTATGGGAATTAAGAGTATGGAATCCATCAACTTTACTTATTCGATTTTTTTGGTATTAAAACTTGAAAAAAAAAGCAAATTTTATTAATTAAAACCAGTTTTTTTAATCCAATTAATTTAATTTTGCTTTGGACTAATCCACTTAGTCCTAAAAATATACTACTAGCAACAGGAATTTCTATTCAGGTTTTAAAAAAAATATTTTTCTTGAACAATTGTTTAATTATTTACTTACAACTAATAAGCTTTACTTATTTCACCGAATTTATGCAAATTATGTTATTGATAAATCAATCATTCATAGCGAAGTATTTCACGAATATTCGAAGAAATTTGTTGAACCACGCTTATTTCCATACAAACGAGATGTCGCTACATCAACTCATCCAGAACTTGTACACATTGAAGCTCACACACCCCAAGAAAAACCAAACAAAATAATGCATCAACCATCAGTATCTACATCAAATCGAATTCGATCTTTAATTGAAGAAGAATGGCATACACCATGTCAAAAATCTCATGGTGGGTTCAAAGGGTTTCCTATCACACCCTCGAAAAAGGTTCAACCGTCACCAGCAAAGGGATTTCGTCCTGCAAATTCATGGTCAATTGGTACATCTGGAAATCATCTATCTTACACAAACATTAAAACAACAAAGCATCAATAATAATACCAATTTATATTATTATAATATACTAGCTTTACAAAAAAACTAATATTATAGGTTATAACTTTTAATAAAGTAAAACTAAGATCAGAAGCTATAAAAAAATATAGTATCATTATATATTCATAAAACATATATAAAGTGTTAACATCACTGTCTACTATAAATATATACAATAGAAATGTCAAATTATACTAATCGAAGAACAGATATATACCCCAAAATTTCCTATAGATTTCGTGTAGTTCTAATAATATCCTTAAATAATTAATAGAAATCAATCATGAACATATCAATCATTATAATCAGCCATATCAATCAATAATAATTATAAATAGTTCCGCCTTTGATGACATCCGAATATATTTACACATAATTTATCAATAAAACAGAAAAAACTAAAGTTTCTCAAAAAGAGTATTTTCCGAATTTTGTATTTTAAAATCAGGATTATTGTTAGACAAAACAGATATTTGTTGCATATTAAATGTATTGTCTGACTTATCATTGGCAACAAGCTCCTAATAAAAATCAATATTAAATAATATCTTAAAAATTAAAACCTCATTTGCAGTTTTTCTTTTTTTATATTCACTAAGAGATATTTTTTTCGGAAAAGATCCTAAAATAGAAGTAGGACTTGTAAGTAATACAGTAGATTGAATAGGTTCTAATTCTGAAGTTAAAGGTGATGCAATAGTAGTAAACGAAGACATATGAGATTCAGATGCAGAAGAAAATCCAAGTTCAGGTTTAAAAAGTGAGGGTGTAGAAAGCTTATCTGATAATTGAGATGGTTCAGAAATAGGTACAGAAATACCAGGTTCCGGAGACGCAAAACTCAAAGACAATCTGTCTGATGATTCTATATCAGGTAACAATTGTTCCAATAAAGCTATATCAGTTAAAGACGGGGGACTTTCACGCTTAACCGAATTAATCCCTATATCTTTAAATGTTTTAGAACAAAGATCATTCTGGAATCCAACAACACCATTTTCCAATTTCTGTTTCTTTTTTATAACTTTTTCAGCTTCATATTTAAAATTTTCCTGTATCCATCGCCTCATCCACATCTTTTTACATGGAAGAATATCATTATTCTCTGAATACTCATCCAAAATACCATTTGTAATTTTTCTATGTTTTTGCATTCGAGCAATTCTAGAAGGAACACGTCCAAGACATTTTGGAAACGACTTAGCATCGGAAACATCATTTTTAGGAGAACTTGGAGGTGTGGAGGAACCCGATTGTGGACAGACTTGTTTAATCGCAACAGCCAATGATGTTCTACGTTGATGACCGTATCCTTTGTGATTTCCGTTTGATTTCACATTACCTCGTTTTCTTTTTTTAATAACTTGAGTTTCTTCCTGTTCCAATTTTTCTATACGTGCCAATATATCCTTAATTTTACGCTCTTCTCTTGCAGACAATAGATCATTCGAGTTAGAATCTGTAGAAGATGGAATCTTTACAAGTGATTCAGATATTTCGTTAATGTTCCGAAGCTTATTCACTGTATTTGTATCATTCTTTAATTGAGATATAGATTTATCAGGATCATCATTTTCAATATCATGATTCGTATTATTTAGGGGGAAAATAGCTTTTTTCTTATTAGACTTAATATTACCCTTAGAAATACTCGAAAACGCTCGTTTAAGTCTAAATAAAATACAATTCTTGCCAATCTCGCAAGCACATTCCAGTCCATTAATATAATAAATCAGTTCTTGACCATATTTAACATCATTTTCAGGAACACATTCTTGATTTTCTATATAATAAGCTGGATGATCTACATCCCAATCCCAGCCAATCGTAATTTCTGATCCAGATTGAATTTCTGTTAATGAATAAAGTGCAATATGAATAAAAAAATTGCTACTTGACGCAACAGTAATTAATTTAGCGTTAGGTTTACAGCTTCGACGAATAAATCTTGAATCAGTACCATATCTTCTAGTATCAATACAAAGCTTCGAATCTGAAACAAAATAAACAAAAGGCTTGGGTGCAAGAAGGAATGAATAATGATTAATAGAATTAACTTTATATTCATCCTGCAAATAAATTTCACCCTTAATTTCTCTAATAATTTGTCCGGAAGCAATAAATTGATTAGATTGCAGTGAAAAACGTAATAATGAAGAAATATTTGTATTTGATGTAGGCTGAATAGACGTCTCCGGTAATTGCTTTGAAGTAAAGTAATCATCTAAAACTACATGCATCCCTGACTTATCTTGTAATAATAATGAAATATACATCTCCGCCCCTACTGATGAAATCAAATTATGCTCAATTACTGAATATTCCGTATTATAATCAAAAAGTAACTCTGAATTCACATTCAACCCATTTGACCTTTCCATTAATTGAAATCGACTTTCTATATCCTTTGAAAAAAATCCACGACCTCCTGATCTAGACTTTCTACCTCCATCATGCTTAATAACCGTATTTAACGGCTTTTCTTTCACAGATCCCAATGAATGAACTTTTGACTTCATCATACCACATTGAAATTGCCGTCGTTTTCGACCATGACTACTATTCGCTTTCACATGCGCTGATTCTTGTTCTCTACGACGTCGTTGCTTTTCTATCGCCTTTTTAACATCTAATGTCCGAGGAAAACAGAGATCACATAGATATTCATCAGGAACATGATGTTGATCAATACCAACGCATACAGCGTGCTGCCACACATAACATCGCTCACACTACACATATCAACCCTTCTATACCAAAAAATACTCCTTATCCCCCCTATATCCTACCTGAATCGTAAATCCGTCATCATCTTCTAAACCACATATACAACGTATAATTCCCGCTTCTAAATCATATCCAACTGTTTCCAGCCCCATATTAGACTATTATAACCCTTTAAATGTCAGTTAAAACCTATTTCATACAATAACTAACTTGTTGATTCTGAAGCTTCTTTTTCTTAAAAAAGTTGAACCCTCATGAAACGATCTTATAGTACTCAATATTAAAGGGAAATTTGTCCTCCGTAAAAGCCATATGTTAATTTAAGCAGAAGCTGAATGGTTCTTGAAGGAGGGCTAAATCTTAAGCACTGCTTAATATATGTTCCTGAGATGAAGTTTTTTCCGAGGTCAAAGTGAATTTTAGTTGGTTGCCTAGGCAGGTTGCCTAGGCAACCAACGTCATGAAAAATTAGAGGGTAAAAAAAAGAAGGGTTAAAGGGAAAATGAGTAGGATAAAGAGAGTTTTTAGTATAAATAAAAGAAGAAATAGGTTTAATATGGGGTATATTTGTTACAAGCGTTTTTTCAGCGATTTTTTTTGAGTAGAAAAGCCTTTTTTTTTAAAAAAAAGAAACGTATTTGTAAATAATTATAAAATTTTCTAGATATGAATTTTTTTGTAGAAAAAACCAATATATGATATATTATTGACCATATACAATATATATATTGTTTTTATTTTGAATAAAAATAGTTAAGAATGGAGCCAGATTCAAATATACTTGAATGTATTGATATTGATGAACATTGTCATGTTAGATTTTCAAATATGAATAATATAGAAAAAAAAGGTAAATTCTAAAGAGAATATGTTGTTTATTTAGAAAAAACGGAAAGGATTGGGCTATTATTCAATAAATGAGGCTAGATTAACATTATGTATTGGAGGAAGAGAAGTTAGAATTCGTCAAAATCCAAATATTTTTCATTGTCATAAAGAGGATACAGGAAGTGTTTTATGGAGAGCATCGGTGGTTTGTTTAGAATATCTTCTTTCTCAACCATGGTTTATTTGTAATCTACAAGAATTCCAAATTATTGAATTAGGAGCGGGTATTTCAGGAATAGGAGCTATTTTATTAGGAGAAAAGGTTGACAAATACATTTCTACAGATAGAGAACATATTTTGAAATATTTATACAAAAATATAGATGAAAATCTTAAAATTAAAACAAAGATTAAAGGAAAACAAGAATCTTCTCTTGAAGAAATAAATATATATGTAATGGAGCTTAATTGGTTTGAGAAACCAAAAACATATTTAAAAAACTTAGAGGGTTTTTTGGGGGAAACATCTAAGAATCTTTGTATTCTAGCATTTGATACTATATATAATCCAAATATTACAATTCACTTTGTCAATACATTAGTATCAATTTTCAATCATTTTCAAGAAAGGAAGATACTTGCAATAATAGGGTTAGAACTTCGAAATTATGATACACTTTATGATTTTCTTGAAAAAATGCAATCACACTTTTTTATTCAAACCATTTGTGATGAACAATTGCAAAAAGAATATCAAATATACATTGTACAATCAAAATAGAAAAAGAATATAGTACAAATATCTTCTTTAATGAGGTTTTTCCTAGTCAAATACAATTTTTTAAACTTTATATTTTTTTACAGAAAGAATACACAAACAATGTTATAAAAACACTACAAAAGACATTTATATCTTATTCATATATTAATTGAATACATTTTCTCTTATTCATTATGGATTAACGAAGTTCAACGTCATAAAACTTAATTAAATATATCATAAAAATACAAGTTATAAAATATACAGTGAGAACTATAAAAACATATATATCTAATGGAATTCTAATAAAAATATAGATCTAATAATAGGATATATACAAAATTTTTTAAATATGAAAGAAACATCAATTCTTCCATTTCTTCATATTATAGAGAATCTTAAAACAACACCTAGAACAGGTTGGCTAAATTTCAATATAGATAATCCAGGTTTTAATATATCTATGAATTCATATATTTAAACAAGAACAGAATCCATTGTATTTTAATAATATTCAATAATAACATATAAATTTAACATAAAATAGGCAAGTCATATGTATAGAATGTCTATTATTTCTATGTTATGTACAGAACCATCTATTAATCGTGATAAGTAAGTATTTATTTATTTATTTTATGTAAAAATAACTTATATAGATGTATAAAAATGGCACTTATTCATGATATGGCAGAATGTATTGTAGGTGATATAACACCGTTTGATAAGATATCACCAGGTCTATATCAGTTTAAAATGTTTAATTTTTAACATTATTTTAGAAGAGAAACATCAACGTGAATTAGAGGCTATGATAACCCTTACATCTAAAATTCTACCTAAAACAAGATCACAAGCAGCCAAGGAAATGATTGATCTGTTTTTAGAATATGAAGAAGGAAAAACTCCAGAAGCATTATTTGTAAAGGACATTGATAAATTTGAATTATTAGTACAAATGGTTGAATATGAGAAAAGAACAAGAAAAAATTTACAACAATTCCTATGTGTTATTCCAAAAATAAGGAATTCTTTAATTTTAGAATGGGTAAATGATGTTTTAAAGGAAAGAGAAGAGTTCTGGGCATCTATAAATCAATAAATTCATTTTTATTTCAAAAATTAAATAATATAAACATTTTAATGTATATAACTTAATAATTATCATTAAGATAAATAAGTTTTGCCATTTTATGTCTTATAAATAATCCTATCAAGCCCATTACAGCTTGAATTCCCATTATTATTATTGTTAATTTATCTTCTCTTCTAGGTCCCAATCTAACTAAAAGAAAGTTAATAATTGTAAGATTTGTCGTCCCTTGAATTTCTTTAGTAATTGGATCTATTTTTAATCGTACAAAACCCAATTTCGAAAATATCTTAAGAATTATTCTGCATAATAAGGATGGTTTCTTTGAAAACATAATCATTGAGGGTTCTAAAAGACCAGTAGATAAATTAAGACTATATAAAGATCATAAACAAAATCATAAACAATATAAAAACCATACTTAGGCATTCTATGTCTTGGACATTCAACAATTCCAAATAATTGGGGAAAAGACAATATAAAATTAAATATTTGTGGGATAAAAAAGAGAAGAATAGTTTTTGAAAAATGACCTATAATACCGACAATTGCAAATATCATTCCAGAAAAACAACAATAAGTATCGCCAACAAAAACAGATGCAGGGTACCTAAGTAATTAACTATATTCAATAAATAAATACTAAATATTATACCAATTATAATATAATAAAGGTATTGAAGTTCCCAAAAAAGGTAATAAAAAATAAAGTGAAAATAAATGAGAATCAATAGAAGGTCCTGTTAATCTAAAAACATATAATAAATCATTAATTATAATGCAAAGTGAAATTATAATGGACTGTCCCACTTCTACTCCATTAATTCCTGCAATTATATTAATGCTATTAGGGCAAAAAACTGATAATGCTGCCATATAAAGATAATATAACCATCCTTATTAAATATTAAAAAACATTGTTAATAATCCCATATTATACCTATTTCAATAAGATTTCCAAAATATGGCTGCAAAATCGTTGGAACAACTACATATGTAACATCAAAATCGATATAATACACAACAAGAATAGGAATTGCCGAAAATACTGGCATAAAAAGCTTGTCTCTCCAACGTATATCAAAAAGATCATCTGCCGCTCCTAAAAGAACCATACTTTGAAGTGATAAAATCGCCGATAAATATTCACCCAACTAAACCATATTTAATTCAAAAATATATGATTTTTTTCACCACTTTATTATGAAAAAATAACTTAAATGTCTTCTCCCCTCTAACAACCTCATAAATATCCCGATTTCCTCCTCCTGACGTCATAACAAAGTACTTATAAAATGCAAATGGAATAAATAAAAACATAATATATATATAAACCATAGAACATACGATACCCATTGCCTCTGGCCTATTAATCATTATCGCTGATTTTCATGATTTTCCTTAGTTATTTCTACTTTAAAGGTTTTCCCTTCTTATTTAAATCTTTTCCATAGAATCCAACTTTGATAAAGTAGGGTCCTAATATAGGTATTGCCTTAAAAACAAAGATACCAGAGACAAATGAAAATGCAACTGAAATAGCCAATGGATGTTCATATTTATTAATTATCAAAGCAATTGCACTGATTAGAAAAAAAATAGAATTCAGAGGCCATCCCATATAAATTAAAGTTATTTTTTAAAAATCCCCAGCAAAAGTTAAGAAAAAGTTAAGAAAAAGTTAAAAAATGGTAAAATTTGTTAAGAATTGTTAAGAATTATTAATAAAAGTTAAAAAATTAATAATAAAAGTTAAGAAATTGTTAAACGAAAGTTAAAAAGTTAACGTCAAAAATTAAGATTTTAATAAAAAATAGTAATTTTTGTTAAGAAAAAGGTAAATTTAGAGAAATTAACTTAAGAAAGGTTAAAAAAGTTAAAAAGTTATTAAAAAGTGGTTAAAAAAAAGTTAAAAAAGTCAAGAAATTGTTAAAAATTGTTAAGAATTGTTAAAAGATTGTTAAGAAATCTTTAAAAAGTTGTCAAAAAATCCTTAAGAAAGGTTAAGAATTGTTAAAAAGTTCTTAAAAAGGCTTAAAAAAGGTCAAAAAAGGTCAAAAAAAGGTTAAAAAAGGATTAAAAAGGATTAAAAAGGATTAAAAAGGATTAAAAAAGGGTTTAATGGAGTGGAAAACTATTAAAACAAATCACGAAGACTTAATTCATGACGTTTCTTATGGTATTCAACAGAATTATATACAAAAAAGATATAAATAAACGACTAATATTATAAAGATTATTATGGAAGAAGATTAGCAACATGTTCCTCAGATTTAAGAGTAAAAGTATTTGATTATGATGATATAACATCAGAATGGATAGAAAATGATTCCTGGAAATCAGCAGATGCAACAATTCTTAAAGTAATATGGGCAAATCCTAAAGGTATGTATATTTATATATTTAGTGAGAAGAAAAAAGAATTAATTAGGATTATTAGTGGGACAAGTAATAGCAATTTGTTCTATAGATAGAACAGTAAGAATATTTGAAGAACAGGAACATGGTTTTGTATAAAAAGTGTTTTATACATGGAAATCTTATGTATTGTTTTAGAGGCAAAGAATTCAGGAAAACGGTGGCATGAGAAAGCACGTCTTGTAGATTCTCGAGGAGCAGTTCTAGATATATGGTTTGCACCTATTCATTATGGACTTAAATTAGCGTCAGTATCAGCAGATGCGGTTATTCGTATCTATGAAGCATTATCACCAAATGATTTATCACAATGGACATTAATGGATGATATTATACTTTTATCGAATCCGCCTCCACGAGATACAGAAAGTTCGTTTTGTTTAACATGGTGTCCATCTCGATGGGATGATCAGCAATTGTTAGTTGGGGCAATGAATACAGTTTGTATTTATAGACAAAATGAAAATAATAAATGGAAGGCAGAAGAATCATTAGATGGACATACAGATTTAGTACGAGATGTTGCATGGGGAGCGAATATGGGGAGATCGTATCATATTATTGCTACAGCATGCAAAGATGGACATGTACGAATTTTTAAATTAACAAACAAGTCGAATCAAATTTCTAATGAAGATGCTATATATAATTCAGAACCTATACAAGCAAAAAAAGGTTATATAATAGAACTAGTTGGTGATTTTGATGATCATATGGCACAAGTATGGAGAGTGAGTTTTAATGTTACGGGTACTATATTATCAACTGCAGGAGATGATGGAAGAGTAAGATTATGGAAAGCAAATTATGCAGGAGATTATCAATGTTTAACAGTAATTTCCATGGAGAAAACTCAAAAAGAGGATATTATTGAAGAACAATAAGAAAATTGTCTAACATATTATATCAACATTTTTGAAAGTATATTGAAAACAATCAATCATAATCAAGAGGATTTTTTTCTAAAAATCCATAGTCCTAAACGTACATAAGAATGTATTACGCTATACCAAGTATTAATTCCTTTTTCAATTATATTAAGTATTCTATCAAATTCATATAGAGCGAATGTAATTACAAATAATATCCACATATAAACAAACCATCTTATCGTCTTAGGTATATAGACTGTTAACCATAATTTAGAATGATAATTAAAGGTATAAAACGATTGTTTCAATATATATAATTTACTTTTTTGATTAGTTTTAATAGACTCCATAGAATTAAAGTATGCTTCCTTTGACAAAAATAAAGGATTTTTCTTGATATTTTCATTCAGATAATATAAACTTGAAAGTATTAGATCAAAATCTTTTTGTTTCAATGTCAATAAATAAGATAAAAAATCTGGTGATATTTTTCTAGACCATAAGAAGATATCCCTTCTTTTAAGATTGTCAAAAGGTATTATATCTGCTGATTCATGATTAAAAGATGAATCGATTATCTTATCTCTTAATAAAGTCTTTTTCAAAAACTTTTCAGAAAAACCAAAAAAAGAATATCTATTAATGCCAATGCGATCATTAGATATATTATTTATGTTGCAAGTATCTTTTTTTTGTTTATGCCAAATTATATTTTTTATCCACTTTTTTTTATTAGATTTATTTTGTAAATTACAAGATCTCTCTGGTTCTTTCCATAAAACAATCTTCATCAATACTATTTTAAAGGATAAAAATTTATATATTTTCAATATAAAGCAGCTATTTATTAAGCAATTTATATTAGCTTGCACTTCAAAGCTTATCAAGCTAAAGTAATCGATAAGGGAAAAACCAGCCATTTTTGATATTTTATTAAGATTATTTAATAACTTTATATTATCTAAATATAATAACAATCTAAAACATTTTAAATAAAAACAGATATCAAGTAAAATAACACTTATGAAATCAAGATTGTTTAATTTTATATAAAAAAACAAATCATACGGCACCAAACATTTGGTTATATAGCAAAGGAAAATTTCGACGAAGAACCTCTCTGTCCTCGGAAACACCTACAAAAAGTGCAGCAATTCCTGATTTGATAGGAACGACTGCAATATTACATACTTGAAGACCAATAAAGAATGAAATAAATATAACGCCTATATAATAGGAACCATTATTATTGTATTGAGGATTAGTAAATCTCAAATAAAGATAAGAGGAGAAAGCAGTTAGGCAAGCAACAAAAAGAGAACCACTTGAAAATTAGTAAAAATCATAAAAAAAAAAAGAAACTTACAAAAACAAGACATTATCAATTAAACAATCATTAATCAAAGCATCTATTCCGGTTCGTCTGAACATATCCCATGTACTAATAAAAATTAATAATGATAAATAAAAATTATAGAAAAATTACTCTTTTGCTGCCCTTAAATATTTTTTACCATAAAGAGCAATTTGTGCATAACCTAAAATATTTAATAACGTGTTTAATGAAATAAAAGAAACATACAATAATGGTTAAAATACTGAACTAACCAGTCCAATAAGATAAGTACACAGGAAGCAAAGCATGAAAATATTGTTCCTATAATATCACCAGAACCAGCTCTATCACGCATAATTGATTTAAATATATCTCTTAAGATTTGAACGATAGATGCTACCAATGATCCAAAACAAACACTTCCAAAAGAATATGTTGTAGTACGTTTAAAAGAAGCTAGAGCTGCATGCTTTGGAATACCTTCCGGTGTATTATATCCATAATAATAGGATCCAAATATACCACAAATCGTAGTATGAATTACATTCTTAATAACCTCCGTAATCCAATAAGCATTAAAAACTAAAAATTATCAAAAAAAAAATTCATAAAATGAACATCATACATAAATAAAAAATAATTAAATGCAAATACATAGAATTACATTTATCTGGATTGTCAATACATGATTGTTTCCTAAACCCATCTGGTCCATATTCCGAAAATTTTGTAAATGAAGCAAGAAGTGTTATAAAAAACCTTATTATAATTAATTACATAATTAAATCAATAAAAAATATCATAAATTACCATGCAAAAAATCCTATTGAAACAACCATTCCAAAAAAACTTATAAAATATACACTAGGAAAATACGAACAAACTTTCATAGTAAACTGGAGATACATAGTTGCCAATGGAATACGTGATCTCCATGTATAAAAACAAAATCCATAGAATATTGCAAATATCAAAAACACTAACCCATTAACCCTTAACCTAACCCTAACCCTACACATGTAATAACATACCTATTGAAGCTGTATATAATCCTCTAATTAAAAAAAATATTCCAATTCCTAGCATAAAAACCTTTCAAAATTAACATATTCATCCCTATTTCTTTCTTTTTTTTTCAAATAAAACTTACTATCTGAAGAATTCCGGTCGACCATATAAATTGTTTTGTATATATACGTGCAAACAAAAAATACAAAAACGATAATGCCGCTGCCGACCCAACAACATATACATAAAGAAAAATCGTATTTCTATCATTTTTTTTTACTTTTTTTTTTTTCAAAATACATAAACTTACAAATTTATCGTAAATGATGACGTCTTTGAAAAATCCTTCTTCTTATACTCCGCTATTCATCTCATAAGTCCTTTTCTTCTTAATTCCTCTCTTCTAACCTGTATTCAAAAACTCATGGATCGACACTCCAGAAATATAAATAAATCCAAAAAGACTAATAAAAAACAAAACTGACGCCCATACCTACATAAATACCCTCTTAAAACATATATCACATCTATCCTTTTCTTTACTCACATCTTTCCACTTCTTCTCTACTTTAAATTTCTCTGAAAACTCAATTTCTTCTTTTCTATCTTGTGTCCAAGCTTCTTGACCGCCATATCTCATATTCTGATAGTACGGATTGCTTGTATCTTGCGTTTTCTCCACATTAGCACTCATTTCTACGCTTTTTTCTGGGACTTAGAAAAATTTTGGTTTTTGGAGGTTGAAATTAATTTTATTTTGCGGGAGGGTGTCCGCAAGGTATTTAAGCTCTCGATAGCCGGTAACCTCCGCAGAACCTCCGTCAAGCAGGAGATGGGTAACAAGAGGAATTAAGGGAGATATTGGTAGAATAAAGAGCAGAAACGAAGGATGTAGCGTTATAGAGGGCTATTTTCTGCGAAGGAGGGTTTTTTTTTGAGAAAAAAAGGACGAATTTAAGGGTATTTTTGAAATCAAGAAATAAAAAAAAGTATAAGAATATAGTGGGGGAAATAAGGATGAAAAAGAGGAAACAAAGGGCTAATATGGACAAGAATGAGGGAGTTTTTAATGTAGGAGGGAGTTTTTGTGCGGAAATTCCAGATAGAAGGAGCCAGGAGACAGAGGGAAATGAAGAGACAGGATCGTCATTTGCGCTGAGAGAGATGTTTTTATCGCTTGAAAATGAAGGAGAAAATAGTAGTATGAATGAGGGAGAAGAGGGGGTACCGGTGGTTTTGAAAGATTCGAGTTTAATGAAGTACGGGAAGAATGTAAAGAAGATAGAAATAAATGAAGAAAGTTCAATATATAATGGAAAGCGTATCCAGGAATTTTCGATTCCAAAGAGTCTTGAACGACAGAAACAACCGAGACTTTATTTGAGCGATAAAGAAATAATGCCTATAGGAAATGATAAAAGCAATATTAAGGGGTCAGATATAATTATGGATAAAATAATGGAAAGAAAATATTGTAATGGAGCATCGGAAGCATGTTGTGATATTTCAGATGAAATAGTAGTTTGCAATGATTTTTCATTTAATAAAAAAAGTGGTAAATCAGGGTTATTATCAGGAGTAAAAGAGCGGAATTGGATAGAAATAAATGGATCAAGTCAAGAATCAGAGGAAAGAGAGAATGTTTTCCGATCAAAAATATCTAAAAATAAGTTTTTTAATGAATTATCGGATTTAGAATATCATGACGATGACGATGGTGGTATATTTTATTTTGATGATTCATCATCAGCATCATCATTTAAGGAGTCCAATGGAATAAATAATAGGAGAAGATCGAGTACGGAAGGATCAGAAGCAGAAAAAACATATAGCATTCTTGTTAAAGATAAGAATTCTCAAGTTAATCATGATAGTTCAAAAACACAAATTTCCTATAGTAATGATGAAGATATATTTTGGTCGGGAGATTTGCAAGATGAGAATTCATATATACCATTGTTTAGAAAACAAACGTATGAGGAATATAATTCATCAGATGATCTATGGAGCTTCTGTACTTCACTTTTTTCGGAAACAAATGATACGAGTGACATAAAAGAGGTTAATTCGGTTTCGGATAAGCCGTTTTTTGAAAACAACTTTGACATATCGAATGAAAAAGGTTATACAACAGATGAAGATCAAAATTTCATAATAAAAAAAAAAAATCAAACAAAAGTTGAAATATCTGATAATAATTTTGGAAAAGGGCATTCACATTTTACAGAAACAAACAATCATGCTTCGGAATCACATAATTTTAAAACATCAACGTCGAATAAAAAAGAAAATTTCAATATAGAGACTGTTTCTACAAATTCATCTTCAAATTCCAGGACTACTACTTGTAATACACAGAATAAGCCTCCGATATTAGGAACATGGACACGTGATTTAAAAAGGCCAATTGGCATCATTGATGGTACTAGTACCAATGTAATTAACCCTGTGACATCATCCTGCACTATTTTATCATCTACTTCAAATCTTTCACCATCATCCATTCCAAGCCTAGATGATATACTAGATACGTCAGCATTTGTTCAGCTTTCTTCTTCAGATTCATCTTCCTCCATTACTAAAAACTATTTGTCTGATTTTTATCGTTGGGATAAGATTCCTATAGGAACATTCCGTCGTCACCAACAAAGATTTATGAATACGCGTGATGAACTTATCAAGGGAGAATGGTTTGTATTGACAAACAAATCAAGAAGACAACGTAGCAATGTTCCAATTTTAGGAACTACTGTTCGTCATAAGAAAAACAAATTGAAAAAAACGAGACATAAGAATAAGCTCAAGACTAACATTGAATTATTCGAAGAAGATCAAGAAGTAGGAATGGAACATTGCGGTCTTGGCCTTGGTCCTCAGTTAAGTCCACTTTTTAACGGACTCTCTTAAACATTTAGACATATATATCTTATTAGTAACTATCCAAAAATCTTTTTCGCAATTTATCTTAAAATGTACATATATAAATTCAAAAATTCAGTAGGAATCCAAGAAAAAAGAATTTAATAAATAAATAAAGCTTGTTTTATGCAAAACTTTATTGGGATATAATCTAATTTATCATTTTAGTTCCTGCTTTTTATAATTTTTACTTTTATCAGAAATTTTTGAATGATAATTTCTAATTATATCTAGGATTTAGTTTTAGATGAAGCATTTTTTAAGTCTAATTAGTAAGATAGTTTCAAAAAGACATTGTTTATGTAGTTTTATAAGTATTAAGAATTTTAAAAGAATAAAAATATTTTAAAAGATATACTCATAAACCAAAATAACAAATAATGATAGCAATTATAATGCAGAAATAATCCATAATATTCGAAAATTAAAATAGCAAGGTTTTAGTACCCAGAAATAAAACAAAGTTATTATCTTTTACTAGTTATAAAATTGTAAAGTAGAAAGATTCTATTTTAAATACAAATTCAAAAAATTAAACAAAAACAAGCCTCTTATTTAGAATTTATTTAAATATATAATATACTGACCATATTATAAAAAGAATTAAGGATTTTAAACACTGAAAAACCGAATTATGCTATATGTATAAAAAACTCAATCCCTAGATTTTGAAAATTCACACTAATATTATAATTAATTATAATAATAAAAATAAAATTCAACACACCCTTATGATCAAATTATCATATCCATATTTATCCATTTTTTCAATAGCTTTTGCCGCATCCATCCTATCATAATAACTAATAAATGCAAAACCCTTTCCTCTTCCTGTTTCTTTATCTTTAGCCAAATAAAGTCGGGAAATTCTCCCAAATCTTTCAAATAGTTCACGAATATCTTCTTCACGTGCATCTTCTGATACATTTGTAACTCTCACCGTAAAATATTCATCTTTATCCCGTCTAAACATAGAATCTCCGCCTGCAGATCTTCCAACTCTTAAATGAGGAACAATATATCGTCCTGTTGTTTCTGCACTAGACTCAGAAGGCATCACTGATTTATTCGAAATATTTAAATTCGCTGCATTATTCACTTCATCAAAAGGCTGAAGAGTATCTTTATAAGGACATCTTGCCGTAAAATGATCTCCCTTACAAAGACGGCATGCTACCTTTTTATCCTTAAACGTATCTTTCGTCGTTTTATTAACTGATTGATCCTCCTCAAAACCCTTATATACATTCTAACCCAATCAACCTAAAAAAACACATAAAATCCCATAAAATAAACCTTTGACCATCCTAATTGAAACTTAAGAACTATATTTTCCCCAATACTTGTAGTACTCGGATCCGGTCCTGGTCCACGACCCTTTTCAACACCAAATTTCTTCCAGTTTTTACGTTCTTCAATTGCTGGATTATCCTTCTCCTTTACAACCATTTTTTTGATCTTTTTAGTTATTTTAAACTTTTTTCCATTCTCAACATAATATTCAACAACTGTTCTGATATCTTCCGGGCCTTCAAAGACATTAGGCATTAAGGAAGACTCTTTATAGACCCAATTACAATAAGAATTACTGATTAGAACCTTTACCTACCAGAATATTCATCATCTGCCCAATCTAATAGCTTTGTTTGAGTTCTAAAAAGCCAAATATTAGCCGTTTTTCAACCAGAAAAAAAGTAAAACATATAAACTTACACTGACAAATCGTTTAATGACATTATATTTTCTTAAAACAAATTATTTCTAGACTTATAGCCTTTTTTCAATTTTTTGACGTCTACCGGTTGATCAAAATAGCCAATATATATAAGCCTTAATAAATAGCAAGATAATTCAAGATAATTCAAAATAATTGAAGATAAAGTATAATTTAAGTATTATTTAAATATGAAATAAGAAAAACATAGAACTAAAGGAATAAAAATAGATTTTAAAGATTTTAATAATAAAAAATGATTTTTTTTTGATTAAGAAAGTATTATTCCTAAATTATGATTAAATTTAATAAGAAATAAATTAATATTGAATATTCAAAGTATAAATTTTAATTTTGAGGGAAATATTTCTATATATTAGTTAAGTGAAAGGAATTGTTAAAAAATGGGGGAAAAAAACCTAAGAAATCAGTTAAGACTTTGAAAAGCAGCATCGATTTCTTCTTTATATTTAGCATAGATTTTTTTTCTTTGAAATTTTTGTGCAGCTGTTAATAAACCCTTAAAAAAATCAGTATGAAAGTAATATATATATATATAGATAAATAAATAGATACGTTTTGAGAAGAAAATTCCTCGTCAATGAGAATTATATTTTCCAAATATTCAATTGTAGCAAAATTATTTCTTTTTGCTATTTCCAATAACTGATTTAAAACAAAATATCGAACTTCCTTATTTTTACAAATAAGAGAAATATCATCTTCGAATGATATTTTATTGTCTAAAAGACGCTTTTTAAGAGTATCTGAAGGAGTTGCAATAGCTACAGGCTTAAGATGATATGGATCTGCATAAACACAAATATTACTAATAATATTGCAAGAACGATAAACTGATTCCAACTTATAAATATTAGAAAAATAATAAGATAAATAAAGATATTGATATACTTTTTCCAATGCAATGTATTCCCCATTTAATGTTTTTACCAAATTTTTTTTTCGATCAATTATTCGAAGTTGTCCATCTTCAGTCCATTCACCAATATCACCAGTCTTGAACCAAAAATCATCAGTATAAGCTTCTTTATTTTCTTCATCACGATTGAAATAGCCTTTTGATATAGATGTACCACGAAGCCATACTTCTCCTTGTTGTGGAGTTGAACTAGTATAATAACCAGCATCTGGAACATCAACAAGTTTAGCTTCAAGAGTTACAGAAAGAGAACCAACAGTTCCTAAGGAAAAACCAGAAGGAGCCATTATTGTACATATTCTAGATAAATGTAAAGAATTTATAAACGAAAATCATATAAACATACGCACAAGTTTCAGTAAGACCATAACCAATAAGCATAGGACACAAAACCGTACTCAAAAATTTTTGAGTTTCTAATGAGATAGGAGAACCGCCATTAAAAATAACTCTAAGACGTCCACCCATAGCAGCTCTTATATGTTTAAATACGAGAGCATTTAAAATGCCAACACCAGGAACAGAATGAAATAAAAGACGAGACTTGATTCTATACGCAGCCCAAAACAACTTTTGCTTTATACTAGAAGATGAATTGAGTTTTTCAATTATTCCTTTTCTCACGCTTTCCCAAACAGCAGGTACTCTAATTTAAACCATTAATATTCACAAAAATAGACTAAATATACCCTGTAATTATTGTAGGCTTAAATGTTTGAATATCACCTTTAGAATTCAAACAATTAGTATCACTCAAAGTTTTCACAGTTCCATAACCAATAAGAAGACCAGAATAAAAAGAAAATAGCTCAAAAACAAACTCATAAATATGTGAAAGGGGAAGATAACATAAGACAGAGTCATCATCAGTTATATAATATCCAAACACAGATGATATTGCAGAAACTTGTCACTTTTAATATAAAATTTAATAAAAACGTTTAAAAACCTGCTGCAACAATATTTTTATGAGACATAACAACCCCCTTAGGAATACCAGTAGATCCTGATGTATACATAATACAAATAAGATCATCTGGTAATGGAGGTTCTGGTTCTACTAGATTATTTTTGCCAAGACATTCTAATTCTTCAATAGAAAGAACCTTTAGATCCTTAAACTCTTTAAAACTTTCAAGATCATTCTCATTAGCCTTTCCAGAATATACTATAAGCTTTAATGTAGTAACAGAATTAACAAAAACTGCAATAACTGAAAGAAGAGCTGCATCACAAAATACTCCCTTAATCTCTGTCTCAATAAAACATGGCAAAACTCCATCCCTAAGAGTATCATATGCCGCAACAATTGTTAATGTCTGAGAAATACATGCTTTTCAAAAATTAGTATATATTATATAATATTTATATATATATAATAAAACAAAATACATACAAAATGCCATAGTTAACCATTCCAAACTAAAAATCATAAAAAACTATTAAAAACATAAAAAAATACTACCTTGTCGCTGCATATATTGAAATTCTATCATTTTTTGATAATCCCATGTAACGAAGCCCTGATCCTATATTATGTACTTTTTCATAAAATTCTTCATATGTAACATATTCAAAATCACTAAGTTCATAATACATCCAGTCCTTTTGAACCTTTATCTCTTTCCCACCAATAACTTTAGTCACTTCTTTATTTTTAGTATGTAATTGAAGTATTCTACGAAATCCAAAGGCTTTTCTTGATCCATAACACTTATAAGATCTTGTTAAGATATCATAAACCGTATTAACATCAGAAGATGGTCTGGCGACCAATTCATCCATTGAAAACGCTGATCTTCTAATACGGCTTTCGCCTTTAATATCTTCTGTACTATATTCTATTGAAAATAGCCAATTTTAGCGCTTTTTTTCCCAAAAAAAAAGGACAAAATACCCTTAGAAAATAAAGATTTCATAGTCTCCTAATCTAAAGAAAATATCTTAAATATCCTGCTTAATTTTAGTATATTTTATGAGAAGCTTTTAATAGAAAAAATTGCTGTCGAAGCAACTACGAAATTTAAGAGATTGTTTAAATAAGATAGAAAAAGGGTTTTTAATAATAAAAACAAGAGAAAAAGAATATAAAATCGAGTTTTGCCTAGTTTTTTTGATATATTAGCCTTTTTTCAGCTTTTAAAAGTGAGCGGAAACAGTAGAAAATTGAAGGAAAAATAAGTTTAAATAATTTAATATAAAAAGGGTTTTTTTATAAGAGAAAAACCAACAGAACATAAATATTTATGTGTATAATTGAGAAGAAAATGCCATAAATGCTTTAATAAAGCAGAAAAAAAAAATTGATGAATTTTAAGGGAATTTGAGGAAAATTTAGATATCTGGGTTAAAAGATACAATATTTATGCTTATTATTCCATCAGATCAACAGAATTTCATTAACACAGATGTTATTTTGAAGGAGGTGGTGAAAGAAGATAATAATGAGTTGATAAGTCAAAAAAAACAAGTTGAAAGTGATAAAGAAGCGGTTCTTGTACGGTTTAAAATAAGATTAGAGATTTTGGATGATGAATTATGGAAAGGGATTGTAAAAGAAAGAAGAGAATTGCTTAAATTAGGAGTTTCAAACATTTTTTTTACATTGAATGAATCATTATTACATTTGATAAATTATGAATCAAAATCAATAATTGCGGCTTATGTATGTTCAGAAGCGGATTTAGAAGTACTTTTACCGGTTTATGAGTTTATTTTTGGAATAAGATCATCATACAATGATCCTATATATGGAAAGTTGATCAAAGATTATTTGCAAACATATGAAACAATGCGGTTTATAGAATTGGAAAATAAATGGCATTTCATGATAGAATTATGCATATCTATGAGATATATTACAGAGTTTTCTATTGAAAATTTGAAAATATTTCAGAAACGTACAAGATATGGAAAAAGTCTTGTATCAGAACTTATGAATTATGCATTTCCAAGTACATTAGAAATTCAGGATACTATTAACATGTCTCTTTTTTATGACAATGTTTGTGGTTTACCGAAATCAAAAGCATCTAATTTTATTTCTCCAGATAAATTGAATACAAACTTACTGCCATTTCAAAAAAAAGCAGTTGAATGGATGCTTAAAAGAGAAAAATGTATGCCTAATACATTAAATTCTGATGAAGACGATATTCCTCCTACATGGGAGGTATCAATGGATGTAGATGGAAAACAGATATATTACAATAAAGTTTATGGAATAATATGTTCTAGTATTATTGATGTTAAAAATACATTTACAGATATTGATGGAGGAATTCTTGCAGAAGTATTGTTTCTATTCATTTTAGAATATATTCCTAAATATTTTTAGGAAATGGGACTTGGAAAGACAGTAGAAGTAGTTGCTTTAATTTTAAAGTAGAAATTTCAATAATTAAAATATGATCTAAATTATATGTAGAAACGAGAAAAAAACAGCATCTGGATCAGAAAAAGTCTTTGATCCATATACTGAAAGTTATGTTATTGCATCAAAAACAACATTAATTGTTACGCCAATTTCAATTTTACAACAATGGATAACAGAATTTTCTAAATTGGCGCCTCATTTAAAGGTTTTACATTACGTTGGAGTGAAAAATTCATCATCAGATCTCTCTATTAAAGACTTAATAGAATATGATGTAATTATTACTAGTTACAATGTCTTAAGGTAAATTATTTTCATAAATAAATAAATATATATATATTGAATTATTTAGTTTTGAGATACATCATACAAAATTAATGCCAGAAAGATCATTAAGATATGGAAAAAAGTATATTCCTAAACTTTCACCTTTAGTACAAATACAATTTTGGAGAGTATGTCTTGACGAAGCTCAAATGATTGAAACTGGAGTATCAAATGCATCTCGTATATAGTTTTTATTTTTATAGTTTATACTGATTTTTGTAGTTGCAGCTCTATCTATTCCTAGAGTACATGCATGGTGTATTACTGGAACTCCTGTACGCAATTCACTTTCTGATCTATATGGACTTTTATTATTTTTACGTTTTTATCCTTTTAATTGCAACAAAATATGGAAACGTCTTATTGATGATTCAAGAAATGCATCTGCTTTTATATCTTTATTTAAACTAATAACTTGTCGCCATACTAAAAAATATATTGGAGATGAAGTAATACTTCCTAAGCAAGAAAGAGCAATTTTATTGTTAGATTTTACGCCAGTAGAAGAACATAATTATTCATTTTTATTAAAACAAGCATTAGAAGAAATTGGGTTTAATGATCAAAAGAATCCTGCAAGTATAAATTGGAAATTTGATGATTTTAAAGATAAAATGAGACATTGGTTATTGAGATTAAGACAAACATGTTGCCAAATGCAAGTAGGAACTGTCAATAAAATGAATCTGGGTGGCCAATTGATTATGTTGTCTGAAGGTAAAGAAACATAAGTTATAAATTCATATTTAAAATTAAATAGCTTTGGATGTAATGTTAAAAAAAGTCAATGATACTATTGATAATGATGAAAGATCTCTTTATACATTAAAATTCACTATTGGAAGATTATATGAAGGCAAAAATAAGCCACAAGAAGCGTTAGATATCTGGCTTCCTATATTAGAAATTATCTATGACAAAATGAAATTATTTGAACAAGAAATAGAAAAGGCAAAACAACATGGTTTAATAGATTCAAAAAATGAAATCAAAAACTCTATGGGTACAATAGATGAAAATACAAACGATAATTATTATAATACAGAAGAAAAAAAAGTTCCAATAAAATCTATACAAACTCATATAAGGCATTGGCGAAATCTTGCCCATAGATTTACTTTTTTTATTGCAACAGCATATTATCAACTTGGAAACAAAGAGAAAGAAGATGAATATTACAGTAAAGCTGAACAAATTCGAAGAGAGGTATTTATCTGTACATGTATTTATTTTTATTTATAAAATTAGATTTTATCAGAAACAGAAAGTAAGGCACTTTTTTTAATGAAAAAGCTATCAGAAAGAGCTAAAAATAATGAATTTGTAACAATTCAAAAAATGAATATCTCTGAAATTATAAACAAAATTCATTCATCTCATGATAAATCTTTATTAAATATAATTAAAAAATTAAACAATCAAACTGATAAAATTAATGAATGGCGCCGAAAAATAATTGAGTTATCACTTTATGCTTTAGTAGATCATAACGAAAATGTCACTGGTGAAGAATATATTAAATCATTGGATATTATGGAAGATGCGTATCAATACTTGGTTTTATATAATTGTTTTTTCATTATATTTATTTTAATGAATACTAGGAAGCTCTTCGAAGTGCAATTGCATCAAGAATTGAAACTTTAAGTATAAACAACCTTCGTAATATTTTAAACTAATTTTTAAGATGGAGAAAAGAGTTTTCTTACAATTGTAGAAACACAATCTCGCCTTTCTAATCAACAAACACAATTAAAACATCAACTAACATGTATTACAGAGGAATTGCGACCAGTACCTAGCTTATCTCTTAAATCAATAATAGATAATTCATATATCTCAAAACAAATAAATGATACTAATATAAAAGGAAAGAAATATAGAAAAATACAAAGTATTTCAAATTTTGAAACATATAATCTATCAGAAATTTTAAAGAATGAAATAAAAATAACTGTTAAATTAGAAAAGTAATAAATATTTATATTTTTTTGAAATAATTAAACAGTAGTAGAGAAATATCAGATCTTTCATATGTACACAATGCACGAATTGAATATTATCGTCAACTTCAAATAATTTCAGATTGTGTAGCTGAGTTAGATGAAGAACTTCTTGAACCTCAAAATTATGCAAAAAAAATGAAAGAATTAGACGAAAAAATAAAAAGTTATGAATTGACCATACATTCAAATCAAGGACGTTTACGCTATTTAAAGTATCTTTCTAAAACATCTAATAATGAATCTGAAATAGATAAAATATGTGTTATATGTCAAAATATATTTGATTTTGGTAAGCAAATCCATATATTTTAAAATTATTTATTATGAAATCTAGGAATTTTAACAGAATGTGGTAATAAATAACACAAAAAAAATATGTAATTTAATACATAGTAGGACATATATTTTGTAAATTTTGCATGATGCAGTGGCTCACTAAACATCAAACATGTCCATCATGTAAGGTAATTTTTAATAGGAAATTATATATATATTTTTCTAATTATTTAATAAAGGCAGAAATTAAAGAAACAAATTACTATAACATAGTACATAATAATTCTAAAACCAACAACATACCTAAAAATTCTAATATTTATTCTTTAAATCAAGATTCAAAAAAAAGAAGTGATGAAATTGATAAAATGTTTTTAGAAATTAAAAATATAGAATTAAAAGAGTCATATGGGGTTAAAGTTGATATGATTGTTAAACACATACTGGTAATTTATTATCTAACTGAAATTACTTTTAATAAAGTATATAGTGGATGCGTAAAGGAGATTCAATTGGCCCCAAATCAGTCATTTTTAGTCAATGGAAGGAGATGTTAGACATTTTGCATCATGCATTTACTAATAATGGAATTAAATTTAGCAGACTAGATACAATTATCACAAAATCTGGGAAAAAAGGAAATATAGAAAACGATCCTGTGGCAAGATTTAAAAATGATAGTTCTGTATGTTATGTGTGAATACAAATTATATTTTCTTATGTTAATTTAGATCGAAGTTTTTATGCTTCATGCTCGCTCACAATCAGCTGGTCTTACATTAACGAATGCAACAAATGTCTTTTTATGTATAATATAATTTATATTTATGTTTTATCTAATAATTTTTAGGCGAACCTCTAGTTAATATTGCCATTGAGTTGCAAGCTATAAGTCGTATACATAGGATTGGTCAAAACAAACAGGTACTAATATATAGTAATTTATAAATCATAATAAATTTTTAGACATTTGTTTGGTTATATATAATAAGAGGGACTATTGAAGAAAGAATAGTAAAATTAACTGAAAAAAAAAGAGCACAATTTGCCGAAATATATAACAATACATCAAAAAATTCATATAATAATTCAAATTTAAATGATTTATCTGAAATAGAACTACAGAAAAATATAAATAAACTTACAAATACTACAGGCGAAATCATAGAAAACAATACTTTATTTTATCTTTGGGGGAAATAGTAATTAATATTTATTACATAGCGAAAAAACAACGTCTATAATTATTTACAAATACTTGTGTTAAAATACGTGGCATAATTTCTGTTTTCATAGCAAACATTAATTCTAAAAAATCAACTACTTAAATAAATATTATCAATCTTTAAGAAATAATTTATCTGATAAAATTATCTAATAAAAATAATACTAAATTGATAAAAAACATTCATTGAAAATCATAAAGTATTTTCAATAAACAAAAATTATAATTTATAAATCACGAATAACAGTATCAAATGCCTTAGCAACATACTCTATATTCCCAAGTCTAATTTATTAAAAAAATCCTAACTAACTACAGAAATTTACCTTAAACCAGCCATAGAAATCCTCCCATTCGGAGGCATATAAATATGAAATTCATCATGTAAACGGCGAATATGTTTCTCGCTCATATTTAAATACGAAAACATTCCCACCTATAGGAATTAGTATTATATATTAAAAAGCTGCTATAACTTGTTTTATTATATGATCCCATGAACCAGGCGTACCAAGTTTTATTAACTCTTGATAAAACAATTCCCTCATCTTCCTAATTCTACCCCACATTTCTAAAATATTAAATTTCAATTCTTGAGTAAGCTCTTCACTATCTAAAATAAGAGAAACTATTTTTGCTCCATGAGAAGGAGGAGACTAATCATTATTATAAAGAAATCAAAAAAAAAAAAAACAGTTATATACAGATATTTCATTTCTCTGTAAACGAACAAGCTGACTCTGAACATTTTTCGCTATTTCAGATGATTTGGTTACCAAATGAAAACAACCACATCGTTGACCATATAACCCAAAATTCTTAGAAAACGAATGGCATACTGAAAGCTCTAAACCTCGCTCTGAAAAATGTCGAATAGGCCAAACATCTTCATCTAAATCTCCTGATACAAACCCTTGATATGCAACATCAAAAAAAGGAAATAGTTTTTTTTCCTTTAAGATAAGATAATACAAATTAAATCATTTTTAAATCATACTTGCATCACATCACATATTTTTATCCATTGTTCTCGACTAGGATCAACTCCAGTCGGATTATGAGCACATACATGAAGAAGAACAATACTATTTTCTGGTGCTTCTTGTAATGTTCCAATCATTCCTTCAAAATCTAATCCACATGTCGATTTATCAAAATATGGATATTCTTTAACAGTAAAACCAACATGTCCAAAAATAGGATGATGATTTGCTATTTTAAATTAAAATATTAAAAAAATATTTTCATAAAAATTACACCATGTAGGTTTACTAAAATAACAAATTTTTCTTTTGTTATATATAGACATAAATAAAGCTCCAAGATGATTCGCTCCCGTTCCAGATATCGTTTGAATTGACGAAACCTTATTATTTATTATTCAATAAAAAACTTTTTAAGAAATAATACACAGCCATTTTTAATTAATGGTGATTCTTTCCCAAAAATAAGCTTCTTAGAGTGCTCTATAAACGGGTAAAACCCATCAATAGCTAAATATTCATGATTATATTCTGGATCCGAAATTAACATAGATTCTGCCTATTTTCATCAAAAAATATGCTATTTAGGCCATTTTTTTTGCCTTTTTCACGCAAGAAAGTGGCGTAGTATTTCCATATTCATCTCTATAAATCCCTACACTAAGATCTACCTTATTTTCGAAATCATCATCTCTATATATCTCCATTAATCCAAATATAACATCCTTCTTAATAAAAGGAATATCTGCAAAAAGGCTTCCCATTTTTATTAAATATTTATTAAGATTCCTATAAAAATTATTAAGATTTCTTAAGATTTTCTTAATACTTATTAAAATTTCTTAACTTTAATGTTAAAAAAAATCTTGTCGTTAAGAAATTTTTAGACTCGATTATTAAAAATCTTAAGAAATCTTAAGAAATCTTAAAAAAGTCTTAAAAAATCTTAATTAAAATTAAGAAATTAAGAGAAAATGTTAATTTTTTGTAAAAAAAACAATAAATTATAAGTTTTTTTTAATAAATAAAGGAAATTAGTGTAAAAAATAGAAAAAAACCTTGATATTTATATAATATTTATATAAAATAAGGGGAATTTATTAATATTAAGATTATTTTTTATTAATAAATTAATAAAATTTTTAATATTAAAGAGATATATATAAAGGTATGTATTATAAGGTTATTATTTTTATAATAAATTAATTGAATTGCTAGATATTTATTAAGATTGGAAATTATAAGGTTTTTATTTATAAAAAACAGAATTAATATGAAAAAATTTAATATTGAAACATGCCTTTTTGTAAAAGAAACAAGTATTAACAAGTATTAATAGTTTAATAGGCGAAAAATAATATATCATTTTTTGATATTAAATTTTTTCCACAAAAAACAGCAAAAAATGAAGATATATTTGCAATTGTAGGGAATAAAAGAGTAGAAAACTTTTTATATTAAGTTTAAATAAAGTTAACATATGAAAGATTATTATAGCGAAAACAAATGGAAACAAAATTTCAGTATTATCTACATATCATGATTTAAACGTATACAATAATATTTATTGTATATTTTTTTGTTGAAAGAACTAATAGAAAGAGGAAAATCTATGTTGTTGTGCATGGACTATAGAAAACGACACAAATAAGCCATTATTATGTGTTGCAGGAGCATCAAGTGTAATTAAAATTATAGATATATATTCAGGAAAAGTATTAAAAGTGTTAAAAGGACATGGAGATGTAAGAAATCTTTATATATATATATTAAATATTGAATTATTAGGAAATTTTAGATATTAAAGTATCACCAGTAAATTCATCTATTATAGCAACAGCATCATTTGATCATACTATTCGTATATGGTCACTTATGGAAGAAAATACATCGCAACCTACATTAGTTTCATGTGGAGGAGAAGGAGGTCATGATGATCGAGTTTTAACAATTGTATTATTTTATTATTAAAATAATTTATCTTATTTTTTATAGGCATTTCA
The DNA here is from genome assembly GCF_001477545.1 of Pneumocystis carinii B80. Taxonomy (NCBI): domain Eukaryota; kingdom Fungi; phylum Ascomycota; class Pneumocystomycetes; order Pneumocystales; family Pneumocystaceae; genus Pneumocystis; species Pneumocystis carinii. The sequence continues at coordinate 173,796 of NW_017264720.1, forward strand.
TAGGTCAGCTCAATATATACTTTCTGGAGGAATGGATCATTCTATAAAGATATGGACAGTACCTACTTTTTTAAAGGCAAATAAAGCAGAAAAATACTATAAAATTCAAGATAACATGATTTTTTTACCATATCCTGTAAAAAAATAACTTTTTTTTTTAAATTAACAATTATTAGCATTTTTCTACAACTGCAATACATACAAATTATGTAGATTGTGTAGAATTTTATGGAGATCTTATCTTTTCTAAATCAGCTGAAGAAGGCAAAATTATCCTTTGGAAAATTCATGGATTTGATAGTAAAGCAGACCCACCTCGTCCAGATTGTGCACCAACAACTTATGAATGGTCAGAAACAAGAAGCTTTTTCGGAAGCGGCCTTCAAAAACTATTACAATTCATGATCCTGGATTGTAATCCATGGTTCATGCGTTTTACTGTTTGGAATTCACTAGATACTGATAATAATTTCCAAACACTCTTAACAATTGGAAATTTTAAAGCAAAAATATTCATATGGGAAATATCCGAAAATATAGACTACAAAGATCCATATACACTAATTAAACCTCATATCGTACTAACCATTCCAAAAACTTCTACTGCTATTCGACAACTTTCAATCAATAATGATGGTTCTTATCTAATAGCCGTCGGAGACATGGGTTTAATTGCTTTGTTTAAAGCACAATTATAAACTTTATCAAAAATACTTCTTAACTACATTCAATACACTAAATCTATCAAATCAAATCTACCATTTTATCTAAAAAATATACTCATCTTTCTTAACACTACATATTCATGATTTTCTCATTATAAAACTTATCATTATTTTCAATTAAAAATATACTAATTTAACAATAAATATACATATTATGACCTTATTTATACATAATTCTAGTCCTTAATATTATCAATTCATCATCTTATCTTATCTACCTTATTACTTAGTGTAAGCCCCGATGCCTAAGCTCCAACCTCCAAAAAAAATTTAGCAAAAAGTGGAGGAAAATAGAGGTTTTTAGCGTATATTTTTGATAAAAATGAACATTATTTCAAGTAGAAAATGTATATATTATGGTATTTCAGGAGTTAGAAAAATTTCGGTTTGTTTTTATATACTTTTTATATAAAATTCTGATTTACTTAAGACTTTAAAGAAAAACGACTTTTTTTTTAAAACAGATCAAACATATGAAAGATATCTTAAGAAAATTACACAGAATGGGTTTTTTTTCATGTTTTTATGATTAAATCTTATTAAAATAGACTTATTTCATTATTCATATGGGGCGGTAGTGCTACACTTGCAGGTATCGTTTAAAACCTTTAATATAAGAAAATACATAATATTTTATAGTACTTTTCTTTTCTCAAGGAATTCCTCGTGTACGTACACAAATTCATCAAGTATATTACCAATTTTCTATATAACTAATTTTTTAACATAAATATAGCAACTACCTGTATTTGGTCCTTCATTTAATGAAGATATTCCTTCATCTGATATACCTCAATAAACAAATTTCTTTTTCATTAATATATTAGAAAATTTACATTTTTTCACTACGAATATTTTGATTCAATTTCAATACATTTTTCGATTCATTTAGATTTTCTTATTCAAAATCATACTTTAGTACTATTTATACTACTTTTTTCACTTTCTATTAATCAATCTTCAAAATTCATTCAAAATTTCATTCAAAAAATTCATTCAAAAAATTCACTTAAAAATTCATTCAATTCATTTCTATGGATAACAGGTATTCTGATTCATCTCTAATCATTCATTTTCAGACATTCTTATCACTTTTTTCAACTTTATTGTCTTCTATACACATTGTCATAGCAACTGTTGTCAAGGCAACCCGATATGTCTAGCTATCAACATCTCAGCTTTAAGTCATCAACAATGCCTCCTCGACCTAAGCAAAACGAGTCAGAAGTGGTTCAAGAACCTTTAGATAGGTCAGGATCTCGTCAAAAAAGGTCGCCAACAGACCGTCATGAGAATTGTATAGTGCGTGAATCAGGACCGGTAAATATATAAAGAATAATAAGAAAAATACTGAGAAGTAGATATTTAATGCCAATACACTACCAGTAACAGCGTTAAGAAGATACCAAAATGTGTATAAACTTCGTACACAGATAGGTAGTAGTTCGAATGATGCGCTGGTGAATGCAGTTCAGCGTCATTTTAATGCGTTACCAGTTAAAGAATATGATATGATAGTGCAATTTTTGTATACAGTGAAAAACAAAGGTTTAGAGATATCTAAGAAGTTAAGAATGCTAAGTGTTTGTTAGATAAAACATTTAGAAGATATTTCCATGATGAAATAGTTTAAAAAAAAAAAAGAATTGAATAAATACTAGTCAAAATCGATAAGTTGAAATTAAGTGAAAACCAAAGTAAAAAAGAAGAGAAACTTGCCAAATATGAATGTAACCAAGTATGAATGTGCTGAGTTCATATTTTTTTATATTTAAATTAATCATTTTTTCCTACAAAAAATGGATTAATGAATGATTATAATATATATATATATATATATAATTAAATTAAGGAATAGTTGAATTATATTTAACGAATATATATGCCAATTATATATAAATAATATTTCATCATGTTTTTTCAAGAATCATTTGAGTATTGTAATCTTCGAAATGTTCTTTTTAAAAAACCATCTTGAGATTTTTTATTAGAATCAATTTCTTGATTTATCCTAGAAACAGTTCATTATATGAAAAAAATAGAAAAAAATAAATATATTACGGAATATCTTTTTTTGCTGTATGATCACCCATTGATAGTGCAAGTTGTTCAAGTAATGTACGTTCATAGGGTGATAATGTTCTAAAGTGATTAGAAACGTAAGGAAAAAAGGAGAAAATACTTTGGCATAGATACTTTAAAATCATATTTTATATCTCCTTTTATACCATTACTATACAAACGTTCGACACCTTTTCCATTCATTACGATAACATCACCAGTTGCTGTTCCAGAAGGAATTTTTAATTCAACATCATCATCCAATGTTGGAACTTTAATCGTGCCACCTAATGCTGCTGTAGTCATAGGTATGGTTACAGTATGAAAAATATCTGAACCCTTCCTTCGAAACAATGGATGCGACATAACACGAATACGGACATGTAAATCCCCATTTCGAACCCTTGCTCCAGAGATTGCTACCTGAGGAGCATTTCCTTCTCCGGCAAGTCGCATACGCATACCATCTTCGATTCCTTTTTATAATATAAAACAAATTTGTCATTATAAGGTTTAACATTACCAGCAGGAATATCCAGGTTGATAACCTTCTTTTCTTTAACCACACCATCTCCATGACAATTCCAACACTCTGATCCTGGTAAAATGGTAACACCAGCACCTTTGCAATATTCACAAGTACTAGCAACCTGAAACCCTCCTTGCATAATATGCACTCTAGTACCTGTACCTCCACAACGTTGACAAGCACTACGTTTTTGTCCTGATTTTAACCCACTTCCAGAGCATGTTTTACATATTACTAAAGGATTTATATGAATCGACTTTGTTCCACCTTTTGCTGCTTCCATAAACGAAATACTCGTTTGAACCTAACCCGTATGAAATTAAATAAAACTTGAGATAAAATCTTTCCACCTCAATATCATTGCCTACTAATACTTCATTAACATTACTACGTGCACCCGTTTTCCCTCCAAAACCAAATGCACCAAACAAATCATCAAACGGAAACCCCCTCATATTACTAAAATTCCCAAAATCTTCAAAATCACTAGATCCTTCTGTGCCAAATTTTGAGCTTTCAAAAGCCGATGAACCATATTGATCATATTTACTTCGTTTTTTTGGATCACTTAAAATCTAAAAACAATATCAACCCTATTTTCGACTAAAATACTCCTAAAACATGCCTCGTATGCCTGTTGAATTTCAAGAAACTTCTCTTGTGCACCTTTTTCCTTGTTTGTATCTGGATGATATTGTTTTGCTAACTAATTCACTCTTAATCAATCCAGATAGAAAAAAAAAAAACAACAAAGAAACCTTAAAATACGCCTTCTTGATATCTGAAATGCTGGCATCTCTATTTATATTAAGTGTAGCATACGGATCTTTCATAGCCAACGCTTTTCCCGATGTATGGAAAAACGACTAGAAACAGAGAGAAAATAAACAAATAAACGACGAAACCATATCCACCACTTACTCTCCGAACTCCTTGATATAAATCTTTGTATTCAATGGCATTTTTATTCCAAAAATTCCTGATTTTGCTTTTTTCTATTTGTTTCATTTTTGGACCCACCAAAAACTTGTTTAAAAAGCGGAAACTTTGTAGCCCACTTGAACACCTCATCCAGCGTGGATTAACCATCTTAAATACCTATAAAACCCCTTAAATCCTTGGTATTTTTAACCTTCTTTTTCTCAGAACTTAATTTTTTTTTTTTCGAAGTCAGCTGTCTCCACCTGTTAACTTCAAAAAAAAGGTTGCCTAGAAATCCAGGAAATTCCTCCGTATGAACAACATATAAAGCAATGAATGACGGTGCACTTGTTATTCTTGGTTGTTTGGTGCTTTTTTTCTCTTTAAAATGGGTTTTTTCCGGGCATGGAACAGCCAATACAAGACGTCTAAGAAATCGTCGTAATGTTTCACAAAATATGATAGAAGTAAGCATCCAAATGACATGAAACAGGCTGATACAGATCTGTATTTTAATAGATTATCCATGCTATGTTTCCAAATATCCCTATTGAATCGATAGAGTATGATCTTGGAAGGACAGGATCGGTAGAAGCCACTACAGAGACATTGTTAGCACAAGGCCGACTACCGACAGTAATTATGATGATTAGAGATATGCAATTGATGAGTTAATGATGTTGTTTAGCCGCCGCCATCATTTGTTCCACATATGAGTCATCAAATTTCTGCACGTATTTCATCTCTTGATAAAAAACCAAATTTTTCACATGATGATTTAATTAAACGCTATGACCTTTATTCTCGTATTAAAGCAGAAGAAGAGCGGCCGGTTCGACAAGAAGAAGTATATAAATGGTATCCTGATAAAGAGCAACGAGAAGCACAACTTCGTCGAAAACGTGAAGCAATGATTTTAAATGCTCGACGCTGTCTGAAGGAAAAAGACAAAGAAATCCTAAATAAAGATGCTTCAAATAGCAAAAATGAGATATTTTAAAAAATCGTAGTAAACAGCATATTAAAATTAGCAATTACCATTTCATGGCATATTCAAATATATAATATAGAAGTATAAAACATTTGACATAAATATTATATTGTTTCTACAACTGATCCATATCCGTGAACAAATTTTGTTGTAAAAATTCTATTTGCATTCGAAAACATGCCGTCTTTTAATGATACAACAATGAATTGTGCCCTGTATCGAATCAATCTTATAGAGATTAAGAAAAACGATTACCCTTTAAATTTTGTTTTAATAAGATGCCCAATATTTTGAGTATGACTTAAATCAAGAGCAGCATCAACCTCGTCTAATATATACATTGGTGCAGGTTTGAATTGCAAAAGGGACATGATAAAAGATAAAGCCACTAATGACCTAAACAATGAAATATATAAGCTCTTTTTTTTTTGAAAAAAAAAAAAAAGAAATTATATAGGCTTACCTTTGACCACCGCTTAATTCAGCCAAACTATCCTTCCAAACCTTACCAAGGCATACTTTTATTTCAAGACCATCAGCTATAGTTTTTTTATCCAAAGGTACTAATTTTGCAAAACTTCCTGGAAGAAGATCTGAAAAAATTTTGCCAAAATCACTTTATATCCTTGAATTTCATCATTTCAAATAAATCCAAAACATACCTATTGACTTTTTCCCATGTTTTTTGTAAAGCTTCCATTTTATACTCTTCAAGACTTTTGATTGTGTCTTCAATTTTATGCTTATCTTTATGAATTGTTTTCACCATAGTCTTTAAGGCATTTTCTTTTTTTTCAACGCCATCAATCATATTTATAACTTTTGGATTAATTTTTTTTTTCAAAGTTTGAAACCTTTCTGTAAGACTATTCAATGAAGCCTTGCATTTTTTTATATCATAATTAGAAAAATCAAAAGCTGTAGAAGGTTTCCCAAAATTTCTTAAAAGTATTACTAGATATATGTATATCAATGATAAACTTACTCTCTTTCGTCCGATATCCATTCATACTCAGTCTCCATTTGATTTAATAATTGAAGGGTAGATTGTTTATCTTTATTAAGTCTATTAATCTCATGACGAAGAGATTGTAATTCAAGGTTTGCCTCAGAAATATAACTTGTTTTTGTTTTCATAGCATTTTCAAGATGTTTGAACTCTTTATCATATCCAGTTAACTTGGCTCGTTCATTTTCTAAAATTATCTCAAGTTTTTCATAATTCTCCTAATCACACAATAAGTATATTTATTAAATAAAAGAAAGACAATTACTTTAGTCTGAGCTTGTTCAGATTTTAAGGTATTTATTTCTGAGTTTTGAGAAGAAATTAATGCATTATTTTCCTTTAATTGCTTTTGAATAATCACAAGATCTCCTTCAAGTTGTTCTAAATGAAGTAAATCAATAAAACAAAAAAAAATCAAGTAATAAAGTTACCTTTTTCCAACTTTAAAGATTGATATTTTTTGTATTCAAGTTTCACATTTTCAGATTGTTTCTCAACAAGGGTTTTTAATTTTTCCAAAGTTTTCTAAAATTTTTTAACATCTAAGCAAGTATATACATAATATAAATATAGGAAACCTGTAATTGCAAAAGTTTAGAATCCTTATTGTTTTTAAATTCTTCCATATCCTTTTCAATTTCTTTAATATCTTTTTTATATTGTTCTTGTTTTAATTTCACTTCAGTCAAAGTAGTTTTGCATGATTCAATATTAGATTCTAATTCTTTAACTTCATTCATAACCTATAACTGTAAGAACAAAAGATTTTAAATAAAAATAGTACTTTTGAGGAAGAATTTGAGCTGATTTGTTTTTCGGTTAACTTAATTTCATGTGATTTAAGATCATAATTTTTTTTCAAAGAAGAATTTTTATCAAGCTTTTCCTTATTTTTCTCAAGGAATACATTGATTTCCAATAATCTATTATTATACAAGTTTAATTCATTCTTGATCTCATTCAATTTTTGCAATTGAACCAAGACACCATTTGATGATGTGTTTGAACCTCCAGAAAGTGTGCCAGAAGGATCGTATATATCTCCATTCAAAGTGATACTTTTTAAAGACAAATTAGGGTCAAAAGTCATTTTCTTTGCAATCTCAGCATTTTCACAAATAACAGTAGAACCAAAAACATATTCCATAGCTGCTTCAACATTTTTTCCATAATTAATTAAATCCAATGCTAAATTTACTTTTCCAGGAGCTTGTTTCTGAGCCATATCAATCTTCTAAAGAAAAATCAACGCCATTCTTTGTATTAAAATATACTTACACCAACAGGAATCTTGGTAGATGATATTTTCGATAATGGTATAATTGTTACCCTTTTTTTTAAACGGCCATGTTGAAGTAGTTGAGCAGCAATAATTTCATCCTCAACGACAACCTTGAAATAATTAATAATCTAATACGTTTTTTTTAAATCAACAAGAAAGACAAACATTATAAAGACGTTCGCCTGCACAAACTTCTAAAGCCAAAGATGCTTTATAATTTTTCTCATCAAGAGTAAATAATTGTGCTACAAATCCTAAAACTTTTAAATGATCAAATTCGGGAGAGGGGCTTGAATATGTAAAATCAATATTTGCAACGTTTCTTTTAAGATTTTCGTATTGAGAAGTTAAACTAGTTATTTTCGCTTCGTAATCACTTTTTTCTTGATAGAAATTGTCATTGATGCTATTTTGCAAACCTAAAGCCGATATTTTTTCTTCAATTACCCTTAATTCTTGTTTCATTTTTTCAAGACCGTTTAAAAGAACTTCATTCTCTTTTTCCGCCTTCTTTACCTTTGGTCCTAATTCTATAATTCGTTTTTCAAAATGATCTATCTTTAATATAATCTGTTTTTCTTCAGTTATTGCCTTATTCAAATTATTTCTAGCCTCTTTTGAAATAATATTAATAAATAGTGCGAATCATTCAATACAAAAATATTACCTTGTAGCTGATCTGTATAATTGTTTGTTTGGCCTTCTCTAGCAGCAATGCCTGTAGATAAGGTTTGCAAAAGTTCTTCTTTCTTATTCATTTCATCATTTTTAATATCAAATTCCGCTTTCAATTTATTATAAAACTCTTCTATGGAATGAAAATGGCTCTTTTTCTTTTCTAATGATACATTAAGCTATTTCAATAAATAAGTACCATCGAATTAAGAATAAAAGTAATACCTCTTTGGCCGTTTCTTCCAATCTAGTCAATTTAATTTTTTCTTCCGCTAAACTTCCTTCTTTAAGCTCAATAAGAGTATTAAGTCTGACTAATTCATGAGAACAGTTTTTAAAATCATTTTCTAATTTTTGAAAATTTCCGCCTTTTCTGAGCTGGATTTCTTTTTCTTCCTTTAATCTTTTTATATCTTCTTCGATAGACGTTACTTCAGATTTCCTAGTTTCAATGCTGGATTCCAAATCTATTACTCGACTATTTCTATTTTCTAAATCTGCTTCAAATTCAATTAATTTATCCTATATCAATTAAAATCAATATCATTATATAATGAGATAAATCAAACATTAGATTTTAAATATTCATATGCAACAACTAATTTCGTAAAACGTTCAACATCTGATTGTATCTGTTGATACTCAAGAAATGCCTTTTTTTCTTGTCTAAGCTTTTCAAGTTTTGGCTCTATTTCTTCCGACAAAAGTGCATTGATCTCTTCAACCTTCCTATCCTTTTTAGTAATCGTACGGATCGCTTTATCCTTCCTTTCTTCAAACATTCGTGTACCCGCGGCTTCTTCAATCATCGAAAGAATTTCCATACTTTTCATATTAAGCACTAATCATAGGAAAAATAAGCTCTCCCTCAAAACAAAATTACACCAAAATTACATACCTTTCGTAATCTTTCCTTGCATAATCAAAAAATTCGGATTATTAATATTAAGTTGAACAGAATGAAAGAGATTTTGAACAGTTTGTTGTTGAGCTCGATGTCCATTAATAAGATATTTACTCATTCCTCCCATAATAATCTACCAAACTCTTAAAATTAAAAATAAACTTGACAAAATAGACCTGGCGTGTCACTGTAATCTGAGAATGATCCTCAAATCTTGAAAAAACATCAAAATCTTCCCCCACAAAAATTCCTCTTTTTTTTTTTACCCAATTGGACTCTTTTCAGAATCCGAATTATCAAATACAACCGTAACACTCGCTTTCGTTATACCTGCTTGTCCACGCTTATATATCAAGTCCTGCAGATTTTGCGCTCGAACCGTACTCATATTCGTAATACCCAAAACAAAACAAATAGCATCCAAAATATTCGATTTCCCACTTCCATTAGGTCCCTAATACCCATCAAAAAACCTTAAACCATTTCCTCTTAAAAAAACCGTAATTGCATTAAAACATGTATCAAATCCTGTAATCACCGTTCGATGTGCATAACTCTATTTCACTCATAAATCTCTCAAACTTTCCCTATTTAAAAAATACCTTAAATCCATCAATAACAATCTCTGATAAATACATCTCACCCCGTTTCCCCCTGTTTTATTGGTTTTTTCTTGAAAAATTCCTTCTCCATTCTTCCTTTTATATATTTTGGAGGTTTATTCGTTGCCATGGCAACAATCCAAGAAACAGAGACCTCAAAAGTGTATAAAAATGTATAAAACTAAAAGAAATTAAGACAAACATACTTAAAAATATGTATCAAAAACAAATACGTGTCTTTTTTCCTATATTTCGACGTTTTAGACAAAACTATATTCTATATAAAATAATACAAAAACCCGGCTACTGCTCTTTAAAACTGCTTCAATATCTTATCTACGTGAACTACTCCGTTCATATTATTACATGTTTTTTATCTGAAAAAACCTATTAAATCCCCAGTGTCACTTTTTTATATAAAAGATGTAGACGAGGACCCACCGGAACGGTCCTCTTTAAATAAAAATTAATAAAAAAAGCAAGAAAATAGTGAGTTTTTGAATGAAATAAAGGTATTTCGCGCTAATATATGAACGCAGATCGATTAGAAAGATTTGTTTTGCTAATTTAGTTTTTTTTTTGGATTTTTTTCGTTAAAAAACAAGATTAAAAATTGATAAAACAACAAGAATTAAGGTTGATTGATAGTTTTAAAGAGATAAGAAAGATGGGACAAGCGTCATCGTTGCAGAGCCGACGACAGGAGAGTATTTTGGAGAGAACAGAAGGGGGTCATGGAACACAAGGGGGACAGCATCATAACACAACAATAACAGAGAGGTTAACGTCGTCAGTGGATAATACGGAGCAGAATGAAGGAGAAGGAGGAACGTCATGTGAGAATACGTCTAGGGCAGGTCGATTTCGACGACATCTTACGGCGTTTTCGCGATTGGGAGGGCTTTCGCCTAATCGTCATCATACGTCATCATCGGTTTCGAGAATTCCGTATTCTATTGGTAATCGACGACGATCTATGTTTGGGTCGTCAATTCCACGAAGAAATACGGTTTTTGAGTTACCACAGACTCATTTTTCAGTATCATCGAATCAGCTTACTACAGCAGAATATTTAGATTTACATACATTGAATCGAGGTGATTATACATTTACACTCAGGGATCTTCCCTTGGTTGATATATCCGGTATAGAGAATCATATTCCAGAAAGACTTGTGACAGAATCATTGGCAAATAATGATCATCAACTTTTTAGGGGAATTATTCGACGATCTCAACGTAATACATTGTCTAGAAATACTAGAAGGGCGCTTGAGATATCAGGGCGTATTAGAACTAATAATGATGCAATTATGCAACATTCATTTAATGGAAATGGCTTAAATGCCATTTCTCTTCGTCCTGGAGAAGATCAGGCAGCTGTGCTTTCTCGTATTTTATCAGTAGCAGCGGCTGCTACTGCTGCATCACTTGTTGGGAACAATGAGCAGGCTATTGCAGAAGCACAAGACATAGCTATGTCTCAGAATCCTACAAATGACAGAGATTCACATGTTGTTGATGGAAGTTTTGAGGGCTTTTTGAGAGCATTGCAGAATGGAAGGCTTGCAGCTGCTTTAAGGAATGGAGGAAGTGAGAACGGAGGTGGAATACCAAATGAAAACGAAGAAAATTCATCTATTCAACCTCTTAACTTTTTCCGTATGTTTCGTTTCGGAAATTCGCAAGGAAACACTCAAGAAGGCGAGGATGATTCACAAAATCCAAGACTTGTGCCTATAATTATTGTTGGAATTAGGTCGGTGCCTCCGCGAGATATTGCAACACCTGATACACAACATACATCTCCTTTTTTCGACACACTTGCAAATTTGTCAGTAAACATGCCTCTTAATTATGAAACATCTTATCAGAGAGATGCGGAGGAGCGTGAAACAAATGAGCAAGGCGTTTTTTCATCAAATCCATCTATTCATCCTGTTTCAATGCCAGAAAGACCTATCTCCAGTTCTATGAATGTCTTAAACGGAAATCTATCTAACCATGAAGGAATAATTAGTAACCTAGAGTCATCAGGGCCATCTTCTGTTTCAGCATCAATTTTCCAAAATTTAGGACCAACAGTCCAAATACCACGACATGATACAAATATTCATGCTTCAATGTCATCAGGAGAGCCTAGTGTACATCATCATCATCATCATCATCATTCTTCTCATATCGGAAGTTCATCTGCGCAAAGACTTCCAAATCTTAATGAACATGTTTCTGAAAATTTAAATTTAAATAATAACAACACTTCTGAATTAAACAACAATAACACCGAAAGGGTTGGCGATAATAGTGCTAGTAGAATTAATAACAATATCGATGGAACCAGTAGAAGTGATAACAATAGATCTGATAGAAGTAGTACTACTAGATCTGGTAGTAGCAATAATGATAATCGTCACAACTCAACTAGATCCTGGATTATATATGTTCTTGGTGGTTCTTATCCAGAAGACCATCCAATTCTTACAACACCTAGCTTGTTTACTGATGTATCTATATCCATATCTATATAACAACTTATTCTAACATATTATAGTCACCAACATATGAAGATATGTTATTATTATCATCTTTAATCGGATTGGCTAAATCACCTGTCGCTACAAAAGATGAAATAGAATCAGCAGGCGGGTTACATGTATTATCCGTTAATTCTCCTTCCGCTGATATATACCTTGAAGAAAGGTGTGTTATATGCTTAAATAATTACGAAATAGGCGAAGAATGTCGTCAGCTTAATAAATGTAAACATTTTTTTCATAAAGCTTGTATTGATGAAGTATATATTTCTTTAATTTTATTATTACATATTTATCATTTATAGTGGTTAATGACTGGTCGTAATACTTGTCCCACATGCAGAGCAGAGGGCGTGAATTCCCGAAAGAACAAATCTCCTACATCTAACATTACATCTGAACAATCCAGCACGAATATACCTATGACTGGCGTCTAATGTGTAGTAGCTGATTTTCTAAATATAAAGATTATATCGGTCGTTTTATACATGCCTATATACATCTATAATATTACCAAAACAAATACTTGGAATTCTTTTTTTTGTTGAGCTAGTATTCATACCTAAAAAATGATGTTTTCATATTACAACACAAACGAAAGCATTCTTACTCATTGATGCATTCAACAATTATTCTATTAATATATTGTATGGGTAATCTTGCAACTATTCAATCATCTCATCTCCTTATCTATTTTTTACTCCATCCTTTTTATATATTTTATATATTTATTGGGCTAATATTATTCATTTCTAACATGACTATCACTTGATTTACAAGCTTAGGATATTTTTATATAAATATTTTTAAGCACTATAATTTATCTTTTCTAAAAAGATTTTTCTTAGATCAAGTATTAAACATGTAATTCTATCTCATAACTCTAATTTTCTTTTTTTTTTCTTTAATCAACCTCTTATCATTCATAATTACCTATTCATTTATTATATAATCGTCACCCTATATTACTATATAATATCAGTAGGAATATATCTTATCTTAACCCTAACCTAACCCTAAGCACTAAATACCTAACCTGTAGTCCTTGGCCCTTAGCGCCTAACCCTAAGTGACCCTAAGTAACACGTATAACCCTAACCCTAACCCTAAGCCCTATTATAAAACACTCATAAAACACTAATCTATATAAACCTTGATCTATAGCAGCAATATAACCCCTAATACAAAACCCTAACCAAACTCCAATGCAAACCCTAGCACGAAACCCTAACATAACCCTAACATAACCCTAACGTAAAATTCCAATATAAAATTCCAATATAAACTTAGAATAAACGTTAACCCTAACCCTACACAGAACCCTACATATCAACCCTTATAACTTAACCCTGACCCATTTCAACCCTACAATCTAACCCTAACCCTGTAATACAACCCTACTCCATACAACCCTACTCCACACAACCCTAACCCTACTCCACTCCAACCTAACCCTGTGCTACTCCCCACCATCGACCATCTTCCCTTATCTTATCTTATCTAATCACCCTTAGGAACACCCAGCTGTTCCCAATATTTTGGGGATAGTAAAGTTGGGAATTTTAAACCTCTAAAACTATAAAAAGCCCAACAACCCTCTTAAAAAATTATTTAAACTTTTAATAAAATAAAAATCTAATGGAATGGAGAACAAAGTTAACAGATATAATATGCACGATGAGCCTTTAACATTTAAGAATTGGTATAAAAAGATTAATTGGATCAATAGTATATTATTAATTGGACCACCAATATTGGGTATATATGGAATGTTTACAACGTCATTAAAAATGAATACATTTATATGGTCATTGATATACTATTTTATGACGGGATTTGGAATTACGGCAGGGTATCATAGGATGTGGTCACATCGATCATATAGTGGTACGCTTTTTCTGCGTATTTTAATGGCATTGTTAGGAGGAGGAGCAGTTGAAGGATCTATTTTATGGTGGGGACGTAATCATCGTGCACATCATAGGTATACAGATACAGATAAGGATCCATATTCAGTTAGTAAAGGGATTTTTTATTCGCATTTTGGATGGATGATTATACGGCAAGATCCTAAAAAAATAGGGTATTCGGATATATCAGATTTAAAAGAGGATCTGGTAGTGATGTGGCAACATAAGAATTATCTTAAAATTATGATATTTATGGGATTTTTGTTTCCGATGTTTGTTGCGGGTTTTGGATGGAAAGATTGGCGTGGTGGGTTTTTTTTTTCGGGGATATGTCGACTTGTTTTTGTTCAGCATGCTACGTTTTGTGTTAATTCATTGGCTCATTGGATTGGTGATCAACCTTTTGATGATAAACATTCACCTAGAGATCATGTACTTACGGCGTTGGCAACATTAGGAGAGGGTTATCATAATTTTCATCATCAATTTCCTATGGACTATAGAAATGCTATATTATGGTATCAATATGATCCAACTAAATGGTTAATTATTTTATTTAAAAAAATGGGATTGGCATATAATCTTAAAGAATTTCCATCGAATGAAGTCCAAAAAGGTATATTACAACAAAAACAAAAGAAACTTGATCGATGGAGGAGTAAACTTGATTGGGGTACTCCTCTCGATCAACTTCCTGTCATAGAATTCGAAGAATTTCAAAAACAAGCAAAAACACAACCACTAATATTAATTGCTGGTATTGTTCATAACGTTGAAAAATTCATTGATTCTCATCCTGGCGGACGTGCATTGATTACATCTGCAATAGGAAAAGATGCGACTGCTATATTTAACGGAGGTGTTTATAATCATAGCAATGGCGCACATAATCTTTTATCAACTATGCGTGTAGCCATTGTACGTGGTGGAATGGAAGTCGAAATATGGAAACAAAAATATAAAAATCTAGATAATATGATTGCAAATACTACACAAGTAACTCGGATTCCTAATTTAACGCAACGCATCTCTTTCGCTCTCGATTAAAAGTGTTTTTATTTCTGTTAACATTGTTCCTATTCTATTACATAAAATTATATTCTACTATTATCTAATTTTATTATCTACATAATACATTCGTTTTGATATTAATCTAAGTCCGTTTTAGATTAATTTTCTATAAGTTTATAACCCCATTTTTGACTTGAAATATAAATAATATATTTTTACAAGAAACATTATTTGCTTAAAGGGCTTTATGTATAAAAGATTCATACAATCATTATCTAAAGTGAAACCTTCTCAAATTAAAAATCAGCCTAGTTCTATAGAAATCAATCCTAAACATGGACTTTGGGATTTTTTTAGAGATTCTGAGGATCAATCATTAAGAAAAGAGGTTCTTTCTACTCCTAAGAATGATGCAAAGCATGGTTTTATCATATCTTTTTTTTTTTAAATAATAAGGCTTATTTGGTATTATTAAAGGCCGGGCATGGATGGCATCAGAACTACGGCTTAAATCCTTTGAGGATCTTCATCGTTTGTGGTATTTATGTCTTAAAGAACGGAATATTATTGCTACACAACGTCATGAACGTCGTCGACTGCGTATTTTTACAGGAATTGAAGAATCAGCCAAAAGAGACAGACAGGTAGGTTTCAGGGCGTCTTTTTATTTAGTATTATGTCTATTTGCTGTATAAAAATAACTTAAATAACATGTTTATTTTTAGGTGCGACTTACAATGGCACGTTTGAAATTTGTTTTAAATGAAAGGATACGTGCATGGAATTCAGCAAAAAAGCTAGCAGAACAGGATGGACGCCCTATAAATTAACTATTTTATATTTTTAAGGCGTTTAAAAATGATATATTTTCAATATATTCTCTATACTTATAGGTTATATAAAATATCAACATTTTTACAAATTTTAAAATTATTTACACTATTTAGAACAAAAAAAGATACACAGACATTATTATTGATTGGTCTATACTTTTTTTTTCAAATTTACATATTACTTATTTCAAAAGATCAATATTTATTCATGTTTATTAACCTATTATATCTCTGATCTTTTGTTTATTAAAACTAACAGAATTGTCTTATTTTGATTCAAAAGAAGTACATTTTTAAAAAAGATTGTCTTGAAATCAAGGGACTTCAAATTTTTTCGGTGTTCGTTATACTTCGGCTTATAGATTTTTAAAATAAAAAAGCTTTATTTAATAAGAAACAAAGGTATTTATCATATATTTAAAGCTATTTCTTTATTAAAATACCTTTTTTTTTAAGAATTATAAATAGATTATTAAGATGAATGAAACATATGATTATATTATACTTGGTAAATATGTATAAATTTACAAAGTATTAGTTAAAAGTCATTTTATTTAAGGAACTGGATTAAAAGAATGTATTCTTTCAGGACTTCTTAGTGTAGAAAACAAAAAAGTACTTCATCTTGACAGAAATAATTATTACGGAGGGTTAAAAAACATAATTGAATAATATTACTAGCTATTAAAAATGATTAGTGAAACAGCAAGTTTATCACTTACTCAGATTTATAAAAAGTTTTATCCGGATCAAAATCCACCTTCATATTTAGGAAATGACCGTGACTGGTCTATCGATTTAATTCCTAAATTTATTATTGCAAATGGGGAGTTAACTCATATGCTTTATGTATGTCATAAGGGCCAAGATTTCCTGTATATTTCTTAATTTTTATAGCATACGGATGTTACACGTTATCTAGAGTTTAAATCAATCAACGGTAGTTTTGTATATAAGGATAAGAAAATAGCCAAGGTACCAGCTACAGATATGGAGGTATTTTATCTTGTTTTTTAAAAGACTTTTGATTCATTATTTAAGGCTATACGTTCGCCTTTAATGAATTTATTTGAAAAGAGAAGGATGAAAAGATTTTTGGAATTTATTTGCAATTATGATGAAAATGATACTAAAACACATCAATGTGATTTTTTTATTTTTTATTTTCATTATATCTTAATATTTATAGCTCTCGATTTTAATCATGATTCTATGGACAAAGTATATTCTAAATTTAGCTTAGAAACGGGTACAAAAGAGTTTATTGGTCATGCAATGGCTTTATATCTTGATGATAGGTAGTTTTTCTGCTTTATTGTCTTTATTTACATTTTTAAAGCTATCTATCTCGACCTGCACAAGAAACATATAAACGAATTATCCTATACATCAATTCTGTGGCACTATATGGAAAATCTCCATATATATATCCTCTTTATGGACAAGGAGATCTTCCTCAGAGTTTTGCAAGGTAGTTTTTTTTTTTTATCTCTTTTATAACATATATCTCAGACTATCTGCTGTTTATGGAGGAACATATATGTTAAACAGAAAAGTTGATGAGATTGTTTATGAGAATGGAGTTGCAATTGGTATAAAATCTGACGGAGAAATAGCCTATGCATCAAAAATTATTGGAGATCCGTCATATTTTCCTGATAAAGTTAAAAAAACTGGGAAAGTTATTCGAGTTATTTGTATACTTAATCATCCTATTCCAAACACAGATAATTCTGATTCTTTACAAATTATTATACCTCAAAGTCAAGTTCGACGAAAACATGGTATGAATTTATTTTTTTATTGTGTTTATTTAAAAATTTAGATATCTATATTGCTATGGTATCATCAGTTCATAACGTTTGCCCAAAGGGTTATTATCTTGCAATAGTTTCGACAATAGTTGAAACAGATAACCCTCATATAGAAGTAGAACCTGGTCTTAATCTGCTTGGACCTATTGCTGAAAAGTTATTTTATCTTTAAATAAGCTTTTTTAACATATATTAGATTCATCTATGTTAGTGATATTTTGGAACCAATTGGTGATAATAAAGATAATATTTTTGTTTCAAAAAGTTATGATGCTACTAGTCATTTTGAAACAGCTACAGAAGATGTTAATAGGATTTATCGTGAGGCTGAAGGGAGAGATTTAATTGTCAAACTAAAGGAAGAGACTTAATTATCAAGTGGCCAATTACCATAGAAGATTAATAAAAATGCAAATAATTATTAATGACTATAATATGTATTTCTTAAATTATTGAACTATTAAAATTTTGATACAATCTATATATCTAATTTAACTATAATTACAATTCTTGGATTATAAGAAATATTTCTATCTTTTTATTATAAATATTAGTGATATATAGAAACTATTTTATAAATGCTAAAACAAAATAATGAATTTTCCAAATAATATACATATTTATATCAATTTTAACAATGATCTCAAAAAATATATATTCTAATCTTAAATTATTCAAAATTAATCCTTTTTCTCCTCATTTCCAGCAGGTTCAGCAGACGGCTGATTCTGTTGTGCCTCTTGTTTCTTTTTATATGCATTTTCAAATAATTTCAAAGAAGCCTGCTGTAATTCTGACATTTTATTTTTCAATTCATCGGAAGATACTGTTTCACCGGATTGTGCTTTAGCAATTAATTCTCTTAATTCAGATATAGAAGAACGTATTTTATCAGCCTCTTCTTTTTCGATTTGTGCTTCAAAATCAGTCAATGCCTTCTGTGTATCATGTACAACAGCATCCGCACTAAATAAAGATATTAAAAAAATAAAGGAATTTATTAATTTTACCGATTAGCAGCTTCAATAGATTCCTTTCGTGATTTATCCACTTCTGCATATTTAGAAGCTTCATCTATCATAGCTTGGATTTCTGCTTCAGATAATCCAGATGAACCGGCAACAACTATAGATTGATCTTTACCAGTTCCTCTATCTTTAGCAGAAACATTAACGATTCCATCTGCATCAATGTCAAATGTTACTTCAATTTGAGGTACACCTTTGGGAGCAGGAGGAAGTCCACTTAATACAAAATTCCCAAGATACTTATTGTCACGAACAAGCTCACGTTCACCCTGATATACTTTAATCTCAACAGCTATAAATAATTAAAAAATAAATTACATAACTTTTATATATTTATACCTGTTTGCCCATCAGCTGCAGTAGAGAACACCTGGGATTTTCTTGTTGGTATTGTCGTATTACGAGTAATCAAACGAGTAAATACACCACCCAAAGTCTCAATACCCAAAGAAAGAGGTGTTACATCAAGAAGAATGATATCTTTAACTTCACCAGAAAGAACACCGCCTTGAATAGCTGCACCCATAGCAACCGCTTGAAAAAATGAATAAAAATAGAATACTAATGTAAGTATTACCTTCATCTGGATTTACAGATTTTGCTGGCTCTCGTCCAAATACATTTCTAACGGTCTCAATCACTTTAGGCATACGAGACATTCCACCAACAAGAATAACTTCATTAATAGATGAAAATGGAATACCTGCATCCTTAATTGCCTTTTTACATGGCTCAATTGTCCTTTTGATAAGAGGTTCAACAAGTTTTTCAAGTTGTGATCTAGTTATCTTAATATTGATATGTTTAGGCCCAGTAGCGTCTGCCGTAATAAAAGGTAAATTAATTTCCGTCGAAACAGTTGATGAAAGCTCGACTTTTGCCTTTTCTGCTGCTTCACGAATACGTTGAATAGCCATACGATCCTTTGACAAATCCATTCCTTGTTCTTTTTTAAATTGATCGACAATATGACGAACCAAAGTAATGTCAAAATCTTCCCCACCAAGATGTGTATCACCATTCGTTGATTTAACTTCAAAAACACCTTGATTTAATTCCAAAATTGAAATATCAAATGTTCCTCCACCAAGATCAAATACTGCAACTACTTTATCCGCTTCTTTATCAAGACCATAGGCAAGTGCTGCTGCTGTAGGCTCATTCACCACTCTCTGAACCGTCAAACCTGCAATCGATCCTGCATCCTATTAAAAAAATATTAACAACTCATTTTCATAATATATTAAATTCTATAATAATTTATACACTACCTTTGTTGCTTGACGTTGAGAATCATTAAAATATGCCGGAACCGTTACTACTGCATTCTTAACCGGTCTTCCAAGATAACTTTCTGCCGTTTCTTTCATTTTATTCAATATAAACCCTCCAATCTGGCTTGGACTATATTTTTCTCCACGTGCCTCAAGCCATGCATCCCCATTTGTGTATTTAATAATTTTATATGGTACCTTTTTCATAAATTTACTTTTTTTCCTTATTTTACCCTTTCTAATACCTGATCAATATCTTTCTTCACCTCAACATCATCATAACGTCTTCCAATAAGCCGTTTTGTTGCAAAAAATGTATTTTCTGGATTAACAATAGCTGAAAATTCTTAAATCTTCTTTTTTTTAATAATTATTAAATACCCTGTCGGCGTGCCG
This sequence comes from Pneumocystis carinii B80, assembly GCF_001477545.1. Taxonomy (NCBI): domain Eukaryota; kingdom Fungi; phylum Ascomycota; class Pneumocystomycetes; order Pneumocystales; family Pneumocystaceae; genus Pneumocystis; species Pneumocystis carinii. Next base: position 194,294 of record NW_017264720.1, read on the forward strand.
CCACTCCAACTAAACGTTCTCCTTCCTTAGTAAACGCTACAACTGATGGCGTAGTTCTAGACCCTTCTGAGTTCTCAATCACACGGGGTAATCTTCCATCCATTACTGCAACACATGAATTCGTTGTTCCTAAAATCCCATATTAATCCCACTTAAAAATATATTCATTTCCTTCTAGATCTTGCCTAGATCAATCCCAATAACCTATTTTTTTCTTATCAATCTTGTGTCTTATAATAAATATTATTATAACCTGTCCTTGAACTTTTTGAGAGCTTTTTCGCACCAAATAAAGCCCTTTTTTAACATAATTACCAGATATCCTTCTTAAGACAATATCCTTCAGTAACATCCTTATGTTTCTCTTTAAATAAGCCTTAATATTAAGCCTTTTCTTTGTAAAGATTTAAGAAATTTCGACTTAAAAATTTTTAAAAAAAATCTCGACTTAACCCACTTAGAAATAACTGTATATAAGCCTTTTTTTTAAATATATATATATATGTATATAAAGGTAGTTTTGTATATCATATAAATAAAATTGAATGAAAAGAAATTGTTTGTATATAATGAAGAGTTTTTATGCAAGATATAAATAAGTATATTTGATTTTTTTTGAAGATTAGAAAAGTGAATGAAGATTGAATCAGTATGAAGAATGTGTAGTAATGATTTAGAGTTGTATTTTTTTATCAGGAAGAGCAGATAGAATATGTTGACGTAATTGTTGTGCAATAGTATTATCTTTTACCTAAAAAAAATAAGAAAGAAGAGTGATATAGATATAAAATGAGTCTACTTTTATTGCAAATTGTGTAGGCTTTCCGTCTTCAAGAGCAACGATCTTTAAAAACTTATCAAGATTACATTCGTCAGAATCATCAATATTTCCACCTTCAATTAACATTTCTTTGAATAGAGATGCATTTAAAATAACTTTATATACAGCATCGGCCCTCATAACTGATAAAGAATTAATTGAAAGAAAAAAAAAAGGTGTAAAAATAGATACCAAGTCGTGATCTTTTAATTATTCCTTGAGTTTCATCAATATTTACACGTAATGTTCCAATTCCTCGTTCTTTCCAATCTTTTGTAACTGAATCCACAACATAAAGTCTAGCTCTTGTAGAATAAATTGTTTTTTCATGTTCTTCTCCTGTTTTTACTATAAAAATATAAGATATTTGATCATTTTATATTTTTCTTAAAAACACCTTCTTGTTCCAATACAAATGTAGTTACTTTTGTCATGTTATCATCAAAACTATCATGATAACTCAATTGCTGCTCAAGTAATATACCAAATGCTTTATCTGACGCCTTTTTATATGTATCTGTTAATGAATTCGCTATTTCTTCCTCAGAAACGCTTTCTTTTGTATCTTTTTCTGATGAAGATACAAGAGATTCAAAATTAGGTCCTGATATATTTGATCCAAATGCTTTTTTTGCTGATTGGCCTGATGAATTGACAAACATAGGATTATTAGATTTTAAAGAAGAAAAAGGTGAAACAGATGACTCTGAAAACGTTTTAAACGGTTTAAACATTGACTATCATAGTAAGATTATGCTAGAATTCCTTTTTAGCCTACTTGAGACTGATAATCTGGACTTTGATTGATTTCTAGCAATTCTTTTTCTTTGTCGTCTTTTTTAGGCCTTTTTCCTTCAATTTTTTCAACAAAACTACTCTCTTTATCTTCTGAGATACGTTTTTTACATATATTATTCTTTATTTCCTCAATTCCTAGGCTTTTTTCCTCATTTTCTTGGTTTTCTTCCAAAGATTTTGGTTCATTTTTTAGCTCAGTAAAAGATGTTACTTCTTGAACAAACAATTCTTCTGTTTGATCTAAGGAATTATTATCTTCTTCTTTATTCTTCATAAAATTTATTAAGAAATAGAATTCATTGATAAACTTGTTTTTTTTCCAATAAAATAGATATACAAAAAATATATATAGATATTTTTTAAATAAACTATTTAAAATTCATAAATGTATCTAAAATATTCTGTAAAGGTATTTGGAAAAGTCCTTTACCTATAAAGATAAGTTTTGTAGATAGAAAAGTATTTGAAGTGGGTTCAGGAATAAATTCATAAAGCTCACGAACACCTTGTACCAACCATGATGTATTTTTGAGAATAATTCTTCCCTTAAGTCTATATATTTCTACTGGATATTTATCAGAGCCAGTAGATAATATTTCACCTTCCCATAACATAGATTGAATCCAGGATTCGAGCTGAGATTTTTGTTGTTCATTTTCTAATATTCTCAATTGGACTGTTACTGTTGTAACATTCTGTCAAAACATTAATTTTTTAAGTATAAATCTTTGATTGTTTTATACTGGATCATGATATGTGATTTCTTTTGGTTCCATGGATAATGTAGATTTATTATCATATGCATGAAGATTTAGAATAGAAGAAACGTCATCAATTCGAGAATAAGTGGAAAAAATGATTTTAGCTTGTGAATTTATACCTTTTATTCTTTCTATAACAATTTGAAGTTGTTTTTCATTTAATAAGTCTGTTTTATTTATAATTAAAACGTCAGCATGAGAAATTTGTACATGAGCAATAGTTATTTCATGCTCATTAGATACATTTTCAAGATCACGGATAATATTATGAGAATCGATTACAGTAATTACTCCATCAAGATATAATGAAAACTCCAAAGAATCATCTAGCCAAAACATAGAAACAATAGATCCTAAAATCTTATAAAGCTTTGTTTTATCTAGAAAAAAATCAATACCTATATTAGCAAGACCAGTTGTTTCTAATCTGTTTATTATTAGAAAAGCATAAAAACATTTTTTTAGACAATATATAATCAAAACTCCCCCTTCTCTTTATTAACTTCTCAATTGCTACTACAGAATTATTTCTAACAATATTAATTATATTTTTTTTATAGATAATCTTACTTTATCTAGAAATATTAATTTTTCTAGACTTATAAAAAAATAACCTACCATACAACACATACATCCATTATTTAATTCAATCCATTCCTCTGAAATTCGTCCATTATTACTTATTGATAATGATTTTTCAATATCTGATGCTTATCATATATTAACTTTTTTAAGAAAATGTTGCTAATACAATCACCAAATTCTGAATAAATAAATACTCTGTTATATAATATAACCCCAAAACAAATATACCATTTAATATAACAGCAATTTTTTTTGCTTGTTGTTTCTCCAATATATAATTAAGCAATGTAGTCTTTCCTGATCCCAAATACCCTTAAAACAAACACTTTAGATTCCAAATATAAACTGTATTTCTTATTTTCTCAAATGCTTACCCGTTAAAATTGTTAATGGAACTTTTTCTACCATATAAAAAATTGATTTGTTTTACATCCAATTAATAAAATTACTATAAGAATAAACATCCTTATGTATAGTGTTTAAAAGAATATCCTACTGTATTTTTATCTGAAAAAATGGTGCTTATTTGTATAAATCTTTGATAATTGTTGAACTCATAAATTCTTAAAAAAACAAAGAAATATACAAAATGCTAACAGTAATAGAAATAATTAGATGAAAAACTTCTTATTTTATGTATTGGACAGCCTTTTATGGTCTTGATAATATGTACTAGACAGATTCTCGTGATACTGTTTCAATATAACTAAATGTTTAAAGATTAGCATAAATTGTCAGATAATGGATATAATATACTTTCTTTTAAATTTATATCTAATTTTATGGAATGTATGCGTTATATATGCGCGCTTATATGTAAAGGATTAATTAGTTGGTAAGCTCACATCGGATAAAGACAAACGTCAAAAAAACAGCTGCAGACAAACAACCTCAAAAAACGAGTAAATAATATGGTTTAATGCAAATTTCATAGGTTTATTCGTATTCTGTGATTTATTTGGATGAAATTGATATATTTTTTAGTTTTATTTGATTATTTAAAGGTTAATTTTTGAGTGATCTTTCTATAAGAATTTTTCTCCAGAAAAAATATATATATTAAGGGAGAATGTCATCATTTATGCATTCAAAGGCATCTATTAGACCTCTTTCAGAGGATTCAACATGTATTAATGTGATTTCGCCTTTGAATGAACCTATTAAATCGTCAATGGATGAGCCATTAGACATAAAGACATTAGTTGATGCGCCATTTAAAAGACAACGTCTTCGTCCAGGAATGAAGAAAGAGGCATGATTGTTCGTTTATATGGATAGAAATGGCTGAATGGTATTTGATAGGATATTCCTATAATGCCATTGATAGAATCGGATTTTGAGGGTTTATATTCATTAGAAGAGTATTTAGATGGGCTTCTTTCAAACGAAACATTACATCCAATGCCTTTAAAGCGCACGAAGGAAATAGCAGAACCACCTAAAGGTGTTGATCCATGGATTTGGGTGTACGAACTTATAAAACGATTTACAGTCGATTTGAATATGTTAGTAGTGGGTATGCTTGAGGATTCATGTTCTCCGGAAAAATGTCCAGAGATGAGAGCAAATGAATGGCAATATTTGTGTGCATGTCATAGTCCACCTCAAGAATGTGTACCCATTGATTATATTTTACATACACTAGATAATACATCAGCATTATTATGTTCAGATAAATACTTTCCGTCTAAGTAGCAAGTTATTCGGTATGAGGATATAATTAATTGGAATTTTTATAGAACATCGATTCCTCTTTCTTCAACTCGTCATTTTTCCTCGATAATGCGTCGTCTTTATAGGATTTTTAATCATGCATGGTATAAACATTACGAAATATTTTGGAAAGTTGAAGTATATTTTCTTTAATTTAATTTTTTATATGATTCAAAATATTAGAATGAAATTTCTTTATATCGACGATTTATGGCAGTTTCTGAATATTATCATTTTAAATATGAGCATCCCGATATGGTTAATGAAGCATACTCTAAAGAAATAGAAGATGGCTATCAAGATCAAGAAAAAGTCGATCACTATAATTCACAGGCTCATAATGATCATAATTACAAAACTCCAAATAATTCTTACGAATATGATAAAGAAAACAAAGGAAACAAAAACATAACAGCACCTTAATAAATGTTATATCAAATATATAATGTTTTAGATGCTACATGTTTAAACAAGAAACTATAGTAATTAAATTACAACATTTATAGAAATGTACAATAAGTTTGTGACAAAATAAGTACTAAACCAGGTATCTATTTACAATTTGGAAACGATTTCCTTCATTTTTTCATCCGAATAAACTTGAAATCCATGGTCATGTGTTACACTTGCAAGCTGCACATTTTTCGCATCTAATGTTTCTTCCATGACATGTCTCAATACACGAAGAATGAGCATTTCTCCTTCTTCTAATGTCATCGACTAAATGATATTAACACTATATCAACATCTAAAACATATTTACAGAATGATATTCATTTTGAAGTTCGGATTGAGCACCTTCGCTTCCTGCGCCAATCGCTTTAGCATCATACCGATAATATGTTCCGGATGGCTCAGCATGATATCTAAAAAGATCAGCTTATTAAGAAAAATCATCTTTATACAATTGTGGGCCATTTTCATCAATACCAGCTATTAAAAGCGCTACACCAAAAGGTCTTGACATGACTACTTCATCTGCATCTTCTCCAAATTGAAGTGCACGGTCACATATAGATTGCGTAACTGATTCAACTAAAATAGGTTCGTCATAAGTAAATCGATGATTCATTGATTCAACACGTGCATGCTCTACAAGGATTCTGGCATCTGCAGTAAGCCCAGACATAGCACATCCCAAATGACTATCAATTTCCATAATTTTTTCTAATATGGGCTCCATTAAAGGCGATGTCACCCGTTTTTCTACACCTAAAAGTACACCTTCCGATGTAGCAACTCCCATAGCAGTCGCACCTAGCTAATACGGATTCAATAATTCAACAATTAATTCATAAAGGTATTTCTATGTACTTTAATTGCTTCAATAGCATATTCTACTTGATATAATCGTCCTTCTGGTGAATAGGCATGAGAATTACGATCATACTCTATTGAAAATTAATCTTTTTCTACCGGCTTTTCGAGACATCTTTTATAAACTAATTTACCTGATCGTGTAAGAAACATGTTTTGTTGAGTATTTTCAAGTATTAATTAAAATTTAGAAATTTTTAAGTTGCAACTCGCAAGTCTCAAAACCCTTAACCTTAACCATAATTTGGTATTTCAAAGTAAATACCTAGCCCTTGTCACATGGCACAGTTAAGATTTATAATGTCCAATAATTTCGAGGGTTATTTTTTTCTACATTTTTTTGCTATCAAGATTATACACATAACCATTGTTTTCAATGGATGAACGAACATTTATTGCAGGTATTTATTTTTCTTATTTGAAAACATTTTTTAATATAAATAGTAAAACCAGGTTTTTTTAAATTCTTAAATAATATTATTATACTTATTTAATGTCAGATGGTGTTCAAAGAGGTCTTATAGGGTTAATTATTAGTCGTTTTGAGAAGCGAGGATATAAACTTGTTGCTGTTAAGTTTATTAAGGCGTCCCGTGAACTTTTAGAAGAGCATTGTATGTTAATTTGAATTGCTTTTTTTTTAATTTTATTTTTAAACTAATCTTATTCTTTCTTATTAGATTCGGATCTTCGTAAAAAACCTTTCTTTGATAGGTTTTTATTTATCTTTTGATTTCCCTTTCTTAATTTTTTAGTTTGATTACATGTTAGTTGTCATGGCAACAGCTGCCATTAATCTTATTAGATATGTCATCTGGACCTATATGTGCAATGGTTTGGGAGGGAAAACAAGTAGTAAGAATTGGACGAGGTAAATAACGGTTTTAAAAGCTTTATTTTCGAAAATAATTTATGTTTTAAAGCAATACTTGGTGAAACAGATCCTTTGGCATCAGCACCAGGAACTATTCGAGGTATCATAAAAAAATATTATATTATGAAAGAAATGGCTTAGTAAGTAGGTGATTTTGCAATTGATATAGGCCGAAATGTTTGCCATGGTTCAGATAGTGTTTCAAGCGCAAAGCGAGAAATTCAACTTTGGTTTGATGAAAAAGAACTTTTAACTTGGGAAAACCATAATTATTCTTGGGTTTATTTGTTTAAAATATTTTTAAATGAAACTAATTTTGAAAGATTTACGAAAGTTAGGAATTTAGAGTTAACGTTGAGGAGTGAAGTAATTGAAAAAAAAAGGTTTATAATAAAAAATAAAAGAAAAAAAAATCAAATCAAATTAAAATTATTGAAAAAAAGATTTTAAAAATATAATTGTTGAAATAGAAAATAAATAAATAACTTGAACATAAAAATGGAAGAGCCCTCTATTGAAACATGTGTGATGGCTCTTATTTCTCAGATTTCTCTAGAAGAGCCATCTGAAACATCTTCAGAAGCCGATAAGGCGGCTTTTATTTCACTTTACTATATATTCAAAGATACATTTTTATTTGCATTGGATTTACTTGATCAACGGCGTATTGTTCTTTATACATGGGATCAAGAGTCAACTGATTCATCTACCACATCTCCTTGTCACATTTTTTATATTTATTCAGAAGCAAATGAACCTCATGAAACACCATGTAAACGATATGAAGTTAGAACATCAGTTTGGTATTGCTCATGTCCGGAGTTTTCATTTTCAGCATTTAATAAAGACTATGATTTAGCATGGAAGAAAGCAGTTAATTCAAATAAGTACTGGGGAGGCTCAATACAAGGGAAACCCGTACCTATTTGTAAACATTTATTGGCATGTGCATTAGTTGAACAAGGAAAAACATGGGCTCGTGAACGAATTACAGAGAAAAAAATTAGTAAAGAAGAACTCGTTTTTTATGCAACCCAATAATGATTTCTAAATGCAATAAGGAAAATGTAGAAATTAATGAGATGTAGTTTCAGTTGTGTTCATCGATTTTAGGGAATTATGATATGGAGCTTGATTCCAGGAAAGATATCTGTGATCACCAAGTTTTCTATTTCATTTAGCACATATTTGTATAATTAAAAGTTTCAAACCTTGGTTTGAATAAATAACAACATGTAAAAAATGTCCCGACAATAAAACTTAATGCACCTGAAATAATATATAAAATACTAAAAAACAAATTCCTTCCCCCAATAAATGATCGTGTTGAAATAATAATTGTTTTGCTACCATTATATTTGGTTACAGGGAAATCTAACTTTTTTTAGCCAAAAACTTATAATTATTATTTATTAATACGCATAGCAATTTCTATTTCGTATGCTCCTGCTTTCATTATACTTGAATCGTTTCGTAATGCTAATTTTTCAAATGTAGGAAGTCCTGCTGTTTTCATCCATACATGAAATTCCTCCCATTCATTAATATTAGGAAAATTTGTTTCATTATAACCATTCGGATATCTCAATATCCAATTAGGCGGAGGTGAAACATCTGAAGGACGATATGATGTTTTTATATATATTTTTTTATCTGAAGACCAAGAAATACCTTTATTTGTCATAAAATAGGGCGCTAAAGCCATACCTGATAAAGAACTCAGTTTTTTCGGTGAACTAATGGTATCTTCATCGTTTTAATCATTTATATTTATAAATTATAGAATTTAATATCTACCATTAAACATAGAATTCGCAATTAAACCACATGGATAAATTGGTTTCCCATCATCACTAATAGAAAGAGGATTACAATCGTCTGAACTTCTAAGTTCTGCTGCTGTCTTTGCATATCCCATCATTTGATCTTTACTAAGACTTTTAACATAACGCCGGTGATTTTGATAAAAATTTGTTAAACGATAATATACAAAAATTGGCGGTTTTAAATCTACCGGTATTTCAAACCGAATCAAACATATCGTTTCCTTAATTGAATACGCTGATCTCTCATTATTTTTTTTTTTCCATATAGCTCGGTTCATAGATTGAACATTTGATGGAAATGACATTTGCACATATTTCTCTGGAATTGCCCTAAATTCTCCCAGAGACGCTTGTTTATCACAGTACGTATAATTTATAGCTATTTCATAGACCTTTCTCCCTTATAAACTCCTCTTTTTTAAAAAAACCCTTCTACCTGAGACGAAAAATAAAACAAAATCCCTCCAAGAGGTATAAATATTAGTCCAAGAGCAAAGAATATAGGAAATACGTATTTCGGCGTTAAGATAGGGTGCCATGCCTTTAATCTTTGCTGATAAAAGTCAGTATTTGGAGGTTTTCTCATAATTTTGGTTTTTTGTAGGTTTCGAAAGTCAGTAAATGAGTATTTATAAGGCCAGAAAGGGCCATGTAAAAAGATGTATAAAACTCCCATATGAAAAGAATGTATATGTTATTTTTATGTAAAATGTTGAATAGAATAAGAAAAATAATGAATTGCTAGAAAGTCGTTTTTTTTGAAAAAAAAAGAGTAAATATTTGAGATTAAGAGTAGAAAAGAGATGTATATGATTGTAGATATGTCGTTATTTAGAATTGAGTTGTTTTATAGCGATTTTTTTTATGAAAAAGAGACCTGTTTAAAAATAGAATCAGTTTCAATAATATACTTCTTTATTTCAAGATTTTGCCAATAAGTTGGATCATCTACTAAGTATTTTATGAAGCTTAAGTGAGAGACGATTAGTATTTTGTTTTCTTTTCGATTTGAAACCCAATTTCTTAGCCAAATGGCTCTTTTTTCAAGCATACTTGGTTCATAAGCAAAAAAACCTGTTTTTATGAACTGTTCTTGACTGCAAAAGCTCCAATCTAATGAAGGAAACCATGATTTAAGATTTTCAAGTGAAGAACATGTATCACAATTTCTATCAGAAGTTTCTTGAAGTTCAGGTAAAATAATTAAAGGTATAGAAGGATAATTTATATGTTTTTGATCTTTTAAGTCCAAAAATCCATCAAATCCAATCATAACAGTTTCTAATGCCCTACGCATTGGCGATGAAATGATTAATTCAACATTTTTAAGCTGTTCATAGTATAATAATAAAAGTCTTGCTTGATCTTTGCCAAATTCTAGTGAATTTTCTTAAAAAAAAGAACAATTTCAAATTGATAATAAGAAACCTGTTAATACTGGGTCTTTTAAGTTATAATCCTTGTTTACATTGTGTTCTGCCTGTGCATGGCGCATAATATATATCTCTTTATGAAAAGCCATTTACTTAAAAACAAGTAGAATATCTAAATATGAAAGATTGTGTATTATTTTATTAAGATTTATGTTTAATTTGATGACTATTTGTATCCTTAAATAAAGCAGTTTAATATTTAAGATCGACCAAGATTTTGAGAATATAAAAAAATATATAAATTGAGTTGTTTTAATAGAAAATATGTGTTTATATTGTAAGAGTGATTTGAGGAATATAATATATAGTAATTAAACTTTTTTTTTCCATCTTCCTCCTCTTTCTGCTTCAAGTTGTCTTTCTTTAAGTCTTTCGTTATTCTGTGCTTGTGCTTGTTTTCTGTAAATCTGTTCTTGTTGTGTATTTGGAAAATCAGATTCCCAAAACCCAGGTGGTGTTTTGGGTCTAAAAAAAGCAGCTCTATGTCGAGATACTTCTTGAAGATTTTTATAAATATGATCTTTATTTGAATCTGTATATACTTCCTTTTTCGAAGGTGATCTCCATTGGGGCTTAAAAATAGTAGCAATTGGGCCATGTGCTTCAAAAAACTAAATTGTATATTAATTTAATAATAATATCAAAAAAAATAATTACCTTAATGCAATTGTCACATGCACATGCAGGAAGATGTTTTCTAGATGCTTTATCTCTAACTACTTCACCATATGCATAAGGAATATTATCATTTTTATTCAAGTCGATAACATAATCATTTAAAGATTCTTCTGTATTTTTAGATTTTCTTTTAAAATAAATTAGTTTGTTTCATTGAAGTTTGTATATAAATACTTTGCATATCTTCCTAGCTTTTTGTTATCGAAATTAGATGCAAATTCATTTTTCTTATCTAGTTTATTGTTTTCATCATGCTGAAGAGAAATTCTACGTTTTAAATTTGTGTTTTCATCTGAATTACTTTTTTTTGTAGTAAGAGTGTTTTCTATGATCTCTTTTTCTGAAGAAGAATCTATAATTAGTATATCTTTCTTTTTTTTCAATAATATTGATCCTAAATCAGTATTCTAAATTACTTTAACTTTGTAAAATATAATCAGAATATAATAATACACTAGTATATTCCTTGTTTGTCTTCAAAGTATCCATTGTTTCATTAGCTAATGATTGAACGTTACTAAATGTTGAAAAAGTGTGAGATGTATCAAGATCAATAGAAATTTTTGATATATTCTCCTTATTCATATCTTCAATTTAATTAATACTCAATATTAGTAAGATATCAATGAATTGACCTTTTTGTTTATTGAACAATTCAGTTTTTAGATATATAGATCTAGAATCTGGTTTAGGTGTTGGTAAGAATTTAGATATATTTAGTACTGTATTTTTTTCAACCTGTTCAGATTTAGGTGTCATTGTTTGAAGATTCTTTGAGATATCCTTAGTATTATTAGAATTAAAATTGATTTTATAAATCAATAAAACTATCTTACATGAAAACCTTCAATATTCTCTTTAGAAAAGGATTTTAAAGAATTATTTTCATTTTTCTTGATATCATCTAAATTATAATTATGAATTTCTGGGTTATTATTTGATGTAACAGATTTAAATAAATTAGATTTTTCTAAATTTCTTATGAATATCTAAATTTTCAATTATTTAAATACCTTCTTCATTTACTTTCGAATCGTTAAACAACTCTTTTATATTAGAATCACAAATGAATGATTTTATAGTTTCACTTTCATCTTCTGTTGTAGAATCATTATATAAGCATTCACCTATATGACATGCATCTTTTTGATTATCAAAAATATATTTATCAAGACATTCTGATAAAATTGATGATGATGGACTCATATTAGGTTTTGATGAACCACTCAATACTAAAGATTCTAAAGTCTGGGAATTGGTTTTTGGCTTATTTGAATCTACTTTATTCATCAATAAAGATTGCAAATTCGAATCGCTATTTTCTCCTGAACTCTTCTTTCCATTTAAACTGTTTATACCCTTAGATAATTCATGATCTTTACATTTTTTATCTATTTCATAATAATTTATATATTCTTTCCATTTTTTCTTGTCTTTTCTATATTTTTTTGATAAATAAAGCAGAGATTCCTTCATTTTCTCATATCTATCAAGAAAAAACAGTAATATATCATATTCTAAACTTTTTTTGCAAATTGATTTAATATAATTACTATCATTATTAATTATAAAAAGATTATTTAAAAATATACTTATAATCTAATAATAATTCTATATAAAGATTATCTTTAATATTAACATATTTAAATGAATTACCATGATGTTTTTCTTTTTCTAATTGGTCTTTATATTCATGAATTACTTGGATTTCTTTATTTCTCTTTAATTTGAAAATAAGCTTATTTTTTAAGGAAAAAATACGGAAAAAAAACCTCCTTAATAAGAGATCTTATTATATTATTCTGATAATCTATTGTTTCCTCATATTTCCTGCAATATTCTGAAAATTTTTCAAGTTTTTTCTTTTGTAAATTTTTGTCTTTAAATAATCAGTTTTTTATCAAAAAAAATGCTTCTTTTTACATTCAAATGTTATATTTAATAAATTTCTATTAAAATCATCTATTTCTCTTGAAAATTCTCTTATAATATCCTTTTCTTCCATAATAGCTTCTCATCTTAGATCTGAGGTGTCTATCGTGAAGATTAATAAATATATATACTTATCAGAAGTAATAAACTGATAAGTTTCTAAAGATTGTTATTGTATCCGTTGAAACAGTTACAATTATTAAGAAATCCTGTATTAGAGATGAATTTTTTGATAATATTTGTATTAAATTGTTAAATATATTAATATATTGTTTTATATCTTTTTTTCTCATTTATGAACAAGATTTATGTATGAGAAATGAGTAGAATGTTATCAATTCTATGTAAGAAGCAATATATATATGAGTAGAATTGATATTATAAAAGAATGTAAATGTTTTTCTAGATAAACAAGGAATTATGGAGAATTTCTCTGATTATATAGAAAAAATAAGAGTCAATTCAATAATCTAAGTCAATTCATTAAATTATTATCTAAAATATATGAATAGATGTGATTTTCTAGGTAGAAAATTATTTTTAAGTTGTATAGTTCTTTAACGTTAATATAATTTTAATTTATAAGATAAAAGATAGAAATAATCTTCTTTAAGTCCTTAAAAACAAGTATTTTAATATATGGATATCTTATAAATGTTGAAGATAGAATTTACAGTGCTAAAAATATTTACATTATATCGAATGCTTTTTAAAGTCAAAACATTGATTATAGAAAGTGTTAATGCAAATATATCTATGGAAGAAAAATTTGACAAATTATAAACAATATAACCTATATGTTAAGAAAACAAGATTCGTATAATATTTCAAGTAAAAATCTTATAAACCATATAACTAATAGAGTGGTTGTTTTAAATAAATATGACTTAAATTTCTGTATTTTAAGATATATTTACTTTTTTTTTTGTTTATCCTTATAACACTCTATATCCTCCTCAGATATCTTTAAAAATAAGACAAATTAATAAAAAAAAAAAATCCTACCTCTGGATATGTTTCAAGAATATAAGCGTATATTTCATCAATATAATCACCTTGAATAACAAGTTCATCTACATCACAACCATTTTTTGTTACACTGCTTCCTGTAGCAAATTTTTTACCAAGCAATTTTGCTGCTTTCTTAACATCAATTCCATATAACTCTAATCCTTGAACAGAAATGACATATTTCTTTCTATTTCTTTCAAGTCTTCTAAGAAGTACTTTCGAAACCGTATTTTTTTTCGTTTTCTTTAAACCTTTTATCTTTTCCTTTGTTTGAATTTTATCATTTTCATCAATTTTCTCTTTCTCTTCAGATATTGTATTTTGTTTTTCTATAATCAGAGAATCTTGTATTTTTTTATTAAAAATTTATAAAAATCTTAATATAAAAAACCTCCAGAATAAAGTCGAATATAAAGTTCCGTATGATTTTTCTTGAGCCATTCCATACATTTATCAGTAAAGTTTCCATATTCACAGTACTAAAACATTATTTTATCAGATTTTTTTTATAAAATAGATTAAAAATAACCTCGGGAGGAAAAGAACATACTAATTTATTTAATACTATTAAATTAATTTAAATAATATCTTACCTCCACAATATATAACATCCTTTGCCTTTTTAACCACCTCAGAAAGAGCATCTGATTCCTGAGATTCTATTTCCTGTATCATTTTTTTAACGCTACCGGAAAGTAGAAAATCCTTTATTTTAAAAAATAAATATGATAAATATATATTAAAGTTGAAATAAATTTAACGATCGATTCTCCAGTATATAAAAAGTATTTCTTTTGGAAATTAAATTCTTTAATTTAATTATCCACGATAGCAGTGTTAGATTCCAAAATATCATGAAAAAAAGCCGAAACTTTATTGAAAGAATTTTCTAATATTTCGTTTATTTCATTACTGTCTTTTTTTTTGTTAATAAAGAATTATGAAAAAATTAATAAAACCTGATCTAATAATTCTTCCGAATTTTCCTTTTATACGTTTAGGAAAATTCCATATAGGATGTTGATTACTCGTTAATACAAGGGAATGCTGTATAATCTTAGCTTTCTTATAAATATAAATTAAAAATATAATACTTTAAAATACCAATCGGCAATTTCTTCGTTTGAAGAAATTGCTTTTAAAGAATTATCACCATAAAATTGTACAATAGCATCAACACGATCATAAATATCTATACAGAAAGAACAATGAGAAAATTGAAAGAAGAATAAATAGAAAAATTACTTCGATATTCCATTAAATGAATGAATCCTTGACAACCTTGTCCTACACCGATAAAAATAATATTTTTAGCATCAGCCATTCTAAAAAATTATATTAATTTGACTTTAAAATATGCTTTTTACTCTAAATGATTATCCCATATATAAATACAAAGTTCCTGAGCAGCCGACACTACGTTATAAGATTCATTCTAAAAATATAAAAATCAAAAACATTATAATCAATTTCTCCTTACGTTTATCGTATCTAAACAAGAGACGATATTAACATCCATAAGACCATATTTATTTTCAATAGCCCATTCAATATATAAATTAAGAGAATCGATCTAAAAGAATAAGAAAGATTTAAATTTAAAAATATTATACCAAAAATGAATTGCTTAAGTTTATTTTGTTTACAGAGGCATAAGAATAACCAATGACATCAGGGCTATCAATTAATAAATAATTTTATCCATATAAATGAATAACATACGAATCATGAACAATAACAACGAGCGTTTCTACTTTATAAAAATCTCTCCTAGATATTTATTAGAATGGAAATAAAAATAGCTATATATGAACATACGTGCAAATTATTTGGTTTTCAAAAGATGAAATAGATTCGTTAATTATTGGTAATACTATCATCTTCCATTTTTCAAATAATTTTTTCGTTTGATAACTTCTAATAATATCTTTTTTTAATCAGCGCTACCCTTCTTTAAAACGGTATATCCTACTATCTAATCTCTCAACACATAGTGATCCCATGTCTAAAAATTAATTTCAAAGATTAAAAATTAACGAACTTACTCAATTCCAAAGACCTTGGTCTCATACAATTCCAATATTTTGAATGTTCTAACATGACTTTCTGTATTATTTCAATACATGCATCGCTAACTTTAGTTATTTTTAATTCGGGAGGAGGCTCTCCTATTAAAGTTTTTGTTACAGCTAAAGCAGAACTTGATATTGAATCAAGATTATAGCCACCCTTAAATATATTAGAAGGAGAATTATAGCAACATATATATTAAATAACCTCTAACACAGTTACTAACTTTCCTTGCGCCAATCCCATAAGCATATGAGTCATATGAGCATATCCAACAGGAGTAACAAGACATTCACCAATTTCATCGCCTATAGCTGCATCAAACCCCGAAGAAACTAAAATATTTATATGATTTTTCAATATATATCTAATATATACTTATCACCATATTAGGATTATATTCATATGCTACAGGTAAAACGACTTTTTGGAAAGCGTATATATAGTCATCGTCTCCCATTCCTTTACATGGCCATGGAATATTGATAGTCCTATTTTATTATACTCAAAATAAAAAATAAAAATTTAACAAACTTTCCACGTCCTTTTCCAACACCTACTTTATCATAGTTTCCATATTTGGATCCAGGGTAAAATTTGCCATCTTCGTATCTATGCAAAGAGATATAAAGAACAGAACTATCATCATAAAAAATTCTTTGAGTTCCATTTCCTTTTTAAAATTTAGGATAAAAAAAAAATACGTTGAAATTACCATGATGAACATCCCTATCAAAGTTATTAATAACTAAACTATTCAAAAATATTTTAAAAACCAATCCAAAATTAAAATACGCTGAATATTGGAAAATTTTTGAAGAATACATTTAGCAGCAATTGCTACATTACTAAACAAGCAAAATCCCATAGGACAATCCGATTCTGCATGATGACCTGGCGGTCGAACTAATGCAATTGCATTTCGAACCCTTTCCTCTGCAACTGCAATACATGTTTCAATAGTTCCTCCTGCTGAAAGTCTTGCACAAAATGCAGATTCATTATTAAAATATACTGAGTTATATATACTTTCGAAATATAAAAGCTCACTAACCGACATATCTTGCATACTTCAAGATCATAATTATATTCCATAATCTAACTTTACCTGCTGTTTGTAACAACCTATCCCAATGATTCTCTGTATGCACCAAAAGCGCTTCTTCTCGCGTTAATTCTCTAGCAGAAATCCTCTCCATAACTTCTTGTTCATCCATATTCGACCATGACCATCCATCATAATTAATAAGTCCTGCATCTGCTATTTCTTTATAAATTCGATAAATTCTTCGAGGATCCTCAGGATGAAAATCAACCGGATTAATCGTCGCATGAAATCTCATACGAACATCATAACATAATCCCGTTTTCATGTTAAACTTGTATTTTCTTTTCAATGATTTAGCTTCACTAGCTGATCCTGTATCATTAGAAACCCCTTCTCCTCCTTTTTTTCCAAATTTTTCATCAAAACCCTCTTGTTCCTTCATCTTGAGCTCTTTATCTTCATTTATAATATAACTATTATTTGTATTTTGTGTCTCATTTTTATCTTTCAAAGAACTATCATTTTTAACCGTAGAAACTTCGTTCAAATTAGAAATTCCTGCAATTGACATCTTCCCCTGATTCATTAAGTCTTATTTTACGCTTTTTTGCGCTATTCTCATCCTTTAATACTCAACAATTGTCTTTTCTTTTCTCAATCTTTTTTTTGTCAGATATTTATCAAATTTTAAGATTTTAAAATCGGAAAAAAATAACATAAAATATAGACTATCTAAAATCATGTTATTTCTTTATTATATTGTGAATTCTTACCTTTTTATAGGCTAATTTATGTTATTTATTTTATCCTCCGTATCGCTTTTTAAGAATTGTCCTTTCTTTCCTCGTTATTTTAAAGAGGGTTGTACGGAGACGCAAACCGGGACACCCGTGTAAGGGACACGCAAGTAAGGGGCACACAGGTAAGGGGCACGCCTGTAAGGGACACACATCTATTGGACACCCATCTATTGGAGAGATATTCATTGGAGACCTATTTATGGACACCCCTTTTAGGACACCCCTTTTAGGACACCCACTTATACAACACCCATTCATAGTAAATCTTATTGGGATGTATTCTTAGAGACATATACGATGGGACACATTATTTTGGGACACGCCGTCTTGGGACACGCGTACCATAGGACACCCCTATTAATAGGAGACGCATACTATACGAGACATAGTAAAGATATTTTAGGACACATAGTATAGGACACACCTTACGGACACCTATTTTGGACACATTAAAAACACGCATACTAAGAACACATCTTACGGACACGCCTTACGGACACTCCGTATGGACACCTCTTACGAACACCTCTTTTAGTAGACTTGTATGACGGGACACTCCATTTTAGAACACCTGGGTGTTCGTAATATCAATATCTTCAAGGACAGATGGACGACGACTTTTCGATTATCTTTATAAACAATAAAGTGTTTTTTGGAGGTAAAAACAAGAGAAATCATGCCTTTTCTTTCAAGAAATGGAATTTTCCGTGCAAATTTATATATAAAAGTGAAAGAAACGAGAAATTATACAGAATTTAAGCATAAACTTTCTAAACCAACATTGTTAGGTAAAAGCTAAAAATGAGTATTTACAAGTATTAGAATAAAGAATAGACCTTGAAAAACGATGGGAAAACATGTCTTCAGATGAAAAAACAGATATACAACGTCAATTAAATGAACGACAACGTGGTCCTTGGCATGACTTGACAAAAGAAGAAAAAAAGGCAGGTATGTCTGTTTTTCAAAGATATAAAACAAATGAGTATACGATGCAATTCCACGTATTTATCTCATTATTTTCATGTATTTTTTGGACTTTAAATCTTAGAATGTTTTTTAGCATATTTTATTGCCTTTGGACCATATGGACCACGATCAACCATTCATCCTCCAGGGTTTTTTAAAAAGGTTGTTTTAGGAACATTAGGCATTCTAACTATATCAACAATTCTATTCTTTACTGTTCGCTCATTTGGTGTGTATTTTCTTCATCTATATTTATCTACTTATTTTAGCCGCACCACCTCCTCATACTATGACAAAAGAATGGCAAGAAGCTTCCAATGAGCTCCTTAAAACACAAAATATAGAGCCAATCACTGGTATTAGTAGTCAAGGATATAAAGGAAAAGGAATGGTTCAATCTAAATAAATAACATATTCATCGAATAAATCCTGATCTTATAATATATTTAGCATATGATTTTTTAAGAATTCTTAGGAAAAAAAGTGTTTTATGTTTTTCTTGAATAGAAAGGGAATGGGTTACAAGTTTATGTATATTTTTGCCCATTTCTTTACTGGTTGTATTTCGATATTTTTATAGATCTTTAAAAAAATAAAATTGGTTATTTCTTTGTAGTTTAAAAGACGTGGTTCGTTTATATTGCCTTTTATTTATTAAAAGAATTGGAGTGTTTATTAGACTTGGGGTTTTAATGGTTAAATCATCATTGGTTAACAAGTCAACACTTGGGTAAATAAATTAATATGTTTTGTAAATATTTGACAAAAAAAAGAGCTTTTTTTAATAGAAATATTAAGAAAATTGAAAATAAGGAGGATTCTAAAGGTTATAATATGTTTTTTTTTGTTTTATATTGTATATTTATGGGTTAAAAGAGGAGAATGTTTCATTACTTAAAAAAAGAAAAATATTTGAGGATTTATCAGGAAATAAGGAAAACAAAGCTAATTCTGAATTGAATTTACCAAGTACTAATGAATCTGGTTCTATAATATGTGTTTTGAAGGACGAAAATGTAGAAAAATCTGAATCTAATAAGTTTTTACAAGAAAATGAGAGAAATAGTTCACAAAAAGAACCTATTTTATATTCATTTCTTTGTGAGACCTTTGAAAAAATAGAGGGTACAACTAAAAGATTGGATATTCTTTCTTATACTACGGATTTTTTATTTTCAGTATTAAAAAAATCACCAGAAAGCTTATTACAGTGTCTATATTTAATGATAAACAAAGTAGTATGATTTATTTATTAAAGAGGTGTTAAAATTCTTAGGTATCATCAGACTATGAAGGATTGGAGTTAGGAATTGGAGAATCCTTATTAATTAAAGCAATTGGAGAATCTATGGGTCGAAATATAACAAAAATAAAAGAAGATTATAAAGAATATGGTGATCTTGGTCTTATTGCAATGGTTAATTTTATTTTAAATGATAATAATATTGATAGAAATAGAATTCACGGAATAATCAACCTACAATGTTTAAATTTGCAGTTCTTACAGTGTCTAATGTGTTTAAATCATTAAAAGAAATAGCTACAACATCAGGAAAAGATGTATTATATTTTATTTTCAATTGAATAGTTTTTAATTATCTTAGTCACAAGTAAAAAAGTTAGGAATTATAAAGAAGCTTTTGTCATCTGCAAATGGGAATGAAACAAAATTTATTATACGTTCATTAGAAGGAAAATTAAGAATAAGACTAGCAGAAAAAACTGTTTTAATATCTTTGGCACATGCAGCAGCAAAAATGGAAGCAGAAAAGGATAATTCAATTGTTACACCTTCATATCTTATCAATGCAGAGAATGTTATTAAACAAGTTTTTAGGTAAATAATAATATTTTTATGTGTTTATTTTTAAAAATTGTTAGTCAGGTTCCTTCTTATGATATAATTGTTCCTACACTTCTTACTCATGGTATTAAAAATCTTTCTAAACATTGTAAATTGACTTCAGGTATCTTTAAATTATGTAAAATAAATTATTAATCTTTCTAAGGAATTCCTTTAAAACCTATGTTAGCAAAACCTACAAAGACAATTTCTGAAGTTCTTGATAGATTTGAAAATCATAATTTTACATCTGAATATAAGTATGATGGAGAACGAACACAAATTCACCTTACAGATAATGGTGAAATTAAAGTATTTTCAAGAAATTCAGAAAATATTTCTGATAAATATCCTGATATCATTGAAATTGTACCAAAAGTATATTGATATCATTATTTAATCTTCTCTTAATTCATAATTTTAGGTTATTAAAGATGGAATAACAAGTTTTGTATTAGATTGTGAATCAGTTGCATGGGATAGAACAAAAAAAATGATTCAACCTTTCCAAATCTTAAGTACAAGGAAAAAAAAAGAAGTTAATGTCGAATCAATTAAGGTTAATATTTGTATATTTGCATTTGATATATTATATTTAAATGGAGAGGTAATTGTTAATATTTTGTTAATTCTGATACTGAAAATCTTAGCCTCTTATATTTAAACCACTTAATGAAAGAAGAGATATATTATTTCAATCTTTTAAACCTTTAGAAGGGATTTTTTCTTTTGTTCAATTTAATGATACAAAATCTCTAGAAGATATTCAAATGTTTCTGGAAAAAAGTATTCAAGATAGTTGTGAAGGTTTAATGATTAAGATTCTTGATGGTGATGAATCAGCATATGAACCCTCTAAAAGAAGTAGGAATTGGTTAAAAGTCATATTTTACTATTTCATTTATATATTTTAATAAACAAATAGATTAAAAAAGATTATATGTCAAATATTGGTGATTCTTTGGATTTAGTTGTTTTAGGTGGATTCTATGGTAAAGGAAGACGTAAAAATACATATGGTGCTTATTTACTCGGGTGCTATGATCCTGATAAAGGTGTTTATGAAACAATTTGTAAACTTGGTACTGGATTTTCTGATGAAATCTTGGAATCATATGCTACTTTTTTTAATAATCATATCTTAGAACATAAAAAATCATATTATCATCATAGCACAAAAGGTGAACAACCTGATGTATGGTTTCAACCAGTAGCTGTTTGGGAAGTTTTAGCTGCTGATTTAAGTATCAGTCCAAAATATTTGGCTGCTGTTGGAATGGTATAAATCTTTATACCCTTTTACTATTTATTTAATAAAATTAGGTCGATCCTAATAAAGGAATATCTTTAAGATTCCCTAGATACATTAGATCTAGAGATGATAAAACACCTGAACTTGCTACTACTTCTCAACAAGTCGCTCAAATGTATCAAACTCAAATTTCAAAACTTAGCACATTTAATCATGAAATTGATGATGACTATGATTATTAATATTTTCTCATTCTATATTTACTCATTTCATACAATTATTTCTTTCTATTAAAAAATTATGATAAAGTATTCAAATTATTTCTTTTTTTTACTTTCTAATTTTAATTATATTTAGATATATAACTATCTTCTACTCTTCTAATCTACTCTAACACATTTTATCTATCTTAATTCTTTAAACTAACATTCTTATTCTAGACTATATAACCTTATATTCAACTTTATATTCAACTTGATTCAACTTTTACACTTCAATACTCATTTTACATCTCAATTTACACTCAGACTATTACAAACACTTCTTCTTCTCTTTATTCTTCTTTTTTCAAAAATATATTAATCATATTATTTAAAACTCAAATCTCTCTATTTAATTACGAAAAAAAATACAAATAATATTCTTCATATACATCTTATTTATATCTATATATTGGGCAATTTAAACACTCTATTTATTTATTATAAAGCTCATGAATCTTCTATTTTTTACGGTCTTTTCGGTGTGAAAAAACTTAACCTTGAAAATTATAAGTTAAGATAAAAATTTAAATTATCTGGTATTAATAATTAGATATAAGAATAAGTATAATAATAGGATGAATTATAATATTTTTAATATATATAGGATCTGGTTTTTTTTTTGAAGTATATATTTCTAAAAAAAACCAAGAAAAAAGAGAATATATATGAATTTTGGAAGTTTTAAAGAAGTTTGCCGTTCAAGCACTCTTCCAGGTATTATAATGAATTTACAGATATATTCTGGAGGTTTTTATTTATGGGGATTAGTTTGTAATCTTTTTTATGAAAAAATTAAGCCATATTGTGTTTTATATGGGGTGAAAAGTACAGCAACAAGTTATGTAAGAAATCCGGGTATGAATGATATAAATATGGTTATATGAATATTTAAAAATGAAGGGGATATATCATTTTCTATTTTAGCAGCGTTAGTTGCATTATGGCTTGTTATTCGCTCACAAACGAAGTTTGCAGCAGTTGGTAAAATTAGAGGGCAAAATATTAATAAATAGGGATTAATATATATAATATAGGCCGAAGAGAGATGCAAATATTAATATTAATATATTTTTTTATTAGCATTTTTCAAATTTTTACAATAGGAGGATTTATTACAAATATTAAATTACTAGCAGTAATTAAGTATTTATAAGAAGTTAAGGTATTGATTGGATTGTGTAGTATTTTACAGCGGTGCATATTGGTCTTATAGCTGCTTTTTTTTGGGTCCTTTTAGTGAATGCAATTGTTGGTTATCAATTGTTTGAGGATGGAACTGTTTTTTCTGTTTTGGTAGGAGTTTTGAATATTATGGATTTTTTTTTTTCTTATGGTTCTTGTATTTAATAGATTACACTTATTCCTTCTCTGTTGTTATTTTTAAGTTCTGGATATATTGTTTTAGATTCAATATTTTTTTGGACCAAATCGTTCGTAAGCAGCTCTCTTATGTTTCAAAATTATGGAATATATATTCTTTATTTTTTATGGTCTCTTCTTTGTATAATTGGATATTTTATATTGGAATTTATTCTGGTTTTTAAAATATTGCAAGAATGGAAACCATTATGTTAGTATTGTTAAATTTTTGCTCATTATTTATTTATTTAATGTTTAGTATTATTGTCTGGATCTTTAATCTTATTCATAATTGGTCAATTATTTAATTTTCTCATAAGCAAACATATTTGTCAAGGTACTCAAGGGAAAATAGATGGTTCATTTATTGGAACGTTATTTGTTCTTTTAAGTGTAATTCTTCTATATAAGTTTTGGGATTCAATTACAGAGGGTATAGTTAATTATAGAATGATCTTTACGTGCTTTAATGGATATTAGATGATTGGGATGAACCTATGTTTCAAGAAACTCAAATGGCTAATGTACCGAAATTTGATTTTTCTCCATAATTTAGAGAAAATAAAAATTAGGGATTTTCGTATAACTTGGTTAATTAAAAATCTAATATTCTCTTTATCTTATTATATTTACTATATTTATGTTATCATAGTTGCGTAAAATTGTTGTATGATATTATTAAATATAGAGATGTAATTTAATTAATGTTTTATAAATAAATAATAATTCTTTTATATTTAAATATTTTGAGACTTTTATTTATTATGATTTTTTAATACATTATGAAATGTTTTACACAATTTTTTAATAAATAAATTTTGATTTACTATTACAAATTTTTATTTTTTTATGCAGATATTTAATTATGAATAATATTAGCCTTTTCTTAGTAATTATGTTGAAAATGAGCTTGAAAATTTAGTGAATAAAAAGGCTAATATCAAATTTTTATATTTATCTGCTGAATATTCGAATTTAAAACGTTTAATATATATGTTTTTTGGATGTAGAAAAAAATGTATCAAACATAGGTGTTAATGATTGAGCAAGTGTAAATGAAAATACCAATTTAGGTCCTACCGTGAGAATTTTTGGAGTTAATCCTTTAAAAAATGAAAAAATGCCTATTTTATTTAACCGTATTATATTTATTATAAATTTAAATTACCTTCATTTTTAATCATACTTTTTAAAATTGATAATCCACTCCTTGGATGATCAAAATTTTGATTTTGTATACGAGTTTTAATTACGTCTAAAGGCGCACTGATCTACTTCAAACATTATTATAAAAAAATTAAAAAAGATAAAACTTGCAGTAAGACTTGCAACTGCACCTGCAATTGATGCTACAAAATTTTGTAACCATGTAGCTTTTGTATAATCAGAAAGTCCAAAAAGATGTTCTTTTGCAAGCGCATTTCCCCCAAAAAGCTAAATAAAATAAGAATAATTCTAAATCATTATTTCTAGTTTTACTGAAAAACTTCCTGGCGCATTTCTAGCTGCTGTCCAACCCCATCCTCTATATAATTTGAAATTTTCCTCAATAATAATTTGAAATAATTTTCTTCCTTTAAAAGCATCAGGATTAGTTTGATGCTTGACTTTTAACATGTCCAGAGGAAGAAGTATAATTTCTCCTACTCCAATAATACTTAAGAATATTTAATTTCTCCCTCATTTTTTAAACAAATTATACCTTCCTGCTGTTGCATGTATCATTGCTTTACTATTTTCTTTGCCAAAAATTTTTTGAAATGATCCTCCATAATGACTTGATAAATAATCTGTAACCTAATACATAATATATCCCTTAGTTATTGCTTAATTTCATGTATAATATTACAATAGGTTGACCAGAATATTTATATACCCGTTGAAGAATTTTATATCCTGCTGCATATTCTAACCCAGGAAATAATGATATAAACTTCAAAGACAACGGTGACAATGTATTCTTATTAAATATAACTTTATTCAGATGTGATAATGACGTTATTCTTCCTTGATTACTCATAAGTCTCTTTGAAATTGTATCAATCTGAATTATAATCAATATTACTCAAAAATATGCCATTTTTAACGGTTTAAAAGGCATACCGGGTGAAATAATCCTAATTCAAGTATTCCTGCTGTAACTGATCCCATTATCCGTGCAATATTACTTTCTTTATGATGATTAGAGACCGGCGTCTTTGTAGATCTTGTAGTTAACATTTTTTAGCCGTTCAAATTCGACAAAAATCAATATTCCTATATAATAAGTGAAAAATATAATTATATTTAGGATTTCTAACGTCTTTATGGCTTAATAGCCCTCTTTTTATATTTTTGTAGTCCTCTTAAAGGCCTGTACGATCAGCCTATTAATTAAATATATTTTACTTATATAATGATAAATAAGGAGTGTTTAAAAGAACCAATGAATCAGATGTGATTTTTTAATTAAGAATGATTGGTAATATTAGTTTGTTTCTATTTTAAATTAAAAAAAAAAACACATTTTTTGTTTCTATAAAAAATATCAAAATAATTATGTTTTATAAGGCTATTAAATAAGTATTTTATTGTTAGAATAGCTGTGTATTTAATTATAATAATGATTATTTTATATAAAATCAAATTGTATATTTAAAGGCAATCAATCGCACTTTACATAAATTTTTATAAATTGTACTTGAAAAGGCATATTATTGTTGGTTCATGTAGATTTATGTTTATTGAACCTCTATCTAATGCCTTAGAATGAAAAAAGTTTTTGTTCTGTAAAAAGAATAGAAATAATTGTATTATTCAATGAAATGAGGAATTTAGAGAAGAATTGTGCTTCAATGATTAAAACTTCCTTACCGCATTGAAAACATTTGTTTTTTTATTATTAAATTAAATATATCTATTACATTTATTACATTTATTACATTTATTTTTGTTATACTTGCTAGACTTGCTACACTACATTATCTTTTTATCTTATCTAAATTGTATTTAAATACTCAATAAGAGTTTTAAACAAAAAATAATATATAGAAAGATAGATCTGATAGTTTTCTATATAAACTGTTCAAATATATAATTATCATTGAATTTATGTGCTATTTCTTTTAAGAAATTCAAATTCATAATATTTATATGTATATCTAATCTTATTTCTACTCTTTATAAGAATTGTGAATCATATTGTGTTTGATTAATCATTGTGAATCATATTACATTATATCATGTTTATATATATTTTGAATTATAAGTTACTATAGAATCTTGGCTCCCAAAAACAAGATATAAAAACAAATATATAGATTAGTGGGATTCTTAGTTTTCTTGTAAGATTTGAATGAGGAGATTAGAAGGAACATTATTTTTAAAGATTAAAAGACTTTAAAAGCTAGAAATTAGTATTAATTCAGTCATTTAAGTCAATATAGCAATATTGGAAAAAAAAGGACTTATATTCCACCAGAAGAGTTCATTGAAAGATAATATTTACATATAATTGATATAAAAAGACATCTATAGTCTTTTTTTCCTCAAAAAAAGTCATTAAAATTAAGCCTTTATCATCTTTTTATATTATTTTAAATATCAAACAAATTTCTAAGAAAATAAGGGAGATGGAGAATAGAGTTTATTTTAGACATAATAATGGGACCTCTATTTCCGAGGAAATATGCTTTTATGACTTTTTTGATGAATATTATTATGATAATATTTTAATTCCTATACAACAAAGAATAATAACAAATGAGAAAGATTATACAGGGAATGGGTCGCTTGATGAGGAAACTATATCAGAATATGAAAAAGAAGTATATGATATTCATTTGGAACTCGTTATTCCATGTAAAAATGATCCAGATCTGTGTAGACCATATCTTAGTAAAAAAGCTCGTCAATTTCTTCGTCATACAGGGCAATGGGAAGAGCTTATGAAGCTTGAGAATCATATTATTCATGTAGACTTTACGGGATATGAAGCATTTGTGTTATCACGGCTTTTATTTTTCTTAAATGATGAACAAATTGCAGAAAGAATCAATTCCTTTTTACCTGGACGAACTTTTGATGATTGTAAAAGGTTTTTAAATGATAATCCTAATTGTAAAGCACAGAAATGTCCAATTGCTATTAAAGTTTTGATGAAAGGCCCAGAAAAATCAGTACAAGATGATAGAGTTCTAAGATCTAATTGGATTACTCTTTTTCTACAACGCCAATGTGGTGGATGGTTTCATCCTAGATATTCGAAAAGTATATCAAATCATATAGATTCAAAAATAATACAATTGCTAAAGCCCTACAAGTTTTTTAATAGAACTAGTGGTGATGTTGTTGATTTAACATTTGATCCTTTGGGAAGAAAGTTTGCTTTTGGATGTTCTACAACACAAGATGATTACAATCGTGAAGGAAACTTAGTTATTTGTGATATAGATAGTGATGTTGCTACAGTTTTAACAGATCATAAAATAATTGTTAACGAAAATGTTTTTTATCCAACAGTATCTAATGTTAAGTTCTCTGCTGATGGTTTATTTCTTTTTTCAGGCGCTTTTGATTCTACTATAAAAGTATGGTCAAGATCTGGTCATTTATTGAATTCTTTTAGAGGTATTACTAATAATTTATATTAAAATAAATAAATAAATCTTAGATTTGAATGGAAAAATTGATGTAATGGTTTCACACCCTTTAAATCCTAAAATACTTTCTGCATCTTCACATGATGGGTTGACATTTTGTGTTTTTATTTTATAAATATTAACTTTCTTTAGTAACATTCATTTATATAGATTAAATGAAAATGGATTATGTGCATCACATGTTAAATTAGGTACAATTAATCACAATCTTTATGGATCTGCAATGGCATTTGGAAATCATTTATTAAATCATCTTCTTCTTGTTGGATATGAAAATATAGACGAGTCTAAGTATTTAGGAACAGCTGTTGTATTTGATATTATGACAGAAACATTTTTAAAAGAATTGAAGACAGAAAACACTTCACACACTTCTATTTTTGCACATAATTTTTCTGATTATTTTGTCACTGGAAGTAATACTTGTAAAGATGGAAAAGTTAGAGTTTATACTGCAAAAGATTGGTCCATAATCATTGAATGTTATTCTTCTCAAAAAGATATTAACCAGGTCACACTAAGGTAACCCAATTGATAATCTTATCAATTCTATTAACTAATTCATAGTCCATGTCTTAGATATTTAACTTCAAGTGCTACTGATAGATCTACTTATGTTTGGGACACAAGAAAATTCGATATACCACTTCACATTCTACATCATGATCAAACAAAAATGTTTTATCCTGATGATGAAAATATTGAGGATTTAGACTCTGGAACTACTGTTTCTTTCTGGGGTTCATATGCTCATGAATTTATAACCGGTGGTTCTGATGGTTATTTAAAATTATGGGATCTTGGAAATAATCAACCATTTGTTCAGAACTTAGTAGAAGTCAATTCTGCAATTACTTCTGCTTGTATCTCTCCTGATCATGATTTATTTATTATTGGTGAAAGTATTGGTCATGTCACTGTTCTATCTACAAAAGGTACTGGATTACCTTCTTGCTTTAACATTAACATTCAATCTTCAAAAACGATCACATAATTCACTATTATTATACATTCACTTATTTTCTTATAACCTAACCTCCTCGTTATATATATATATCTTGTCGTTCAACTCATCAATAGAGGGGTTTTATAGGAAATGGCTGCACAGCGTTTAATACCAAGATATGCACATACATCAGGCCTTACTAGACTTGTATATTCTCAGGATGGTTGTTTTTTGATAACAGTTGGATCAAACCAGGTGATTCGGAAATTTACAGTTGAATCAGATGATGAACCTTTAACAACTGAGCATCATCAGGATGCAATTACAGGAGTAGCTGTATCAGTATGTTTTTAATTGGGTTAAATGGGATATTTATATGGTTATATGTAGAAAAATCAATTTGCAACCTGTTCAGAAGATTCAACAGTTAGTTTATTCTCATTAGAGACAAATGAGTGTTTAACAATGCTTACACGATGTTCATTACCAGTGAGAGAGATTGCTTTTAGCTCAGATGGGGAGTGGTTAGCAGTTTGTAGCGAGTAATGAGATTTGGAATATACAAAAAAGGTTTTAATAAGAATACAGCGAAATTCGAGTAAAACTGGTTCATACTACAGATTATCTTCGTAGTATATATTTGCCAGGGTTTTCTAAGCCAATGAAGCATGTATCATTTGAGCCAAATGGAAAATTCATAACTACATCATGTACAGATGGTATTATATATATATTTTCATTTACAAGTGAAGAAATCGAGCTTGTTCATACAATAGAACATGTTATCCCGATGTATGAGTCAGATTCAGAGGGATGTTCAAGGGTAACATGGCATCCAGATGCTAGATTTTTTGCAGTACCTACTAGAATGAATGATATAGCAGTGTTTTCTAAAACATGGAAAAAAAGGATTACTTTTAAAGCAGGACATATGGAAATGATTACGGATATTGCATGGTCACCGAATGGTGTATATTTATGTAGTTCAGGAAAAGATGGGAAGCTTTTGGTATGGGAAACGAAGACACAAACCATTATTGTAAGGTATGTTAATTTTATTTTATAAAACAGAGTTAATATGGTAAAGACAAGATTATAAGAATGTAATTTCTCTTGCTTGGCATCCAAAAACTAATGTTTTATCATTTACTACAAACCAGGGTCAATTATATACATTTTCAAATATTATTCCAACAAATTATCAAGAACCATATGGTCGAATTGCTCATTTGAGCCCTTTGTTAGATGAAACTACCATAAAAGATTCTATTACTAAGAAAAGATATGCTAATGAGTTTAATAAAAGAGAATTGAGTGATGAAGATTTAATTGATATTGATAATGATAATGATATGAGCTGGATAGAGGATGATGATGGTGCAGGATATGTTCCAAAACATAAATATGATGAAGATAGTTATGAAAAATCATTTGATGGTCTTTCTGATGATAACTTTTATTATACTACAAAAAGAGTTTTAGATAATCATATTAAAATTAAAATACATAAACCTCTTCAACCAGGAAGCACTCCATGGAGGGAAAAAAGACGTTATCTTGGTATTTTTTAAGCATATTTTATTTTTACTAAAAAAGAAAGTACTTAATCTTGTTGGATTTATTTGGACTGTTAATCAAGATACTCATAATACAGTTACTGTAGAATTTTTCGATAAAGAAGCACATCGTCAATACCATTTTACTGATATTTTTTTCTATGATAAAGCTTGTCTTGGTATTTTCAAATATATTTCATCATACAAGTTCAAGATTAATACAATTAGATGACAATGGTGCATTATTTGCCAGTTCAGCAAAAAAAGGAAGTCCTTCAGTTATGTTTTTCAGACCCCATGAGAATTGGACTATTCATACTGATTGGAAGATTGAGTTTTTTGAAGATGAAGATGTTTTATGTATATTTATTATCATTTAAAGCTCAATATTTTTAATCTTTTTTAGCAATTGCACTCAGTAGTTCAAACATTATTGCATGCACTTCAAAAGGATATGTAAGATCATATACATTAAATGGGATTCCTCTTCGAATTTATCGTCAAAAGTGTTTTCCTGCTGTAGCGTGTATATCATGGAAGAATTATGTAATGATAGTTAACAATGGTTCATTAAACTCAGATGGTAAAGAAGTAAAAGCTTCACAATAAGTTAATTATTTTTTCAAGGTTCTGTATCTTTAACATATACTCTTGAACATGTTTTACAAGATAAAGTATTACAATCAAATGATCTATTAGCACTTCCACCTAAAGGTCATTTACGGTCATTATTTTTTTCAAATGAAGGTGTAAGTTGCTCATTTGAATTGTTTTTACTGTATTTTTTCTCTAATAAATATTAGGATCCTATGATCTTTGATTCTGATGGTATATTGCTTGTCCTAATGCATTGGAGAATTCAAGGTCAAGCAAAATGGGTTCCACTTCTTGATACAAATCTTATGAAAAGAAAAAAGGGAAAAGATGAAACATATTGGCCAGTTGCAGTAGCTAATCAGAAATTTTATTGCATTGTTTTAAAAGTAATGTCTACTTATTATAAACAATTGCTTGTTTATTTATATAACTAGGGAAATGAACAGCATCCATATTTTCCTCGCCCCATGTTTAGTGAATTCGAGTTTTTAATACCATGTGTTTTATTACCTGAATCAGAAGAAGTTAATAATATATACGCATTAGAAGAAAGGCATGTTAGAGAATCTATTTTATTATCTCTTTTAGAAGATAATACAGAATTATCAACAGATAATGAATCAAATAAATTAGAAATATCTAAAAAAGAAATTTCAATTGATAAGATTTTATTACAATTGTTACAAATTGCTTGTAAAGAAGATCATCAAGCAAAAGCTTTAGAGTTTGCAACACTTTTAAGACGCTCTGCAAGTCTTGATGCAGCACGCAAAATTGCTGCTCATTATATGAAAACAAATTTAATAGAACGAATTACTGCTTTAACAGAATAATTATTATTAAAAAAGCATAATTTTTCTGATTCAAATCTTCAAAAAAAGATTCTTACAAGCAAACATTTAAGTAATATTAAGCAAAGACGAAATTTAGATGAACCCTTTCTTTAATAAACTTATTTTTAAATATTTAATGAGATCTTTTTACACTTTATTTTAAAAATCAAAACTCACATTTCAATTTAACAATCATTCAAATTAAAAAATAGGATTCTTCTTCAAAAATATAGGCTCTTCTCCTTCTGGTGCTCCTGGAATCACTTTTTCAAGTTTCTATATATCATTCATAAATAAAATATTAGTTTTTTATACAACATACTAAATTATCAAAAACACATTTATTAAATTCCATTTCTTGGCTTCTACATGAACGAAATTCATGGTTATGCGAATCTAAACATTTCCAATATCTTTTAAATTGGTCTGAGCAGTATGTATGTAAATCTTCTAAGCTATAAGTCGAATTATAATTTGTCAAAAATATATATGAAAAAAACAACTAACACACTAATTGCACATCGTGTAACACGGAAACCTTCTTTTAAACATGGTTCTTCAACTTTTCCTCGACTTTCTGCCTTGCAAAGCATATAATCTTCATTATACGCCTTACAACGTGCTCCAATAAAATATGAAGCGGCTTTAAGTGGTGCTGATGTTGCTCCTACTTCATCCACATGATGATTCTCTTCAGGAAGTGTCACTTTATCCTTCTAATCTCTCTGATTAATCTTATTTTTACAAAAAGTCTCTAAAACAACCAATTTATCATCATTTAATACGGTTTTTTCTGGATTCCTATTCATATAAACAATTAGAATCAAGGAAAACTTAGATCTCTTTAAAATACTTGATAAACTTACATATTTTTCTAGATTCTTATTTTTAAATACTATATATCCGTCGATACCGCCTATTAATCAGCCTTTTACCTGTTGCAACTGATCTCTACTCATCCAGACAAGATAACACAATAGAAACATGATGGAACACTATGTGACAAACAGTTCTATATAATTTCTGTATAATTATTGGGTATTATATTTTGAATTATATGAAATGTTTTTTCAAGGTATATTTATTGTTATATTTAAGATATAATTTAATAAGAAGCAGGGCAGACAGGATCTAAATTTAATGAATTAAAAGGTGCATATTTTGAGTCTATACTTGTATATATTTTTTAAAATTTTTTGAAGGGTTTAATGAGACACAAACATTAATAACACCTACAGCAGGGACGCCAGCGCCTACGTCAGTGCCTATGACTGGAATGGCACCATCAAATAGTTTATTTGGTGCAACATCAGGTGCAACATCAACATTAGGTGGTATAACACAAAATACATCAATGGGAGGTTCAAATAGTGCAATTGCAGCAGGAAATTCAGATACAGCAAAAGCGCCAGTTCAATCTTCTTTATCATCGTCATTTGGTGGATTTTATCAACAAAGTACTTTAAGTAATCTTCCAGTTTATTCATGGGGAGCACCCTTTCAAAAAGTAGTTTCTCGCTTTCTACCACTTCAGATCCAGACGCCTGCTGATACATTAGCAGCAGATCGTTCTAAATATGGGGAAAGTCAATCTGAAATATTAGGTAGAAGTTCTATTCTTGGACTTGATCAATTTCCATCAATAGTTGATCAGCTTCAAAAAATTAAAAATGCATGGGATCCAACACATTCTGATTGTGCATTTCAATACTATTTCTATAACAGAGTTCCAATTGATCAAGTAGCTTTATATGTTAAGCCTTTGCATCATAATCAACAAAAATGGGATGAAGCTATTGCTAATCGGCCAGAAAATAGGTAGTTTCAGTGGGATTTTTAAAAAGATGGACTTAATGTTTATATAGCGTTGTTCCAGCGTTAGCAGTAGGATTTTCTGATATTCAGAAAAGGGTTCAGCTTCAAGAACAACAAGTTACAGCATATCGTGTTCGTATGCATGAGATTATCAATAAGCTTAAAGAATTATCACAAAAACATGATCTCAGTACAACGGTAAAGATTTCAGATGCAACATTAAGGCATTTAGAATTATCACGTCGTTCATTAGCATTAGCAGCAAAAGTACAAATATTAAAAGGAAGAGGTTATGCACTTCAACCTGAAGAAGAAAATTTAAAACAACGATTAATAGAATTATCAAAGAGTTTAAATGATCCTGGTGTCTTTGGAAAAGTAAATGAACTTTGGGCACGTATGACATTTGTACGTGAAAAAGCAAAGTCTATTGAAGAAGCAAGACAAGGCAAAATCATTATGAGTATTAATTGGAAAAGAGATAAAGAGCAATTAGATAGAATTACAAAGGTATTGACTGATCAATACGCTGGAATTTCATATGTTATTAATATTCTAAAAAATGATTTGAACGAAGTCGATAAAGCATTACAAAAAATACAAGAACATAAGAAATTACTCGAACAACCAAAGTCACGAGGTTCTAGGAAATTCTCTTAATATTGGTTTTCACTCTCATTTTCACTTTTTCTTCTTAAAATCACATACATATCTTTCTATATACATAAAAACGACTATCTTTTTTTCAAACATTACTATTTACTACTTTTTTATTCTAACTATTTACAAGTTTACGCTTAACAAGTGCAACAATAACAGGTGCTATTTATAATTAACTTTTTTTTTTCTCTTGAAAACAAACCACAATATAACAAAAAGGCAATCAAAAGGGCCTTTTGCTGTTCATTTCTCGACTTTTTAATATGTTTTTTGAATTCCTCGTTACGAGAACAAATCGCATCATTAAGCATTCTTTATAAATCAACTGGATCAAGAAATTTGATATTTTATCAAGGCCAAATTAAAGATAACAAATTAATAATTTTTATTAATTCAAAGTCGATATATTATCAAGAAAAATAGGATAAAAAATAGAGAGAAAAAGATTAGAAAAGTATGAAATAAGTCAGAAACAGTATAGAAAATATTGATTGGATTCTCTGGAAAAGTTAAAGATACTTTATATTTCGAGTAAAAACTTAAAAAAAAAAAGTGGGATTTTTCAGCGGAAAATAAAGAGATCATATAAAGATATCTCTGTAATAAGGGAAAACTTGTAAGAGACAGAATAATTGATATTTTTTTGATTGAAATAAGGCTTATAAGTATCAGGTTGCCATGGAAACGTCCACGTTTGCTCGGAGATAGTAGGAGGATTTCAACGTCATCGATTTTTATAAGCAAAAAGTGGGATTTTTTTGAGGCAAAAAGAGGATAAAAAACGAGAATATTTTGTAAATTTAAAGATTAGAAATGAATAAGCAGGAGGAGAGGACCAGAAGCCAAGTTTCGCCGAAAAAAACGGATGAATTTGACTTAGATTCGGACGAAGAATTATCAGAGCTAGATGAAGAGCAATTTAAGGATTTAAAGGACTCACAGACAGAGAAAGCAGATCTAACTGAATATACTATGCATGATCTTCCTAAATTTAAAAGAAAAAGTCTTTTAAGGGAGGGTTCAGTAAGACCAAAGAAGAATAAATTGATTAAAAAACGACGACGTACTCAAGAAGGGTTTTTAGAGGAAAATAAGGATGAATTGAGGAATGAAATGGATCCTGATAAGTGTATGATGAATATCTAGAACGAATCGTGTATAATTTTTTTGAATAGTAGCACGTTGGGAACTAGATCAGGCGTTAAATGAAGCAATTATGTCATCACGTAGAAAGAAGAGGAGAGGAGAAGAAGTATAAATATGAGATTTTATATATTTTTTGGTTAAAAGGCATAATAGGATTTGGAAGGGTTAGCAGATGATGAGATCATTGCACTTCGTGAAAAAATGAGACAAGCAGCTATTGAGGATGCACAAGCAAATGCAGAGAAAAGACCTGCAACGCAAAAGCTTAAAATGTTATTAGAAGTAGAAGATGCATTACGAAAGTATAATATTTTTTTATATTTTCAAAGGAATCTTAGATATATATAGAACATCATTTACTGATTCAATCCTTGATAACAATCTTTTAGAAGTAGTTAGAATTTGGCTTGAACCTTTACCAGACAAATCACTTCCTGCTTTAAATATACAAAAGGTGCTTTTTTCTGCGCTATCTCGTTTGCCTATACAAACTGAACATTTACGTGAAAGTGGTGTTGGAAAAGTTGTTCTTTTTTATAAACAATCAAAAAAGCCAGATCCATTAATAAAAAAACAAGCAGATCAATTAATTTGTAAGTAGATATATTTTTATTATAATTATTAATAATTTTATAGCTGAGTGGAGTCGCCCTATCATTAAAAGAAGTTCTAATTATAGAGATCGCTCTATTTCTACAGTATTATATAATCCAGAGTAAGTATTTTAAAACAAAATAATATATTGCTTAATTGAATAAGTGCTGCTATGTATAATGATCAGAAAATATTGAACAATGATATAATTGATTCTAAAGCGTATAAAAAAACAATCATACCTGCACCTGTTAATACATCATATGAAATTGCACCTAAAGTACATTTAAAAGTAAATCACAATATTTCAAGAATGCGAAATGATGATCACCTTCGAAGATTAAAACAAAAAATGCAAAAAATGAAACAACCAGTAAAACGTAATGGCATATCTATTGAAGGAAGGGGGCTTCTGTAAAAATATTTTTTAGATTTTTATTAAATATTCAAAGCAGATGAATATTCTTATTTGAAAACTATTTCTATCTTTGATATCATTATATATTTATCTTAATTTTTATTATTAGTATTATATTTTATTGATAAACCTTGAAATTTTTATAATATAAATTTTTATATATCTTCAAGCAATTCATCTGATTTTAATTGATGAAGAGAAATATATCGTGATTTATTATCTGGATTCTCATTTTCTTTATTGCGACCAATTATAGTCATTGCTGTTCCAATAAGAATTAAAACAATTCCACAGAAACTCCATATATCAGGAAATTTTCCCCATAAAACTCTATCATAAAAAAGAGAAAATATGATCTGCAAATATATAACAGAAGATGCACGTCCAATCTTTTCTATTTGTAATCCCCTTGTAAGAAAAACCTGAGCAAAAAAACCAGAAATACCAATAACAAAAAATAAAAACACTTCTAAGAAATTTAAAGGTAAATTAAAAGGCGAATTAAAGGAAATAAGAAACAATATAGAACCAATGGACGATATTAATGAGTACCATAAAATAGGTTGTAGCGAATTTATACTATCACCCAACTCTATATAATATTAATATATTAATATAACTTGTTTTCAAAACATACTTTTAATAATTATATATGAAAAGCATACCGCTAAGACTCCAATTAGTGAAATCATAATAGCTAATACCCTTTCTTTAGAATTTGCAGAAGATATTATCTCAGAAGTAGAATAATTATCATGAAGTGCATGAAAAAAGTGATTATTTAGAATAAAACTCGGCTTTACAATAAACATTACTCCAATAAAAGAAACTAATGCAGCATAAATATCAAAGAAATTAAAAGTTTGATATAAAATAGGATGTCCTAATAAATTTATAAAAATAGGATTTAAAAACGAAAGTGCTGTAGCATCTGAAAGATCTAAATGACTTGATTTTTCATTAATCTGAATATATATAATATATTCCTCTTACTGTATCGAATAATAAGTGCAATAAATCCCTATAAACCCAAAAAATCCACGAAGAAAGAGGAAAATTCTAGTATTTATATTACTTGCGCCTTTCTCCATAGTTTCTGCACATTTATAATATATTATTGCCAAAATATATGTAGGTACCATTCTAATAAGAATAATTTGAAAAGCATTCCATGATCTAACAGAATTTTGATATAACATTTTAACACATGCATTGACTGTTGATAATAATGTATGAGAAAGCACAAGAATACCGATCCCATAATATTTACTAAAAAATATCTTAATTTTACTAATATATATATTAATCTTTGTATTTTCTTGATTTTTTGACATTTTTCTTCGTTTTTTTTTTCTAAAAAATCCTATGTTTGTCTTCTAACATTCAAGTAATCTTTCCCTCTTTTTTCTTCTAAAGAATAAGGTTGATTTATCACTTATTATTAAGTTTTTCCTATTTTTTTGGTCCGACTAAGCTTAGATATTTAGTATTATTAAATAAAAGAAAAAATAATTTAAGTTTGCTTGATAATAGATCTTGATAGAAATGCCAAGTTAATAATCCCTCAATATCATTATTAATCTATCAAGTCGAGATATTTGTATTAAAATTTTTTCTTCTATAGTTCTGATATATTTTAATTCTTGTTGTTCGTTAGCTGGAAGAAGTTCTTTTTCATGTTCTTGTACATCAGTTCTTTCAATTTTTGTTAACAATTTTTGTCGTTGTTTTAGTTCATTCTTTAAATGTCGATGATAATAAGAAATTTCTTGATAAATATTGTCTATTAAAATAGATTTGGCTCTTTCAAACCTATGAAACCATAAGAAATAAATACTAGATGGTTGTCTTTCGGATTTCCGTGGAATTTCTTGAATATCAAGAGCACCGATTTCAGTTAGTGCCATAAGAATAGGACGAATACTTTGTTGTTTTAGAAAAGCAATTGAAGCAAGCTTTAAAATATAAGTATATAAATTAAAAGGAATGAAAAATATATACTTGTTTTTCATCCACTTTTCCTTTTTCACGAATAATTCGAAGAAGTCTTGTAGCGATATAACCAAATTTATGTTCGATAATTCTTTCATATTCTAGCTCTTGAAGAAGACGTGATAGTTTTTTATAATCAACTTTCCATTTTCCAAAATGTTTAGCTTCAATCTTAAAAAGAAGCGGATATGAATCTTGAGATAAGGCTTCAAGATGTAGAATAATATGTTTTAAACGTTCTCTATAATTTAAATCATGAATTCCGGAAATATTATCTTCCTCGATTTGTCTAGAAAAATCATCTGTATCAATTGCCATTTTATCTGGTATTTCATTAGGATAAAATTCATTTATTGAAGATATTTCTTTATCAGAATCCTTTTTTATAGATTTATCATTATTATCTGAAACTGTAACAAATGTTTTAGATAAATCTATATCTTTCGGAAGTGTTTGTAGAATACTCATTGTCGTAATAGTATCTGTTTAAATAGTTATACTTTTTTTTTATAAGATAAAAGAAAAATACTTTCTTGATTGTTATTATTTTGAGTTTCAAGTTGTTGTAATATGTGACAATATACTTGTGCAGTTACTTTCCCTATACGATTCTCTACAAGTTGCACAAGGTCTGCATTACGAGATATTGTAATGAATTTTTCATGATTCACTCTTAGAAATACATTTTCCTAATTTAAAAATAAATAAATAAATAATACAAATATATTTCTCACATCTATAACATAGGATGAATCACCGCTCTTTTTTTGTCTTTTATATCTTTGCTCAATTAAATCTACCTCTTTTTTTTTAAAACCTAAATTAGGATCCATTTCTTCATCTTTTAAATTCTGAAGTTGTTTTTTCATATTTTTCAGTACTTCTTTGCTTTTTTTTGCTTCTCCAATTTTAGAAAAGCGAATTTTTTCCAATTCCTTGTTTCTTAAATCATTTTCAAGATCATAATCTGGTTTAAATTGATGTAATAAAACAACACGAACATATCTTTTCTGAAGCATATGTGTTATCGTAGATTGAACCAATTTATATTCCTCATTATTCTTACTTTTCAATGGACAAAATACCGTATATAGATCTTGTACCTTCACTTTTCCATGACAATGAATATATTTAAGAATCGCTCCTGCCTTCCATCGTTGGTCTCATACTTACATCTAATAATTAATTTCTTACTTCTTTTGATATTTTCTTGGAAATTATTAATATTTCTCTGCCATATCTTAATATATTAAGGATTTCTCTCCATGTAGTTTCATAGTATGTTGATTCATAAAATCCCTCAATAACCGTAGAAAAAAGAACAAAATTATGTTGTATAAGAACAACAAGTGCTTTCTTAACATATTTTCTCGGTATTTTTGACATTTTACATATTTCTTCCAGCGATAATCTTCCATGAAAAAAAAGCATATTAACTGTCGCCTAAATACCCGATAAAAACACAAAAAAATGCTTCATATATATATTTACTAGGACTATTTGTCCAAAAAAATCCTCTATTATTAATTGGCACAACTCTATTGCATATTGCGACATTTCCTCCTCTACACTATATCTATTTCCCTCATTTTAGCCCTTTTTTCTCCCGGAAAAAAACTATACATACCAATATACCATGTAATTATTCATTTTTTACATGTTTTTTCTCGTTTAACTCGTTTTTTCCCTTCTTTTTCTCAATTTTATGAATTCTTCATTTTTTGGTAGTTGGTTCTCTTGCTCTGTTACCATCGCAACTGCTCTCAATCTCAACCTCAAAAAATATAACACCTTAAAATACTCATTTTTAGCCCTTTTTTCGCCGTTTTTTGCCTTAAAAATGGCACTAACAGATAGGATTTGTTTGTTTTATAGGACCTTCAAAAAAACCGCATCAAAATCGGCTGATTTTTCGAGATTTAAGCTTATACAGACAAATGGTGTAAATGTTATTTCTAAGGATACCGGCGGGTTTAACACCTCATTATCAGTTATTATTCGTTCTGGGAGTCGTTATGAACCTGTATTTGGGCTTTCTCACCTTTTAGAACGGTTTGCATTCAAGGTAGATTTTTTTTTGTGAAATTGGAGAATTATTTTTAAATAAGTCATGATATATAGAGTACAAAGCGTAGATCGTCCTTGAGAATTGTTAGGGAGACGGAATTGCTTGGAGGAGGCTTTTTTTCCGGGCGTTCTCGTGAAATTTTGACACTTTCAGCACAATTTCTTCGAGATGATCTTCCATATTTTGTGGAGTTATTAGCAGAAGTATTAATAAAAACGAAGTATAATGGTGCTTAATATGAGGAGAAAGAAGTATATTTGTTGATAATAATAGAATTTGAGTTTAATGAGGCGGTATTACCATATGCTTTATCGGAGAACAAAAGATGTTATAATAAGCCGGGAATACTTGGACAAGATATTATACATGAGGTGGCATTTCGTAGGGGACTTGGTAATCCTATTTATACTAATGAAAGAAATAATGTTACTGTTGAAATGATTGGGGATTATGCAAAGAAGTCATATGTTAAGAATAATCTTGTTGTTATGGCGACGAATGCAGATGAATCGAAGCTAGAAGGGCTTCTAACAGAGCACTTTAGTGATCTTCCTGTTGGTGAACCAGCAACGTCTCCAAAAACAGTTTATTATGGGGGTGAAAATAGAATAGGTTTTAAATCTAGTATGAGCCACTTTTTAATTTCGTTTTCTCGACCAGCAGCGTTTATGCCATCATCAGAAGAATACATTTTATTGAGCTATTTACTTGGTACAGGATCTAGAGTTAAATGGTCGTATGAGAATTCACCTTTTGGTATAATTGAAAAAAATCTTTCAAATGGTACTAAATTGATGTCAAATAATTTTGTATATTCTGATGCAGGATTATTTTGTATTCATATTTATGGACCAGTTGAAACACTTCAGATTGCTGTTAAGTCTTCTATTGAAGCATTGAAAACTTTAGCTGAAAAAATTGATAACAATGATATAAAAAGGGCTATTTCTCAGACAAAATATTCTTTGTTTGATGTGGATGCTAATCCGATAAAAGTACATGAAGAATTAGGATCGTATTATCTTAGTTCTGGTTCTCTTTTTGATCAAGAGTCTTTTGCTTCTCGTATAGAGAAAATTACAGCTACTGAAATTAAATCAGTAAGTATTGATATGCTTAGAATCACATATGACTTATTGCTAGACTATATCTAAAATGCTTGAAACAAAGCCAAGTGTTGCTGTAGTTGGAGATACAAATGCGTTACCATATTATGATGAGTTATAAAAATTATATAACAATAATCTACATTATATCATTTGAACATAGTTAAATGCAATGTACCTTAAATAATAGATTTTTAAATTAAATTATTTTTTACAACAATGTTTCATTATTTTGACATACAATTATTACCGGAAACCATGAATGGTTATATTTTATGTTAATGGATACATCATTACATATGTTATCGCTTTTTAATGCTTTTTCTAATATTATTTCACAAGTTAGTTTATTTTTCAGACATAACTCCACGATATTTTTCACATTCTTTATGTTTGTTAGACATTTGACTATGATAAACATATTCTTACATTTTGAAAATCATCATAACATAATAACATACTAGAAATTTTAGGGTCAGTATTTTTTATTATCTCGAAAATGGTTTTTGCTTTTGAAAAATTGTCTATTAAAATTTTAAGTAATTCCACAATCTATCAAATGTTAATAGATATATATATAAGAAAATGATACTAATGTGTCCGACATATCTGAATCCTTAATAAATGTTTCATGGTTTAGAAATTCTGGTGTTTTTAAGAATAAAAATGATTTAAAACGTTGCTTGTACATAAAATATTTTGGTACTTGCAGTTTGTTAGGTGAACAAATAAGAGAAAAGTGTTTCAAAACCAAGAAAAGCTATAATCGAATTATTAAATAACCTAATAACATTTATATTTTATACTTTATAAAACGAATTGCATAACAATTGTAAGCCATTGGTCCAATCTTGATCAAATTTCATTTGTTGAGTAGCTAAAATAGTATCACTTTTTTCAGAAAAACATATAGTTGGATATTTCTTGTTAGAAAAGCGAATATTATAAGAAGATATTTCGTTTAAATGGGCTTGATATATCTTTAACAAATAATCTAAATACCTAATTAAGCTATTTAATATAAATTCCATTCTCTTCTTATAAAAATTACCTATATATTAATGATAATTCATGCGATGAGTGAAGTTCTAATTCAAATCCTAAGAAACAAATCAAAATCATTATTTGTAGCTTTTCATAATAACACCAAGATGTGAAAATATTTGGATATATATTGTCTTGCTTTTGAATTGAATCTTCAAAAAAGTGAAAATATAATTGCATATCAATATTTTCTGCCTGTTAAAGAATTACCTTTTTAAAGAACTATCAACATATATTACGCACCTCAGTTTGAAGAAACTCTAGATCTAAAATAAGTTTACAAAAATTTTGATGCTGACGAGAAAGATTGTGACACATTGTACGAAAAATATTGATATAAACCTATTATAATTAAGCTAATTTTTTAAGATATCATATCAACTGACAGGAGTAGCTGTTTTAATAAAATTATTTATAGAATTAAAAATACAATATGTCGAATCATCATAAGTTTCGTTAGATTCATTGATAACATTAAACAGTTCTTTTGTCGAGTATATTTCAGATATAGAATCCATGATAAATTGATGAATAGGATACTTATTTAAAATCATATTATTATTTGAAAAAAATAAAGTCTATTTTTAAAGTTAATGTAAATATAAAAGAAATACAAAAGTTTACCTGAAGCATAGTTCGAACAAATATACCAGAAGTAGGCTTTTTAGCTCTAAAATATCTAAAAAAATTCTATTATTGTAAATTAAAATAAATAATTATAAATAAGTAAAAAATACTAGAATATTTGAAGGTGTTAAAGTAGATGGATTTGCAATGCTTAATAACAATATTCCTCGAAAATCTTCACATAAATGTTTAAAATCGTTGAATACAATATCCATTGGAAGAATCATTATAGGCCTAGGAGGCATAGTAGTTGAAAGTTTAGCTTGAACAGAAATAGAAAAAAATATATCCATTTCTTTACCGAAATCAAAAATTAAATTTTCTTTATTAATAAGATATTCAAGATCTTTAATTGTTTCGACTGCTGATGAGGAATTCAAGGCACGCAAAAAAGATATTTTGGTTTCCAATCTAGACCGGATAACTTCGATATATTTATGATCTTTTTCTTCAAATTCACTACTATGACTATCCAACCACGAGATAGAGAATTCCAACAAATCTAAAATTTGAACTGTATCAATATTATCAAGTAAAGATAAACCATAAGTATTGAAAGACACTTCTTCTTCCTATTTATCTTAATTCAATCTATATTTTATTGAAACCTAATGATTTATTACTTCATAAAGAGTGCCTTTACTAAACGTTTGGCAAAAAATACCACATGTCTTAATTGAAGCAATCATAAACGGCCATATAACAACATCCACTAAATCTTTATATATCGTCTGTTTTTTTTTGTTTTTCATGTAAAAATCATTTATATGAATAA
This sequence comes from Pneumocystis carinii B80, assembly GCF_001477545.1. Taxonomy (NCBI): domain Eukaryota; kingdom Fungi; phylum Ascomycota; class Pneumocystomycetes; order Pneumocystales; family Pneumocystaceae; genus Pneumocystis; species Pneumocystis carinii. The sequence goes on from NW_017264720.1 coordinate 238,463, forward strand.
CACCTTGGCGTTCTAGTAATAGTTTTTGAATATATACATTCGTAAACACTGTTTGTGATAAAAAATACCCCGATTGCCATGATATCTTTCTTATTAGATTATATCAATTAATTTTACTGACTAAACCTCTGCTGCAAAGGTTTTATCTATTAAACCAAGAACTTTATATGGCTCCAATTCCGCTTCTACATCCCATATCACTTCATTATCTATTTCTAGGCTATTATCCATCTTCGGATCCATCATCTAATCTTTTTTAAGTCATTTCTTTTAATTTAAAATTTACTTCAAGTGCACTAATTGAATCTTCTAATGAAAAAGATGAATCATGTACTAATTCTCCAAGAGAAAGATCTATAAATAAATAACAATTTCTCCCTATTAATCCCCTATAAACGAACCTTTTAATGCTTCAAAGAATTCTTTTGTTACATCTTTAAAAGACGTTAATTGATTTTGTTGAAAAACTGATGTAAAAATATCCTCTTTTTCCATATGTAAAACAATATCTATCTTATTTATAATATACAGACCGCTTTAAAAGGCTTTTAATGAGCAAATCTGACCTTATTAAAGGGCATCTCTTCATCAAAATGACAGAAGGTCGGCAAGAGGTAGCCGAAGAACTTATATACTTGAAAAAAAATCCAGATAAGAAAAACATACATGAAATGATAAGAGAAATAATCAAAACTCATCCTGTAGAATTAGTTTAGGAATGATATTCATTCTGATAAAATTTAAGTGAAGAGTAAAAAAAAAGAGAACTTACGAAATTAATTCTTGAAATAAAAGTTTAGCAGCATAAGGAATTGTGAGTTTAGTAACAGATTTAGTGCTTTTGCAGCGATTGCACCAGCCCTTGTATCCTATTAGACCACAAGTTTCACAAATATGAACTTCGAATGCATCAGATGATAACATTAAACGTTCAAGAAGAAGTTGAGATGCGCCATATGCAATAAGACAATCTCTTTCCATTTCTCCTAAACGTAAACCACCATCTCTAGATCGACCTTCAGTTGGTTGTCGTGTTAAAATGGCTCTAGGCCCTCTAAAATGTAGATCATAAATAAAAAAACAAGTTTTATAATAGAAATTTACCTTGCACGTGCATGCATTTTATCAAGAACCATATGTTTTAGCTTTTGGTAATATATAGGACCAAAAAAAATGTATGCTTGAAGTGCTTCACCTGTTATACCTATAGAATTATTGTAAATAAAGAATAAATATTTTTATAAATAACCTGAAGTGAGCTGATCTTTTCCAGAATATGAATATCCATTTTCTACTAAAATTTGAATTATATCATCTATTTTGCTACCTCCAAATGCAGTACCATATTGTAATGTTCCATTTAAAACACCTGCCTTTCCTGCTAAAAGCTCAATCATTTTTCCTACTGTCATACGAGATGGAAAACCATGAGGATTCATAATAATATCGGGTGTGATACCATTTTGATCAAAAGGCATATCTTCTTGTTGAACAATTAGGCCACATACACCCTTTTGACCATGTCGTGAAGAGAATTTATCACCAAGTTCAGGTCTACGAGTCTGACGAATTAAACATTTTATAAGTGTTTGATCAGAGTCAGTAGTAGTTAACATCATTTTATCAATATATCCAGGTTCAAGAGATTTATATATCATAGGAGCTGCTTTCCATGACAATTCATGTTGTTGAATTCCAGTAGCAATTGTATTATCATTTGCATTAGTAGGTATTTGTTTATTAATGTAAATTTGTCCTGATTGAATCTTTTCTCCAACACCTGCTAAACCATCTTCTTCTAAAGTTTCATATTTCCATGCTAATTGCCCATCTTCACTTTTATCAGGATGCTCAAGACGATCATATCTAAAAATTAATGAATCATACAAATATAAAATATAAACATACGCTCCATTAGCATAACGCTTAATAGTTGTAGCATATTTTCTCATAACCTGACATCTACCAAATCCTCTATCTATACTAGCCTTAATATAATATATTAATCAATAAATATCTTATAATAAGGATATACTTTGTTTAATATTAAAGCATCTTCTATATCATATCCAGAAAAACTCATAACAGCTATAATAGCATTTTGCCCTGCAGGAAGCTAATATAATATTAAAATTAGATATCTTTTGCAAAAAGAAAACCTTATCATAGCCTATCAATTCAATTGTTTTTGTTTTTACAAGAGGTTGTTGAGGATAAACCATTAAATATAGCAAAGAGTCAATTCTTAGCAATTGGTTCCATGCAATAGTACCAATAGCTTGCTTTCCCATAGCACACTGATAAGTATTCCTGGGAGATTGATTGTGATGTGGATAAGGTATTAGACCTGCTACTGCTCCTAATATAGTAAATGGTTCAATTTCTAGATGAGTAGTTGATTCTGAAAGTTTATTTTCATATATTGATATATAGCTATCATTTTCCTCATTAACATCTAAATATTCTACTAATCCTCTTTTTAAAAAATCATCAAATGTCATTTTCCCTGCTTTTAAAGACTAATCATGATCAATTAACTATAAAATATTTAAATTTATATACCTTTAGATGTCTTGATGTTACTTTTGATTTCCCATTTTCTACAATTATTAATGGACGACATATTCTTCCTCCATCAGATGCAATATGTATAGAAGAGTAATGATCATTAATATATATACTCACAAATTCTGATATTCGTCCTTTTCTACGAAGTTTTCTGAAATTTGAAACAAATTTTGCTGGAAATCGTGTAATTCCAAGAATTGTTCCATTCAAATAAATGATATATGTTCCTGGTGCATAAAGTTCATGTCCAGTTATTAAACTTATATCTTTTTTTTCCATTAAATCCTATAAAAAAAAAATACATAACCAATACCTTCTGTTCCAAGAATAAATGCAAGTCTTTCTATTGGTTCTTCATCATTATCAGTAGTTATGTGTGTCATTAAAGCTAAATTTTTTATAAGACCACATGCTTCTCCTTCTGGAGTATCAGAAGGACATACTATTTTATATTATTTAATAATAAATAACATTAAACACATACGCATTCCAAACTGAGAAGGCTGCAAAGCCCTGGGTCCACTTATTTTTCTTGTTTTTTCAAATTGACTAGATATTCGTGTCATCATTCCAAGAACACTAATATAACTTAAACGACTTAATACATGAGTAACGCCGGATCTTTCCATTTTGAACCTTTTTAAGGACCAATTTCCGGTTGATATAGCTCTAATCATTCCAAATGTTATATGATCACCATGTATTGAAATCTGATTATAAGCATCAAATTCTTGAGTTCTATTAGGCTTCTTAAGGACTTTATCAATGTTTAATTTCAAATTCCTATTAAAAGTTTTAAAAAGATCTTCAAATAAAAGAGAAAGAAGTTGTCCAGCACTATTAAAAAGTTAATTATTATGTTAAATATTTGAATCTTTTACAGTTCTAAACGTTTGTTTCCAACATAATCACGATCATCTACCATTTTTGGATTTCTCATAGCCATTAATACTCTTCTTGTCATAATTGCAAAATATATTATCTTAGGTCTGAAATTTAAATTTTTTATTGGAATATGAGCAAGAACAATGGCTGCCAAAACTTCTAATGCCTCTTCTGAAGGCGATCTCCTTTGAATAATTCCAGAAGTTTTTCTATTAATCTTGACTCTGGTTCCTAAATATTCTAATGCATGTTGCTGTGTATATATTTTAAGTTTGGCACACTCTTCAATATTAATAGAAAATATATCTTGATAAATAGGATCTAAGCCTGCAACAAGTTCAAGAATTTCTCTATCTGATTGAAGACCCATTGCCTTAAATATTAGTACAATTGGAACATCTTCTGTAATTGAATTATGTTTAAGATATATTTTTGTATTCCTAGTTAAAACATATGTTTTAGATTTACGTTCATGTGTAGAACTAAAAGTAAATCGCTATTTTTTCCTTCTTAATTCTTAATTTACCTAATAACAGAAGCCTGTACCAATCCTTTTTTTGGTTCTGCTTCAACAATAATACGATTTTTACTAAGTTGTTCTTGTACCAGAATAACTTTTTCTGTACCTTTAATAATAAAATATCCACCTGGATCAAGTGGGCATTCATTCATTCTTGTAATTTGTGCTTCTGTCTTATTAAATAAAATACATTTATTACTTCTTAACATAATAGGTAAACGACCAATCTGAACACCCTTTCTTCTTACTACCTGCTTCCCCCTTGTATATTCAATGTCAACTACTATAGGTGCTGCATATGTAAGATCTCTTAAGCGACATTCATGAGGTGCTATTGAATTATCAATAGCATCTTGATCTTGACGTGTAGGAAATCCAACCTCAATATTAGTATATCTAAGAAGATAAAGATATTAAATATGAAATAACAAATACTGATCATCCATTACTTTAAATAAAACCATGGTTCAACATCGCTTGTTACTTTTTCATTTGCTTTAACAATCTTCTTAAGATCTACATCAACAAAATAGTTAAATGAATCCGTATGCTGTTTAATAAGTCCTTTAACCTTCAGAAATGCTGGAAGAAGATTCCATTTATCCTGAAACAATTGGATACTATTAAAAAATATAATAGATTTTCTGCACCTGTAAAGTATGGACTGGATCTGTTAAAGATTTTCCCTTGTATTCTACTTTCAAAAGAATATCAAATGCCTGATTAATTTTTAATGATTTCTGTGTAGTTTTACTATCTTCATGACTTTTGTTTAAGTCATTTATCTTTTTCAATGTCATATTTAACTTTTTCTAAGGAACATAAAGATTTTATATATTTTAAGCTAGAAGAAACAATAATTCTTAAATAATTGACAAGATGTGAAAGATATTAAATGGTTTTTAAATATAAATATATATATCAATATAAAAAATATATTATTAATATGTTTCGTACGTCAGAGGTGTTGTAGGGTTATTGTGTAGAAAAAGATATAAATTAAATCTATTTTTATAGGAAGTGTATAAGATTTCATGTTTAAATTAGTATTTAGTTGTATATTTTTAATTTAATAAAGTTATAAAGTTATATTTAATAAAATTATATTCAATAAAATTAATTCTATTTTCTTTACAAATAGATATTTTTAATAATTTAATCCTTTTTATTTCTAAATAATTGTTAATATTCTCTTTTAAATAAATACATTATTTGCATTTTTACATCTAAAAATGATCTAATATTGTATAATAGTTTAAATATTTATAAAAATACAGATATATCAAAGTTATACATGATTTTACTAGATAAAATAGTATTTTAACATCTTATTATACACCAATCTACGAATGCTGTTTAAATTAACTTATATTAATCGTCTTATTTATAACTTTTCTAAAAAAAACATCTAAAAAATAATACATATATTTTTATATAAAATAAATCTTAAATTTCATTCTAAAAAATTCTAAATAAAATACTCTTCTACATATATTTTTGCCTTTACATTATACTAATAACCTCGTTTCAATATATATTAATTCTCAACGCGTTATATTTTATAACCCATAAATTAATAAAAAATATATTCTAATTAAATCTAAATCTATCTATATATATAACAAACATTCCTTTTACTCTTTTATTCATCATTTAAACGTCTTATTAACCTAGATTAACCCTCCACTTGTATAATATATAACCAATTCAACAACCAAAAAAAAAAAGCTTTTATATACACAAAAAAAGCTACATTTCAATTCATAATTTATATCAAAACATCTTAGAATCATTCTAAGTACAGACTTAAACATTTATTTATAACATACTCATTTACAGTAATCTTTAAAAATTCGATAAATACTCCTCGATGATTAATCTTGAGATTTAACCTCATTAAAGACAATATTAAAATTCAATTGTATTATTCTTAATATCTTAAGAAAGAGTTGTAGAATTGAATCAAAGAGTATATTTTCGTCTTTTTTCGTTTATGCAAGTGTGATAAGTTAAGAATAGTTTTTTAAAATTTTAAAAAAGGTAAGATAGAAGGAAAATAAGAAAAAAAAGGCCTAGAGTATGCATATAGTTGGTTAAATGTGTTGAATATGAAGTAGAAGGGACATTGTGGCTTTATTTTGACATTTTCCCTTTTGAATAGTGAAATAATTATAAAAAATAGGTGCCCAGAAAAATGTCAATTTCTTCTGGATCACCAGACAATAAATTCAGTAAAAACAGTATTGAAAACGGGAATGATATTGGTAATAAATCGGAATTATCATTTTTGAACGCATATATTCCGATTAAACACATGGCAGTTTCTTCTCCTTTCAAACATAACATTTCTGTATCAACTTTTAGCACAACGGATCATGAAAGCATATACAAAAATCATAATTCATTAGATTCTTCTAAAAATAGGAATGAGGGAGTGGATAATTATACGCATAAAGATTATACACCAGAGTTATCTCTCTCGGTAAAAAATTATTATTATATTTATCTTTTTTTTTAATATTTTTATATAGTCTATTAACAAGACACATGCGGTAGAGTGGTTTAAAGGGATTTAATTTTTATGCTTAAATTTGATAGCTTGAGATGAAACGTCAGCAATACGAATTACAACGTATCGAACATCGTCGACGATTCGAAAAAGAAATGAAATTATTAGAGCTTCGTCAAAAACGGGATGAACAAGCTTTATTAGGGTATAACGATGATACGATTGGAAGTATATCGGCAAACAGTGCGCCTAATACGCCGCCGAATTTACAAATTCCAACTGATACGCGTATGTATTTTACTTCAGTGCCTAGACTTACATCTCCTTTGCAATTTTATGAGCAATTTCATAATGGGGGACAATTGGCAACACCACCGTCGGACGATAATTCAAGGTCGTCTCAATTTTCAGAATCACATAAAGAATTGGGAGAATCAGAAATTCTAATGAAAAATCTTACTATTAATTCTTATAATAGGTAAGTATGATGATAGATTGAGTTATTATTACAAACATGATTAACTAGTAATAATAAAAGTTCATCAATTCAGCAAGGAAAAGATGAAAATTGCAATATTTTTCAAGATAATTTTTCAAATAACAAACAATTGTATCTGCATCAAACATCTACATTTGAAAATAACATGAAAAATAAAGAAAAAAGTATGTAAAATTAAAATAATTAGAAATAATATACTAATTATTAAGCATCACCTTTTACTAAAAAATACTTAGAAATGGATACAATTAACGATCATTTCCCAATTCTGATTAAACGAAACAATTTTCCTGAAATGGTTGTATTATAAACACGATTCTCAGAAATTTTAATATATAATTAGTTTACATCATCAAATACTACTCTTGATTTAACTCATTCAACACATCAAGATTCTCATGAAAAATTTGTCGAACCTGAATCTCAAGATACACAAAAAGATGCTAATTTAGTATATTCTTCTTCAGAAGCCAATCTTAGTCATCCATCTTTTTCATTAAATGATGAAAACCTTATATCACCTAAATTTCATTCTATAAAAGAAAAGGATTCTTCTAGTCAGAATTTACAAGACTTTATGAACATAAATTATAAATCCTTTACGTCGAAAAATCAGCCATCTCTATCAACGTCTAGTGCTTCTACTTCTTTTAATTATTTAAAACCAATGTCAGAAAATTATTCTGAGTCTAATAAACAATTTGACAGTAATTCCAATAATGTAATCCCATACATATTTATTATACTTCTTTTCTAAAATATTTAGGTATCTCAGTATTCAATGGGGGTTTTGCCTCCAAATGCTAAATCTTCTTTAAATGTTCCTATTCTTCCATCGGCTGTTTCTTCTTTACATTCATCAAATATATATGGAAGATATGGTATCATGAATGTTCCTTCATCATATCAATCTACTTCATATGATTCGTATCCACTTTATTCAGTGAATGATCAATCATCAACTGAAACATCACAAACATCTTTTACATATATAAATAATAGAGGAACTCATCATAAAAAGAATGCAAATTCTGATGGTATATATTAAAATCGATTATATATTTTTTAGTAATTCAATATTTTAGGAAATAGATTTACAGGAGCAGCATTGGAAGCATTTGTAGGCGAAATCTATTCTCTTTGTAAAGATCAACATGGTTGTCGATATCTTCAAAAAAAACTTGAAGAACGTGATCCTCGAAGAACATCAATGATTTTTATGGAAACCTATCCTCATGCTGTAGAGCTTATGACGGGTAATTTTTATACTTAAATTCCTTAATTCCTTAAATCTATAGATCCATTTGGAAATTATTTATGTCAAAAACTTTTAGAACACTGTAATGATGAAGAACGTACTACAATTGTACGATCTGTCGCTTCTGATTTAATTCCTATATCACTAAATATGCATGGAACTAGAGCTGTCCAAAAAATGATAGAATATCTTTCTACACCTGAACAAGTACTTTATCATTTCATAATTTTATAATACTTATTTAATTTTAGATACAAATTATAATTAATGCACTGAATTCTAATGTTGTTACTTTAATTAAAGATTTAAATGGAAACCATGTTATTCAAAAATGCCTCAACAAATTATCTACTAATGATATCCAGGTTTGTCTAAATATGATCTTTATTAAATTAACTTTCTATTTTAGTTTATATTTGATGCTATTTGTTCTAATTGTGTTGAAGTTGCAACTCATCGTCATGGATGTTGCGTTCTTCAACGTTGTATTGATCATGCATCTGATTCTCAAAAAATACAAATTGCTAAAGAAATTATGAATCATGCCTTTAATCTTGTTCAAGTATAGACTTTTAAAAAAAAGTAGTATCATTTTTAATTTTTATAGGATCCTTTTGGAAATTATGTTGTTCAATATATTTTAGATCTTGGTGATGCTAGATTTAGCGAACCTTTGATTCATCGATTTATCGGCAACGTTTGTCTTTTATCAGTACAAAAATTCAGCTCTAATGTCATAGAAAAAGTAAAAATAATCTATTATTAGATGCAGCTTAATTAATTAAAATTAGTGTATAAGAATGGCTGAACCTTCAACCCGTAGTTTACTTATTCAAGAACTTCCAAGAAAAATAACAAGTTTAATTCGAGATTCATATGCTAATTATGTTATTCAAACTTCATTAGATTATGCTGATTCTGTTCAGCGAAAACAATTGGAAGACTGTATTCTTCCTTTACTTCCATCTATTAGATCCACTGCTGTTGGGAGGAAAATAGCTATGAGAATTGAAAAAAACAATAATTCTTCTGGGAATGATTCCGCTGGAACACTTAATAATTCTTTACGAGAAAACTCAAACACTCATCATATAAATGGATTAGCACCAACTACTAAAAATATACATATGTATCTTCCAACTCTTCATCATTATTCAAATTATCATAATCAGGAATATTCTTTAATGTAATCACCTTCAATTATGGTTTATTTTATCTTTTATGGCTTACTCATTTTATATTTTTACATTGCATATTTAACTTATTATAACGATTACTGAAAACATAAAAATTAATGTTAAAAAAATAACGGCCAGGACGATACCCATACATTGTACATAAAGGATTAACAGTTTATTTGACATATACACAAACTATAACCTAGGATAATTATATCGCGTATTTTAATTATTATTATTTTATGTTATAACTACGTTTAATCTCAATATTTGACTTTTAGACTCGAATTAATAGCACATTCTAACTAATTTATTTGTTTTTTAAAGAAATACTTTTATTTTTATATTTAATTCATTTCTTCTTTAATTACTCTCTTTAATCCCCTTCTATACCTTCTCTCGAGCCTTTAACCCTCGTAATCTATCCTTTTAACCTCTTCAACCTCAAAATAACAAATAACTCTTATATTTTTATGAATAAACTTAGGATATAAGAATAAAAGACTCCATTTAATACTTATTATCTTGGATTATACCATATTATCCTTTTAAACAGTTATTTTCTATAAATCTATAATAAATATAAGGAAATCATTATAAGTTTTTAAAGAATGAAGAACAAAGTAGAAATATGGGACGATGAAGACCTCTGGGGAGATATTTGTGACGTATCAGAACGAGTTTCAGAGGTATCATTAGGCGGTGATCATATAAAAGAAGTATCATTTGAGAAAGAAATGATGGCAAAGGATATTAATGAAGTAATGGAAAAAGCAGCGATATCAGGTATTCCTTTGCCTCGGAATATTACGCCGTCGTCGTTAATAGGCGGTACTATTCGTCGTTTGGGGACACGTAAGATGGGAGTAACAGTAATGGATGATTGGGGCGATGATATACAATTAACTCCAGGAATATTGAATGAAAAGTGTATTCAAAGGTCAGCAGTGATTGAGAATGATGATGTATTTGGGGATATTGAGGATTGGCCAAGTAAATTTGAAAAGCCGCAAACAGCGGTTCAAAAACGACTTCGAGAAGGGTTGCTTCCTCGGAAGAGTGTAGAACCGTCAATAATTGCACAAAATAATCCATGTGATGATATATTTGAATCAGATTTTGATATTCCAAACAATATAGATAATTTTCATATTCATTATCCACATGCGAAAACACATACCTTAGGTATACCACATGGATCGACACTAGAAAGCGATAATGATGATTGGGGAGAATCGTCATTGGGTATACGAAGTGCAGGTGCGGAATCTATATCGGCAAGGGCATCAGTAGCATCTAGTTTGAGTCCATCTATGAATTCAATGACATTAAGCGAAGATGAGAGTATTTTGGAGGGAATAGAACTTCCATCAAGTGCATTGGATTTACAAAAGAGATTTGACATATGTAGACAAAAAAAGATAAATGAGCGTACTCTTAAAGAGGCACAATTTTTAAAGGAAGACTTTTTTGCAGATATTGAAGTTGACAGAGACAATTTTCTTGATTCATCAAAGAATTTTAATTCCAATGTCAATATTGTTAAACATTTTATGGATAATGATAAACAAAATGCTCAAAGACAGCCACAGGCAACAATTAAGCTTAGTTCAAAGTCATCTCGTATTCCACAACCAGTTTTACCACTGCCTAAAATGAATAAAGAGAATATTTCTAGGCCATCATATTCAGAAGTTCGACCTTTAGTCCAGGAGAAAATGATGTCAAAAAAGCCTTCATTAATGAATTTTCAAGAACAAGAAGATAATTTTCATTCTATGTCTACGAAACGATCAATGCCTTCTTTGCAGTCTCAATATATATCTCCTCCTCAGTATAATTTACAGGATAATTCACGACTTAAATCGAATACTTATAATATTCATCATAATCATCCCAAAACTGTTTTAGAAAATGGGCACTTAAAAGCACAATCAAATAATCATAGCTCATCTAATCAAGTATATTCAAGAGGAAGTGATGAATTTCCTGCAATGGCTAATAGGATTCCACGATATGCTTCACCTACCAATGCATCCTTAGCAAGAGGTGCTATACCATTAAATAAGTTTCAAAAATGTACATCTGATGGAATACCTCGAGATCATTCTCCTTTTAGGATTTTAGCTTGTCCACAAAAACCATCAAATTATGGAGATGGAACAGAATTAGATGCATTTGACGATTTACCTACATGTTCTGCCACAGAGAAGAAATATTCAGAAAAAATTTATAAAAAAGAACATTCAAAATTAAAAGAAGCTTCAGATGTACTGTTGGAGACTTATTACTCAAAGATTCCTGAGATGGGTAAGTTTTTTTTTTAATAAAAAGTAATCAAATAATCATATTTCTAGATCGATACAAAGAGGAGTCTTCTAAAGGTATTGCTCATCCAGCAATTGTTAAGAACAGTGGTTTCAGACCTAAAACTAATATACAACTATTTCCTACAAAAATCAAATTGAAGAAAAAAACTAAGCAAATGCCTACACTTATTCGTAATTTAAATTCATCGCCTATTCCTAAAGGTACTTTTTCCTGCTTATTATTATTGATTAAATTCTTATGTAGTTGTTGGACAAATGAAATATAATCCTCAAACTCGAAATTGGGAAGGCAATGAAATAGAATTACAAAAATTTGATTTGTATTATACATCACCACGTCCAGCACTTATTTCTCATATTTCTGATAAGAAAGATGTACAAATTGTTGGTGATATGATGTTTGATCCTCAAAAGATGTGCTGGATTAAAATCAATCCATCATTAGAGGATGAAAATGATCCGTTTGAGGGAATCAAGGATTTAGCCAATAATGATCCCTATGCTTTTTTCGAATCAGGGAATAATTCTAACAGTTTATCAAATTCAAACTATTTAGATACCCAGAATTTTGTTGTAGGTGAAGAATTCGATGTAGGTCCAGGATTTGTTCGAAAGCAAAGGGAGGAAGAAGAGAATTGGAAGAAAAATATTCAAGGCTGGATTAAACAAGGATTTCCAAATCGCAATCATTTACGAGAAATTAGAAAAGTATTTTTAACTGTTAATATTTTTTTGCTAATATTTGTTATAGATAGTTATAAATGGACGATAATATAAAAGATGGATATATGTAGTATTTATTTTAACTATTTGAGTATACAAATTACGTATAACTATATATATGATTTAACTCTAAAATAATTTTAAAACTTATTCAAATAATCGAAACATTTACTAGGTATGTTAACAGCTCTAGACCAGCTTTTGCATAGTGTATGTTTATAATATAGTAATATTGAAATTTTGTAATTTTTTCTATTTGATAAATGATGTTTTCTACAATAATCTTTTATCTAAATAAATTGAAAAAAATGTAATATGGAAACATATTTTAAAAAAAATGTTAAGAAAAATGATACAAATACTTTAATAGATTTAGATTCGAAGAACCAATACAATTAAGCAGGTAATTCAAATTTCTTTCCACAAAGCACTTTTGTATAATAAAGCCAAAAGAAATCTGCATACAATCCCGTCTAAAATACGTTAAAATATATAAATAACAGACTATCTTCCATCATACTTGAATAAGACCTGCAATAATAGCAACAATATCATAAAACCTTTCTGTTATGTATCGATAAATCCAATTTGGAATATAAAGTCCTCTATACAATCCCAAACAAAACAAATAATGCGTAGTTAAGTTTTCCGCCTCTCCTGTTCTTTGTAACATTAATAATTGCGGAAAAATAGCAACTGATTCAAGCCATATACTAAAACACCAAAAAATCTTTAAAAATATTAAGAAATTAAAAAAAAAAAAAGAAATTTATGCACTTCTAAAAATGTATATCTGTTTGGAAAAATAACCGCTAATATAGCTGCTCCACCAATTAAATACTGTATTTTAAAAGTATCTATATTCGGGTCATTTGTAGGCTTAAATGGTCCCTTCATAAGATATATAATATAATTCTGACTAGCAATAAAAAATATCTTCATAAATGTATTATAAAAAGAAATATAATTAAAAAAAAGATCTGCCATAAAATCAAAAACTTCTAAATAAAAAACTCTGTTCTTATTCACCAATATATCGAGTAACATAAACAATTGAGAATAAGACTTGTGATTTAAATGATATTCCAGAGCAAGACCTTGATTTACGGATCTTCTGAAGCAAAATAAAGACACTAGCAAGATGTGAAAGATCACCTAAAAATGGTCATTTTTCACCGTTCAAAAACCAAATAAAGACAATATACCAAGAAATCTAAATAAATTCATCTTATTTTACTTTTTAAAAGGGCCTTTACTACCCTTTTTTATCTCTTTTATAAACTTAATAATATAGACAATTTATTTGTAGTCGATCGCAGCAATTTTTCAGGTAATATTGAGCAAAAAAAAAGACGATTTTTGCACCAAAACACAATGTCTTATATGATTAAAGAAATGTATGAAATAGATTTCAAATGTATTTATAGGAATTAAAAAAATATATAAAGTTTGAAAAAGATGAAGAATCATTTTTAATAAAATTTAAGAATTGTTGAGTAATGTTGTTAAAAATGAGGGAAATAAGTGGTAAATGATGTAATAAGAGTATTTTATTAAAGAATTTTTTATGTAGTAAATTATTAGTTATTATAATATTTGTTTATGAGATAAAGGTTGTTAGCGAGGAAAGAAATCTAAGAGGAATTGATTAGAATAAATAAATAAAAAGTTTAATTTTAGTTTAAATCTTAGCCATTATTTTATCTAGATTATGTATAGAAAAGAATATAGTTTTTATAATTAATGATAAGCCATTTTTTTAAATATACAAGAATTGTAATTAAGATCAGGTTTAGATATACACTCAATACACTGGTCAATTATTAAAATCTAATAAAAATAATGATATGGAAACTTTTGCATGGTTTTAAATTTTAATTGACTTTAAATACCAATATTTAATTCATAAATATTATAATTCATGGATTGTAGAATCAAACAAGATACTTTTAAATATACTTAAAGATCTAATTCCAACTATAAAAATAATATAAAAAGATATATTAAAAATAATGAAAAGAGAGGGAGAGAGAGAGAGATTATTTTACAATTGTTTAAATATAAAAATTTGTTAATTCATTTTTGTTATTTTTATAAATTCAATGGTTCTTTCGTCGTAATAATAAATGTTTTAAACTCTATAAAAATTACTTCATTCAAACTCTTAAAATATATAATAAAACAAATATTTTTCATGTAAAAATGTCAAAAAAAATCATAATTCTTAATCAAATAATTATTTAATTCAATTCATTTCTTTTATATCACATCAATATTCCCAACCCTAACCCTAACCACAAGCGCTAACCCTAACACCAAGCATAACCCTAACCCCAAGCACAAACCTAACCTCCAACTATAACCCTAACCTCCAACTATAACCCTGGCCCAACCCCGACCACAGACCTAACCCTACCCTTAATACACGTAATATTCATCCGTACACACATATTATCAACGAACACACAGTGTGTCCCGTATTTAATATTGAAACTAACGGTTGTTTTAATTGACAAGCCAAACGTCACGAACGAACCACCCGTGTTGATATTTTTATTAATTGATTAAATTGATAAAATTTATGGAGAATCAGTGCATTTGAATGAGAGAATCGTAACGGCGGTGAGAAGAGGAATCGAATGATATAATTTTTAATAGTTTTTATAGATTTTTAATAATATTTATAAACATTATTTGTAGTGTTTTGATGAAAAAAGAAAGATAATAGATAATTATAATGAGAACATTCTCTGGAATAGAGAATATAGATGAGAAACAAGAGGATATGATAGAAACGGTAGTTCTAGGAGGGCAGAATTGCTGGCGAGGAAAAAAGAACGAGTTAAAAGTATATAATAATTGATAAGAAAGAAGTAGTATTTGATCAGGGTTTTAGAATGAGGAAGAATATAATACGAATATATCATGTGAGTTAGATAAAACATTTGGAGATGTATGCATGCATTTATAAGTGTTTTATATGGGAAAACTAAATATTTTTGATGATAGAGCGAAGAAGACCAAATAACACAACAATTATCGGAGATTAAGATAAAAAATGACCATATAGGACAAAAGACAGATGAAACGAAGAAGATGGGGACATCTAAAGAACAGGAAATATTAAAATCGGTTCATATAGGAAATCCAACACCAATTATGCATGACCATGCACGTTCTATTTCTATGTCTACGGATGCGTCATCGATGATATCGCCACTTACACCAGTGGATTTTGCATCATCATATGCAACATTTGCAGAATCGGCAGAAATAGCCCGTTTAAAAGCAAAATTGAAGGCATCACAACGACAAGTTCAACATCTTGAAGAAGAAGTAGCACAGTCTAGAATTACGGCGCAAACAATTGATCAAGTAATCAATATTTCAGGCGCAGAAAATTATTTACATAAATTGGATGTTTCTCAATTGAATGATTTTCATCGATATTCTCAGACAGCAAATTCGCATATGACATCATATTGGCCAGTATCCTATACCGAGGAATCTACGCCAGACTTTGAATCCGAAGAAAATATACCATTATCATTTCCTAAACGAAGCAATAGTAATACATGGAATTTTATACCTCGATCAAATAGTCCTCTTAAAAATACGACTACTATGCCGTTAAACGAAATACAGGCAACTGCTAGATCATCGCCAATCTCTACTCAGACTTCGGAAACCGGAATGATAAGGCCTTGGAAGGTACATCGTGCTTCTACTAGTATTAGTGGACCTCCAGTAAGTGGTGGATTTAATCACTTTGCCTTGTCCGGAAGAAGAGCGTCTACCGATTCTAATTATGCTTCATTTAATAATTTTGGTTCTTTTCCTAATCAACCTCCATCTCCTGCTATGTCTGCAGTTTCCACAGGTTCATCATCAGGAATACCTCGTTTACCCATGGCTGTACCATCTACTTTTAATTCTATCCAAGTTCCAAACGATCATCAGGGAAATATTGTACCAGGAAATGTAGCAATGAATCAACATATTTGGAATTCTAATGTAACATCTTCTTCCAATGGTATACAAAACAATTTACTTATATTTTTTAGACATCTATCCCTCAATCTGCTTCAGGATATATTCATTCTCAAGAACCCATTAATTATCGTCGTCTTTTAGATAGAAATGCTGCGTACAATTGGCAGGTATTATTACACTTATTTTAATTGCTTACACCCTTGATATATTAAATTATTCATAAGGTTATCGTAGACAAAATCGTATATTGTAATGATCAACAAGCCTCAATATTTCTTCAACAAAAACTTAAGCTAGCTCCTGCTGAACAAAAACATGCTATTATTGATGCTATTGTAGCTCAAGCTTATCCTTTAATGTTAAATCGCTTTGGCAACTTTCTTGTACAACGATGTTTTGAGCATGGTACCCAAGAACATATAGATGGAATTGCTTCTGCTATTAGAGGTAATGTTCTTACGCTTTCAATGGATGCATTTGGATGCCATGTCGTTCAAAAAGCATTCGATAATGTCGCTGAAGATGTAAAAGCAACTATGGTTAGCGAATTGCTTCGTCGAATTCCAGAAACTGTAACTCATCGCTATGCTTGTCATGTATGGCAAAAGCTTTTTGAGATCCGCTGGGAAGGATCACCTCCTACTATCATGAAATACGTAAATGCTGCTCTTGAAGGCATGTGGCATGATGTAGCTCTTGGTGAAACAGGAAGTCTGGTAGTACAAAATATTTTCGAAAATTGCTTGGAAGAAGATAAGGTTAAAAACTCTTTTTAAACATTTTGTATTAACATTTAATCATAGAGGCCGTGCATTGAAGAAGTTTTAAATAAAATTGATATTATTTCAAGAGGTCAATGGGGCAATTGGGTCATTCAGCATATGGTTGAATATGGATCTCCTTCAGATAGAGAAAGAGCATTATCGCATATTCTCGAAAATTCGGTAGCTTACAGTGTTGATCAATTTGCTTCCAAAGTAGTGGAAAAAGCAATTAAAGCAGGAGGTCCAGATATCTTAAATCAATATTTAGCCAAAGTTACAGAAGGACGAGCCGATAGACCTCGTATCCCTTTAATCGATATAGCTTCTGATCAATATGGGAATTATCTTATTCAGCATATATTGCAACATGCATCTCCAGCTCATCGTGATCAAGTATCAACTCAGATTCGCAAACATATGGTATCATTACGTGGGAGTAAATACGGGCAAAAAGTAGCATTTCAAGTAGAAAGATGGAGAAGTCATCATCATCATTCATCTTATCATGGAACATATAGTTATTAAGTTTTTTATAATTTTAAGTTTACATAAAATGCGCATAATTAAGTTTAGATTTAACACATTTATAGCACTTATGCATTCTGGATTAATCTTTAGGCATTATGTATTTGTTATTTTTTTAACGAAGCTAGATCTTCTGGTTTCTGCTTTGCTGGCATATGTAAAAAATTTTAACTTTGCGTTCAATCATTCATAATATTATATGGTTTGTATTAAGGAAGATATAATTAACTTGGATAATTTTTTAAAACATAAATCGCTTGTTAATAGAATCTATAATTTATTTATAAAACATTTATTAATCCTTCCTATGTTTTGTCCAATAAAACTGATGTATCCGCACTTTCATCCTCTTTATATTTTAAAGTAGTTTGACAACCTTTTCAATAGAATTATTTTAAATAATAATAACAATATTAATCATACCAATACACTCAAACAAAATTTCATGCGCAAAAACATCACAATCAATACAAAAATGTTTATGACAATCAGAACATGCATACCGAAAACTAATTGAAACAGAATTATGCATAGTCGAAAACGAATCTGTTCTATTTTTTTCTTTAAAATGATTCATACTATTATAAAATAAATCTGAATTAAGTTCTTTAGGTTTTTCAGGAAAAGGGATTAAACAAGCATAACAATGAGTCGAAATTGCTCTAGATTTAATATTAAATCAAATATTAAATAAATAATTTGAAATATTACTCTTCCCATGGAACCTCTACCCAATTCTTAAGAGGAAATAAATGGTGATAAGAACGTGCTAAATGAGTAGACATAATTAATGTAAGATCACAGTTTGGACAATTAATTGGAAGCGAACAAACGTTTGAATAACATCGTGGACAGAGATATCCTTCTTTAATTACATTCGAATGACTAAAAAAATAAGACATCAAATATTTTCTTAATAAAAATATTACCAAGAACACAATGTTTCTTCTTCAACTAATTTCGACGGAAATCCCATCATAATTAACGTTCCTGATGATTCATACGACTTTCGTAAAGCAGGAGGTATGACAAATTGCATCAAAAGATCTTTAAAATGCTGTTCATTCAAAACAATACCATAAGACGCTGTTTTTTATTAGAACTTCTTTAAAAATAAAAGATATATATTACATTCGTCACCTGCATTCGTCTCTTTACATATTTTCCGACAAATGGAAACTGAAGCAGAAAGACCAACCATATATACACGAATTTTATCATCAACTAAAGCATCAATTGTCTCATGAATATCACCTGGATCAAGTGACATTAATGAACCAAAAATTAGTAAAACTTCTTTTGTTGCATGCTTTGGAGCAGAACTATAAAACCAATTAACCATATTTTTCAATTTTTTCATTTATTTACTATAAAACTGTACGAGACATCTCTAAAGCATTCTGTAATGACACATCACCTGATGGATCCATCTGTTTCAATCGTTTTAAAGCAATCAAATGCTCATGAGGACTTCCTATACATAACCTTTTTAAAAAATTCTACTAAAAACTCCTAAAACTACCTCCTTGATAACTAATAAGCATAGAACGACCATCACGCATGCCAAGAATTGATAATTGACCTAACGGATTCTGCTCAAAATATTCTAAAACAAATGCACATGCATGGTCAATTTCTACAAGAAATCTACTAGGAATCATGTCTCTTTTAGCCATTGCTGAACTAAGATCAAGAATAAGGACAAGATATCTAATAATTCCACGCTGTAAAGGAATTGTATCACGAATAATCCTGACAACCCAATAAAAAAAAAAAAATACACCAAAAAATCAACCTTTTGCGTTTTCCAGCTTGCGTTATCTGTATAAGCGTAGTAGTAAGGCTCCCTTGTTGATCTTCTTGAACAACATCCCAAGAGCGATGATATGCTTTTTCCCATGAATATCCACTCACTGAATTAGACTTTGGGACTAAAGATATACGATTCTTATGCTTCTTCCTCTCTTTTTTACCCTTTTTTTCGCCTCTTTCCTCCTCAAAAAGTGAAACATCTGATGATGATAGTTTCTCAATATAATCAATATCTGATTCCACCATATTTTAAATAAAAAAAAAGATAAATAGTTATTAAAAGTGTTAAAATATATTAAATAAAGAGGTTAAAAGGTACATTTTGTGCTTATTTCTTGAATATTTGGCAGAAAATTGAGACATAAAATTTTGTGAGGTTGAAGATTTTTGTACGGGGAGATTGTCATGGAGACGATTGTTATGGAAACCGTCGGTATGGAGACTATTGGCATGGAAACAGTTGGTATGGAAACAATTACCATAGAAACTATTGTCATGGTAACTATTGTCAGAAAATATTACTATAGAAGAGTAGTTAGAAGGAATATAGAAAAAAAAAACATATAAAAATACAGCAAATAGCCTATTTAACATGTCTATTTAGTCTATCAGAGCACATACTAAATTAAAAAAAAACTAGACACACACAAAGATAATTGAGCCGGTTATGTAAAAATATGTTCTTAGCCATTAAAGAAATATTGGTTATAAAAGAAAAAAAAATAAAAACAACTGATATTTATAAATCTTATGAAGGAACATTAAAATCAGTGTCATCTTCATCGTCTTCAAGTATATCATCGCAATTAACATCTTTTACATAATCTACCCTTATTCCGCGTGTTCGACATGATTTTATGATATTTGAAGGATCGATCTCAGCCATATCATCTTCTGTAGCGTCTTCTAAATAAAAAATTAGTATATAATTAAAAGCAAAAAAAAATTGTAAAAATTAAATAAAATATTTAATAAATATTTAAAACAGATATTTAATAAAACCCCTTTCAAGAAAAAAAGAAAACATGACATAAGAAAACATCCATATGCTGTAATACCTTCATCAATTTCCTATAATCCATAATATATCTTGATATATTTTTTTTATTAAAAGAATACCTCTAAATCATTTTCATCGTCTGAATCACCATCACTTGAATCATCCTCAAGATCTTCATCATCTTCTTCTAATATTTCAGGTGATTCAATAGAGTCTAAAGCCTTTTCTTTTTTCTTCAATTCATATCTATAAATTCGATTTTAGAAAATTTATACACAAAGTCTTTAATTATTATAATCACAAGAGAAACTTACTGATTACAAGGAGATTCTACAGTTTCTTGCATTTTTAATAAGAAAAACTAATATTTAAAGACTTTTTTATTTTTTTTTTAACGCTTAGACGTTTATTCTTAACCACCCCTAAGAAAGTTAAAATAATAATTTTTAAGTAGTCTAATTGAAAGAAAAATACAAAGATATTAGTTAAAATAGTTAAATTTATAAAAAACCCTTATGAATTTAATGTAAATAATTAGAAAGGTTTTAGGGTTTATAAAAGATGATATATTTTTGAAGAAAGTAGTAAAGATATGAAAGAATATAAAGAATATAGAATTAATATGTGCTGATAATTGTATTATAATCATTTCCATAGAGAAATTGTTTAATGAAATGATCGAGCAATACATTTATATCCATAAGTACAAAATGACATATGACGTTTTCAAAAAAATCAGAGATGTTTATTAAGATTTGATGAATGCTATCTCGAGCCTTAAGTGGTAATTCATGAAAATCAAATATATTTAAAACTTGACCTAAAAAAATTAAAAAAGAAGAAAGTAAATTGAAGTAAATATAATATACCGATAATCTGTGCAGATCCAAATAAACGATAAATAGAAGTCAAATAAGATTTCCTAGGACCATCAAACTGTACAATCCCGAATTTATGTGTATTAAATTGATCAGGAGGAGGAGTTTTTATCAAAAATTTAGATTTACTAATAAATTTAATCTATAAATGATTAGAAATATATATAAAAAAGTATAAACTCACAATCCCATATCGCTTTTTTGGATTTACAACTTCAGTACCGAATTTTTTTAAAAGCCAAAAACGAAATATATCAACCATATTATCCAAATATACCAATTCTTTAATTAAAGATTGAAGATCATCTTTCTTAAGAGATTTTATTTTATTGAGAGTGAATATTAAAGATTCGCAGACTTTAATCTTTTCTTCTTCTCCTTTTAATTTTACATTTTTAACATACCATATATCTTTAGGTATAAAAAGTTGAGGTGTTATATAAGATCCTTCAGATTTAATAATAAATGGCATTAATAATTTTTGAAGAATCTTCATTAGCCAATATGTTTTTTCAATAGGATTCCTAGGTTTTTGCATATGTATGGGATCCACTTCCAACAATGAAGTCTTAGGGAGTATATTATCGTGTAAAAAAGATATATATGTATCACTATGTCTTGTTTTATTTGACGAACTAGATGGAATTAATGTTGCAGTAGATATTTGTGCTGATGAATTTGTCAATGTATCCGAAAAATTTGTAGATAATTTATCAAAATAATTGAAAGAGACGCAAGAATTATTATATAAAGAATACAATTTCTTTTTAGTTTCAGAAAAAGATTGATCATTTTGATACATGAAAGTATCTTTTTTTTCATTCGAAGTATCTTTTTCAAAAATATCATCATGTTGATTTTCTTTTTGCAATTTGTGATCTGAATAAACTCTTAAAAAAGGTGCTATATGAGTTTCTTCAAAGATTAGAGAATCTGTTGAATCATATGGAAAAACAGGTTTCTTCGAATTATCAACATGAGAAAAAGTGGGTGAATCATTCAACAATGGCGACCAATTAGCAAATGTGTTATTCAAAGAAAATATCTGTTTAGAAACCAATTCTGAATCATTTTCAATAGAAACTTTCCCAGATGAAACAGATTTGTTTTCCTCCATAATTGTATCATCAGCTTCTATATTATCCGCATTCTTAACAAGTTCCAATGACCCTTTAGAATTCAAAGGAATAACAGATCCTATTTGATCCGGTGATTCTAAAAAAGGTACTGGTGGAGAAATAATTTCTTTAATCGGCTTCAGTAAATACTTTATTGGACTTAATAAATTAATATCAGAGAATGAAATCTGCTTAATATAATTCATTGTAAATGATTTTTTTGATAAATCTGAAGTACAAGAATCCACATTATCATGAGATTCACAGTGTGGCGATTCCGGAAAAAATCCTGTAGGAGATGAAGCCGATGTCTGTGCATCTGCAAATATTGCTTCATCTGCATCATCCAAATCCGACTGATTAAGTCCATCAAGCAAATGAACTCGTTCTAAATATGCTCGATACTAATTCAAATTATAAATATCAAATATTTTAATATAATATCACTTACTGTCACCTGCAAACGCTCTTGATATTTACCCTCTGGAAGTTGCACAATAACTTCTTTCAATAATGAACATGCTTGTGTATACGCATGAATAGCTAAAATTATAACATTAAATATAAAACAAAAAAACATAGAAAATACCATCATTAATATTATTAGATGAATCTAATAAAACTGCTGTCTGTGCCTTCTAATAAAAAGTCAATATTTTTCCATAAAAACATATAAATAAATATATCAAAATAAACTGCAAATAAATAAAATAAAACTGTATAAAACACTATGTTTCATACTCCAATTTCACAATTATAAATTGCTTATTAAAAATTTAACCTCCATCTATAAATATAACTTTTGTTAATATATCTCATATTTCTCAATAATATTTCCATGTTTCTTCATATATACTCCAAATTTTTAAATATCTCTTTCTTTTCACATATATACCCAATATATAAACAAAATATACTCAAATTCTTAAACTTATCATTTTAACCAATTTCATTACATACATTAAAAGCATCTGTCAACTATATCTCATATAAATAAAACATAAACTACTTATTATATATTTAAATACCGTTGCTTTTAAATGTTCCTCTAAATTAGAGGAATCCATTAGCCGTCTTAATAAGGCTTTTAATTAACTTTTTAAATGTCCTTCGCCCGTATTCCTGACAAACGTATATATACAAGTAAACAATTTACTGCTTAAACAAAGGATAATCTAAATAATGACTAAACATGAAAGAGCTGAGGAT
Organism: Pneumocystis carinii B80; assembly: GCF_001477545.1. Taxonomy (NCBI): domain Eukaryota; kingdom Fungi; phylum Ascomycota; class Pneumocystomycetes; order Pneumocystales; family Pneumocystaceae; genus Pneumocystis; species Pneumocystis carinii. The sequence continues at coordinate 262,232 of NW_017264720.1, forward strand.
GAAAATGAAGAAAAAAATGTAGAGAAACGTACATGTACATATCCTACTAAACCCTTATATGATACAAACGGTCAAGCATATTGGGAAGTAAGAAAAAATTACATATAAAACTCAAGTTTAAAAGAAATTTATTAATATATTAAAATAAAGTTAGAGGGACGTACACGACGATTGAGTCTGAGCCGATGGAAGGGGAAAATATTAATAGATATAAGAGAATATTATGAGGAAACAGCAACAGGACAAATGAAACCAGGAAAAAAAGGGTTATCGCTGACACAAAAACAATTTGAATATTTAACGGCGATTTTACCGGAAGTCGAGATAGTCTTAAAGGAAATGAATAAAGAGGGACCAAGTTCTGAAAAAAAATAAGCAAAATGACATGTATTATATTATATGTATATTATATGTATATTAAGTATATTATATATATTATATAGATATAATAGGTTTATTTTAACGACAGCGTTAGTATTTAAATATAAATCGCCAAGATTAAAAAAGATAAAATTAATACTAAATGAAAAATATAATTGTATATATTATATAATCGGAAAAGAAATCTATACTTTTCTAAAAATATTGTACATAACCCTTTACCCTTTATGAATTCATAATTCCTGAAACGTTAATGTACGTTTCCGTGTAAATAACGGCTTGAATTTTAAAGAGAAGCCATTACTCTGACTCTTTTAGGGTAATTATAAAAGAAAAAACTCATGCCTCACAGTACCGAGCAAAAAACTTGGTTGGGCACTTTACAACTCGGGTGTAGCGCCGATACATATTTTAAGTGCGAAGCTATATAGTAGTAATCATATATATATAAAAATAGCCCTATTAAAATAATAAAATAGATAAAAAGGCAATCTTTAAAGTGATTCTTTAAAAAAAATAAAGCTTCTATAGCACATGTATATAAAATAAAATTATGCATGTTTGTTTTTTATATAAAATAGGTTTTCAATATACAATATATATATTTTTTTGCTATATATGATATTATATCTACCGTTTTCTACGGCACGATATGTGCTTGGTGTTCCAAATGGCGTCTTAATCGCCGGTTTTCACACCTTTCCCCTGCTTTTCCAGCCGAACTTCGCTTTATAGGGTTCAACCCCAAATCTCTGAAGTATGGTTCCTCTAAGCGCCCTTAAAATCAGATCAATGCAGATCAGTGTTCCGTACGATTCCAAGACGGTCTGCTTGGACGCATCTGATTAAATACTTGGCAAATTACTAACACAACAGAACGACCCAATTCTTTCAGAACGCTCTAGGGCTCGGCCGGCCGAGCCGATGAAGAGCAAACAATCCTCTCAAGGCTCTACACTTATATATACAGCTACAAAAGGGGAAAATGAATCTAATGAACAAGTGGATATATCAGAGTTTGATCCAACGGGTCAAACGTGTCCTCCTGGCGGAAAACCAAGAGTAACAACCACCTTTTGGGAGGATGAAGGGACGCTTTGTTTTCAAGTAGAAGCCAAATCAGTATGTGTTGCACGTAGAGAAGGTATGCTTTATCATTTAATAAGCTATATGCGTTATATTTTCAAATTATGCGTATTATATGCGTTAATTTTCTACAAAATAAATGCATATTATCCATATATTATTATATAAAGGCATATTACTTTATTTTTAATATATTGACTCAATTGAATCAATTATTTAATAAATCGTTTATTCTGAAGGAAAAAACAAGCAAAAACGATGTATTTTACATATAAAACGGAACAAATGATTCTTAACGTGGACTTTGTTATTTTTTATTTTTATATATATATTTGGTTATCTAATTTATTTTTATAGATAATGATATGGTTAATGGTACGAAACTTCTCAATGTTGCAGGAATGAGCCGCGGCAAACGAGATGGTATTCTTAAGGGAGAAAAAGTTCGGTCGGTTGTTAAAGTGGGAGCAATGCATCTTAAAGGCGTTTGGTAGGAAGATATATTAATATAATTATTGAAGGATTTATGGATATTATAGGATTTCATTTGAAAGAGCTCTAGAATTTGCGAATAAAGAGCGTATTACGGATCTTCTTTATCCTCTTTTTGTGACGAATATTAAGGCATTTTTATATCATCCAACTAATTATGTACGAACGACGGCGGTAATGGCGGCAGCACAGCATCTTCAAATGCTTAGATTATCAAGAAACCGAAATCATAGTGTTGCAAGACGTTTAAAAGAAAGACAAATGACGCCGCCTCATACTGCACCAATTTTAATGAATAGAAGATGGTCTCAAGAAGGGGCATTGCCTAATAATACATCAACATATATGAATGCATCTACAGTAACACAGTCACTCCCAGTAACCCCGGTAACAACACCACCCGGATATTTTCTTCGTTCAACAGTTCAATCATCAGAAGAAAGACCGCAAAACTATGTTTTTTCGTATTCTGAACCAAGAAATAAAATATGCCATAGAAAACAATTTCAGCAGACATACGGAATTCCTGTTTCACGATCATTATGGGGAATTTCGAGAGAAAGACGAGCATCTGCTTCTTCATTATCATTAGACCATGAGGAATTGAAACAAACATACGAAGAAGATTATATTAAACAACATCCACCTTTATATCGAGAAATATTTTCTCAACAAAATCAGCCATTTCATGAATTAATGGTTCAAAATCCATCTTTATTATCCCCTGTTGCCCATGAATATATACAAAAAGAAGGTATTAATGCAAATTCGGGTGTATCAATGACACTTCCGGGACCTGCATATCAAGCATCAGATGATGCATCAACAATTAATTCGCAATCATCATATAGCTATCAATCTGTAGATGATACTTATTTATATCTACCAAATACTACAAATATGCCTTCTACATTAAATGATCTAGACCCAGGACAAACAACAAGTACACATTTTCCTATTACAACAGCGATAAATCAATGGGAACAGCGAGATGTATTAAGCCCTAAACGTTATTCAATTGGTCATAATAAACAACATTCAATATTTACGAAAACATGGTCGCCTCAAACATGGAAAGAGGCATCACGATGTAACGACTTTTATCATCAAATAGTTGATACAAATTTGAATAATCGACTCTCTCGATCTACATCAATTGATCAAGCATATCTTTCATTAAGAAATGTATCAGATGATCATCAAAATGATTATAGCAATATTCATTTAAACACAGAAAGTATCACTAATAAAGATGAAACAAATGGGTTTAACAATGCAAAATATATTGAACAAGACATGTCTGTTTCATCTAACTTTAATTCAACTCTTTTATCAGATGTCTCAGATATGAAAGTAAACATGTTTTCTAATATGAAACCTCACAAACGTCGAAAGACAATTCATGAATATATGCCAATATTGATTCAAGATAATTTAACTAATGTAAACCTAAATCAAAACGTTCAAGACGTAGAAGCGAATAGATGTCATCTTATTCTCGACATCTGATTATCTAAGTTTATGGTTTTATGATTAATAGCATCTTAATAATATATGAGAAAAAAAAGTTTTTTGGATAATATACGCATTGAAATTATGTATAGCAAAAACTGCGATATGATAGAAATTCTAACCTAGGACTGATTATGTGTAATTTATTTTTCATTTATAATGATTAGCTAATAATCATCATAAATGAAAAAAAAAATATTAGCATTGTTTTGATTTATTCTTTAGATGACTTGAATATTAGTAATCGCTCGAGTTTATGAAAGACTAATGATTAACGGCAATAACAAATACATTTTGAATATCTTTACATTCATTTCACATATTATGTCAGCTTTTAATATATCAATTAGAAACAAAATCATTGAAGCTTTATATTTTATCTGCTGTATATATATCTAATTCAAGATTTTTTTCATTATATTCTAAGTTTTTTTTTCTCTCTAAAGGCACTACTACTTCAAACCAACCATTGCAACTATAGACCGATCCGCGGACTTTTTTTAAGAAATTGAAAAAAGATAGGATAAGATAAAAAATAATATTAAAAAAGCTTTAAAAAGTGTTAATAATAGACCATTTAGATAAAAATAATTAAGGACTTTAAAGATTTTAATATTTTTTTTTTATAAAAAAAATAAGGGTATTTTTTTATTTTTTTAACCTTTAAATAACAAAAATACAAGAAGAATGGATGAATACGATTATCTTTTTAAAGGTACAAATATCTTCTTTAAGTTGTAACAATATATTACAACTTATAATTATTATTTTTTTTTCATTTATTAAAAATAATTTTTAAAGTGGTATTAATTGGAGATTCTGGTGTCGGAAAATCAAATTTATTAAGTCGTTTTACAAGAAATGAGTTCAATGTATGCCATTTAATATTGGCCATTCTCTTTTATATATTTATATTTTTTAGTTAGAATCAAAATCTACTATTGGTGTAGAATTCGCTACAAGAAGTATACAAGTAGATGGAAAAACAATTAAAGCACAAATATGGGATACAGGTTTAACATTCTACAATATTGTATATATTTTTATATTTTTTATAGCTGGTCAAGAACGTTATCGTGCAATAACATCTGCGTATGTATTTTCTTTAAATAAAAGATCACTAGATTAATATATACATCAAAGATACTATAGAGGTGCAGTCGGTGCTTTATTAGTTTATGATATTACAAAACAAGGAAGCTATGATAGTGTCCAAAGATGGCTTAAAGAATTGTCAGATCATGCGGATTCCAATATTGTTATTATGTTGGTTGGAAACAAAAGTGATTTAAGACATTTACGAGCAGTATCTACAGAAGATGGCAAAAATTTTGCAGGCATTTTTTTTATTTTTATTCATTTATTCATCCATTTATAACTATTTCATTAGCGGAATGCAAACTTTCTTTTATCGAAACATCTGCTCTTGATTCAACAAACGTCGAGGTTGCTTTTCAAACAATTTTAAATGGTTAATTCCCTTTTTTTTTCTTCTTCATAAATATTCATTTTAACTTAGAAGTTTACCAATCCATGTCAACAAAAAATACTGATTCAAATGATTTAATTACACGGCCTACCGAAGGACAAACAATCATCGTTTCATCATCATCTAAAGAAAATACAAAATCTACCGGGAAATGTTGCTGATTTATTATATCTATAATGAAACCATATTCATTATATTTATTTTATCTATTAAATTAAAAAATACATCATTTCATTCTCGATTAAAAACAAAATCTATTCTATTCAATTCTATTTCAATTCTATTTCAATTCTATTCAATTCTATTCATTTCTATTCATTCTTCCCTTTACTCCTCATCTATAAATTTATTTTTTTCCAAGTCCTCTGCGATATACTTATTTATTAATATTTTTTGATAGAAAATGAATATTGAAAAGCTTCAAGTAATATTAATTAATTCCTTTATAAAAATTAACTTCTTCTTATTAATCTAATCTGTTTATTTAGGTTAAATTTCCTAATCTTTCTCAAGAAAATCTTTTTGGATTAATAAATGATTTTAAGTAAGAAAAGCTTTGATAAATGGGAGAAAAAAAGAGAGAATATCACTAAGATTTATTAAGGAAACTTGATATTGACGGGAAAGGATATGTAGATAAACATACTATTGTTAAAGCGGCAGAATATTATGGAGAACGTAAATCATATGATGAAGTCCGGGCGACTTTAAAAGAATGTCATTTAGATAGTAGTGGAAGAGTAGAAGTGGAGGACTATATTGAGGAAAGTGAATGGAAAGAGATTAAATGAGTATTTTTAAAGAAAAGGAATAGTTAGTAACGAAATTACGTGAAGGACGTAATCGGAAAGCTTTTGAGGTAAATAAGAACCGAATTACAGTTCAAGGATCATCAGCGAATGTAACACATACGATTAATGAGGATGAACGAAAAGAATTTACGCTACATATTAATTTAGTGTTAAAAAATGATGAAGATCTATGTGATCGACTTCCATTTGCGTAAGTTTTTAGAAAGAAGATAAGAAAAGGGCCGAAAGAAGTGTTTTGTGGATGATTAATAAGTATTATTTAAATCTAGTATTTTTTGGCACTTTTTTATATATTTATTTTCTTTATGATTTTATGAATGAATGAAGAGTTTAATTATTGAATAGGGAAGATACGATGCAAATTTTTGATGAATGTAGGGATGGACTTGTTCTTTCTAAGCTTATTAATGACTCTGTTATGGATACAATTGGTGAAGATGAAAATGTTTTTTTGTTTATAGTATTTTAAATGAAGTAGATGAACGTGTTCTTAACAAGCCATCACGTGGAAGACCGATTAATAATTTTCAAATGATGGAAAATAACAATATTGTTATTAATTCAGCTAAAGCTATTGGATGTTCAGTTGTAAATATTGGTGCTCAAGATTTAATTGATGGAAAAGGTGAGTATTAAAATTTATATAATAAAAATATTTTAAGTGAGCAAGAATATCTTATTCTTGGTCTTATATGGCAAATTATTCGTAAAGGACTTTTGAGTAAAGTTGATATCAAATTTCATCCTGAACTATATCGATTACTTGAAGAAGATGAAACACTTGAGCAATTTTTAAGACTCCCACCTGAACAGATTCTTTTAAGATGGTTTAATTTTCATCTAAACGCAGCAAAATGGGATAAGAGGTATATTTATTTTACAATTGTTAATTTTTTTACAATGATAAAGAGTGACAAATTTTTCATCAGATGTATCTGATGGTGAGAATTACATAATTCTTCTTAATCAATTGAAGCCAGAGGAATGTACAAGAGATCCTTTAAAAACAACGGATTTATTAAAAAGGGCAGAAGAAGTATTTTATCAATAAATTTTATTATTTTATTTTTCTAATTTATAGATTTTACAATCTACTGAGAAAATAGGCTGTAGAAAATATTTAACACCTAGTGCTCTCGTTTCTGGAAATCCAAAACTCAATCTTGCTTTTGTTGCTCATTTATTTAATACTTTTCCTAGTTTAGAATTATTAGAAGAATTCCCAGAAATTGAAGATTATGATGCAGAAGGAGAACGCGAAGCAAGAGTCTTTACTTTATGGCTAAATAGTCTTGATGTAGAACCTTTTGTAGTTGATTTATTTGAAGATTTAAAAGTAAGAAACTCTTTTACTTTATTATTAATTAATTTTTTCAAAAAGAGTGGGTTAATTTTATTACAAGCTTATGATAAAGTTATAAAAAATTGTGGTAAATCTTCCTTACAAAATTTAAATATATTTTTCATGACAAAAATAAAATAGTAAATTGGAAACGTGTTTCTAAACCTAAAGATGGCATCGAACTTTCTCGATTCAAATCTGTTGAGAATGCAAATTATGCTGTTGAACTGGGAAAAGGATGTGGCTATTCTCTTGTAGGAATTCAAGGTGCAGATATTGTCGATGGATCCAAGACCTTAACATTGGCTCTCGTTTGGCAATTGATGAGGCAAAATATCATACAAACTCTTAGTTCCTTATCAAAAGATGGCAAAGAAATTACTGATTCAGACATGGTTTTATGGTGTAACCAAATGTCTCGAAAAGGCGGTAAAACTAGCACAATTAAAAGTTTCAAAGATCCTTGTTTAAAAAATGGCATATTTTTATTAGATGTATTAAATGGTCTAAAAAGTGATTATGTCGATTATAATCTTGTAACTTCTGGAGTTTCATATGAAGATGCTTTTTTAAATGGTATTTTTTTCTCTTTTTTATAATCATAATTAATATTTCAATAGCAAAACTAGCCATTTCAATTGCTAGAAAGATGGGCGCACTTATTTTCCTTGTGGTAATTCTCTTTTCATCTTATTATCTCCTTTCTAACTCTTAAAAAGCCCGAAGATATTGTAGACGTTCGTTCACGTTTGGTAATTCATTTAATTTCTATCTTATTTTTATAATTATTTATTAGATTTTGACATTTATCGGAAGTCTTATGGCTCTACAATAAAAACAATGACAAGACTCCTCTTTTTTATTCATTTATATTATCATACATCACACTCATTTTTGATTATTTTTTTTCAATTTCTCATTCTAAATCTATTTCTATATGGATTTTAACTTAATTATTCTATAAAAAATAGAATGTTGTATATTTAAATCTTTTCAATACATATTACTATTCCTTAATATATTATATAAAGGCCTTTTACTGAGCCGATCTCTACGATCAAACCTCAGAAAAACCAGAGATATGAGATAAGCTATTTTTAAGTTAATTTATTAAGAATTATAACAGAAAACTAACATTTTTATAGATATTCTTATTAGAAATCTTAAGATGTCTTTTGAAGGAGGTCAACAGGCAGTAGTTCGGGCTACATTGGGTTTAACAGAAAAGTTTAAAAAACATCTAAGTCAACAGGAAAAAGAGGCAAAAAACCGGGAGAAAAATAAGAAATATAATAGAAATTCAGTGTTAGAAAGTATGGGATTAATTATTTATTATCAATATATGAAATATTCTTAAAATGAGTTGTATAGATGAGTTTGAGAGTTTAAAATATCAAACATTCGAATCAATATTTATACAAGAAAAAAGATTAAAAACGAATATTTTGATTGATCGTTATGAATTGAAATCATTTATTGGTGCGGGAGCATTTTCATGTTGTATATTAGCGGTAGATAAGTTACGACCAGATCAGCCATTTCGTGTGATTAAAAAAATGAACCAAGCATATGGAGAATTTGGACATCAAGTATAAGGAGAGAAATGAATACGACTGGGTTTTGACATCCTATTACTAGGAATATTGTTTATTAAAGCGGATTCATCGGTTACCATATTTACAACCTTTTAATCCTCCGATTGTTAAAGCATTTTCAATGTTTGTCGAAAATGAATGCTTTCATTTGGTGCTTGAGGCACTAGATCCGTTACCTATAAAGCTTGGAAGATGCATGCATCTTTCTACATCGGGTGATCCTTTACATTCACCATTAGCATGTCATGTAAGACATAAAACACTTCGAAAAATTGCAAAACAAATCTTAATATCTCTTAATATTCTTCATAATAGAGCGAATATTATCCATGCAGATTTAAAACCCGAAAATATTCTACGTTGTTATTCAGGTAAGAGATACAAGTATAATTATTGGTTAATTGGAACATTTTTTAGATAATCCTAGATCGGTAAAACTTAAAATTATTGATTTTGGAAACGCTATTCCTTTGGAAGCAATAGAAGCTTATTATGTTGATTTCGATTTACAATCAGTTTATTATAGAGCACCAGAGGTATCCGTGTACTCCTTTCTTTCTGAATTTTTACATTATTTAAAAAAAATAGGTTTTATTAGGACTACCATTTGGCCCTTCTATTGATATTTTTTCCCTTGGATTAATTTTACTTGAACTTTTATTTGATAATGATGAAATTAAAAAAAATTCTCGACCTTTTTTATCCACTGTAGAAACATCCAGAACTTCATTAGCCATTGAAATAGCTCGCTTATTAGGAAGATATCCACCTCATTTTAAAAATGCAAAATTTTGGAAAAATGATTATTATAATATAGAAATTAACGCATCATATTTATTAAAAAATAGATTAAGAGAATGCAATAATCCTTTATTGGAAGATTTCATAATAAAATTACTAGCAATTGACGACACAAAAAGACTTACTTCAAAAACAGCCTTAAATCATTTATGGTTATTTTCAGATCAATATGATTTAATGCATTGTTTGCCTATAATAAAGATAGATCATATGGAACCTTTATCTGAAGAAGCATTTTCGCTACATAATAATGATGAAATCGGCATAGATTATACAAACTTATCAGAAAACCATACTTTTGATGATATATATTATAAAGAAAAATATAAAAATACACAGGATACAAATTCTTTTAAATCTAATGAAAAATCTTTTATAAAAGAAAAATCAGCTACTCCAATCAAAAAACCTTATTGTCTTGATCCATGGATAATTAACCCTACATTAGAAGAAAATCAGGTAATTTTTTCTTTCTTCAAAATCTTCCTTCATTTAATTCAATACCTTAGGATGAGGTTTTGCTTATTTAATTACAAACATTCACATAATACTATAAACTAAATCATTAATGACCTTTTATAAGCATTTTTTTCCATTTATTACTACATTTTATACTTTCTTCATACATCTATAGGTCCTTAATTTACATTTTTTTCATACAGACTGAATAATAATATAAATATGTAATATATTCTTCTTAAATACTAATTTACAACTTTAAATATTTTAAAAAAATTATTAAAAATTATTTTTCATCAGCTTTAAGAAGTTCATTTCTCTTTTCAATACTACGTTGAATACGTTTTTCTTTTACAGCCTTTGCCTTAGCTCGTCTAGCTTCCATTTGTTGTTGAATTAGATTAGATCTTGCTGCTTCCGCCTAGAAAAAACATTTATTTTTTCTTTATATATATATATATATAAACATACTTTTTCACGATGAATAAACTCAACTAATGCCCTTTTGTGCTTAAACTGATTTCCCTTCGCCTTTGCGTATAACGTATGATATCTATATATATATATATAATTATTTTAATATATATAAAAATAAATATACAAATATTTATCAATCTTCCCGTCATCTCTATATCTACGCAGTAAACGACGAAGAACCCTTAAACGACATTGCCATTGAAATTTAGAACTGCATCGTGCATTTGCTGTTCCTTTACGTTTTCCCGGTCCCATATGACGACCTTTACTCTTAGAAGCATGCAAAAGACGAACACGAAAACGAGAATGAGTAACATGAGGCTTGCGTATGATCAATCCATCCTTAATTAACCTGCGTATATTTTGTCCTGAAAAAAATAATCAAGAAAAACCCAATATTTTAAAAAAAATATACGTGAATTAGCATTGCTAATCTCTGATATCTCATTAGGATCAATCCAGATCTTCCGTCTGCCACATCCAAGAACAGCAGCTGCTAAACGCTTCTGAGATTTTAGATTTACCATTTTCCAAGATGAACTTTGAAAAAAGAAGATCCGAGTCAAAAAATATAGTATAGATTAGGTCTAGGGTAGATAAAGATAACCATGAAGAAGAATCAGTAAAGATCACAAGTAAAGGACAATCCAATTGCCATAATTTCATTGTAAGCATCATTGCAATATGAAGTTATATGATTTTGAAAATCAGTAGAAGTAATTTTTGTAATGATACGTTTATGATAAGCAGCTATAGATTTAGCCAGAGTAGAATCAAGAGTAGCAATGTATTTATTGAGAAAAGACCGATCATAAGAAGTGATTTTGAATAAAGAAATGAAAGCAGATTCAGCAGCAAGTTGAATTGGAGTTAAAATATGATGAACATTTTGAAAAACAATAGGAACTATAAGGTTAAAATGAGGAGATACAACCTATTAATGTAAGAAAAAGATTAATGTAATTAAATACATACATCATAAGATTTTTTACTAATGCAAGAAATGATGGTTAAAATTAGTCGATTAGAATCAGATGCAATATTTGGATTTTTCATACAATTAACCAATGTTTCTATGATTAATTTAGTGTAATTAAGATTAGTATTAAAATGAGTGTCCAATAAAAATTTCCCTGCAGCCAAAAAAGAATTATTAGCAATATATGGCTAGAAAGAATTAATATATAATAAAGAATATATATAACAAACTTTATTATCCAAACAGCCATTAATAATTGAATCCACTGCTTGTGCACAACAATCTAATTCGATTAAATATTCTGAACAATCGACTAAAATAGCATTAAGTGTAAGAATGGAATAATTATTATGCTCTGTAAGAAAAATTCTTGAACTATTTATCTAAATAAAAATGTCAAAACATTAAAACAACATACCAAAGAAAGACCAAAGCATTATTTTTATCAAAATATTTAAATAAGATCATAGAAAATCTTCCAATATAACTGAGTATTTGAGCTAAATTAATTAAGTCGATATAACAATTTTCTTAATTATAACTTACGATCATTTATATACATGTTATCTTCAACTAATGTATATAATATGTTTTTTAATGAGTCGTTAATAGAAAAAGTAGGATTTGATATGATATTAAAAAGTGACTTGATCATAGCCAATTTAATACCATTGTGTACATTATTTGACCCATTAACAAGTTGACTAATTAATGGGTCAATCCTAGATTGAAGTGTAGCCAAAATTTCCAATAAAGAGGCAGCCATTGATCGCAATTGATCAGAAACAGGATCAGCAAGACATCTTAAAAAAGTTCTTTGTAATTGAGGTAAAAAAGGCCTCAAAAACGATGGTACTTTCCTTAATAAAAGCTTAAGGGTATGTAAAACATGTAATTTTACTTGAACCGGATACCATTCTCCCATTGTTCTAATAAGAGGTCCTGTAATTTGTACTACAAAAGGACTAAGCATATCAGAATTTGCGCGCTCAATAATATCAGAAATGCCTATAGCAGCCAATTCTCTTTTTTCAGCATTTCCAAATATCATTCCCTGTAAAAATATAGGCAAAATAGCATTAATTCCGTTAGGCAATTTAAATGCCTTCAATTCAGTTCCCACCATTCCAATATTATTAAGCACTTTTTGTGTAGATCCAACAAGATTCTCCATATCTATCTTTTTTAAGGAGGAAGTAAAGGCATTTTGTGCCTCCCATGCTGATTTTACTACTTCATCATTTTGATCATCAAAAAGTGATAGAAAAGCATAAATAAAATCATCAAAATATCTAGAATAATCTTGTTTTGTAGATTTAAAAAAATAAATCAAATGTTGACATGCTAAAACTTGTTTTTTCCAGTTTTCATCCTAACAAAAAATCAAAAGATGCCCAAAAAGCAAAAAGGAATACCTTTACTAGTCCAAGCATTATTGGAATTAATATATTCATACCTTCAGGATCATAAACTGAAAGTAAAACGCTATCTATAGCATTTTTAACCTCTATTTCTATCTCTGCGTCAATGTCAAATATTAATGTATCCACTAAAGCATTGATTATTGCTGAAAAATAGTACTTAAAGCTAGGACAATGAACCCGTGCAAAGGAATTAATGATCTTTGCGTTTACATCTGAAAGAGGAACTTTTGTAATTTTTGGTATCAATATTGGTAAAATGTTTTGAGGACGTACATAAATAAGTTCTTTCAAAGCTTCCAATGCATTTTTTGAATTTTTATTTGAATAAAGTGAATCAAGAAGGTTTGGTAAAATTTGATTAATAACAACATTCCCATAAAGTTCATACATAGCGCTAAACATTTGTGCTGCAGTTGCCCTAACATCTTTAATATCCATAAGACAATGATGTATAGTTTTAATTAGACCATTCTTATATGGTTCCAATGACTCAATATTCGAATTTTGAATAATTTCTATTAAAGCAATACATAGTCTAACTTTTGCAACAGGTCCGCTACAAGTTATACTTTCTTGAAGTGGTAATAACATAGAAGATACAACATCTTCTAACTTCTTTACTAACTCTCCAAGAGTTCTTATAAACATTGAATCCCGTGTTTTATTTAGAGTATTAGGACATTGAATAATCATGTTAATTATAACTGGCAAGACTTCTTTCACTGTTTTAGAAGTATTTATAACTAAAGCTTTCCAAATATTTAAAGCAGAAGACCGAACCTGTTCAATAGAATCTTGCCTTAAAATATAAAGAGAAGCCAAAATACTATCTCTCTTTTCCTGACCCAAAATATCCAAAAGAAAATTCTTGGAATGTTGAGAAGCATTGATATTTTCTTCTAAATGAACTTTCCCAGATATCCCAGTAATATGAAAGAGAAGATTGCTTATCAATTGAACAGAACCAAGCCTAATTTTCCAATTCTCATTAAATATTTCTTTTTGTAATTCAGGTAAAAGAAGATCCACTGCTTTTGTTGAATAATTATCAATAATAACTTTTCCAGCAGATAATGAAACATCACGAACAGATTCTGAATCATCTGCTAATCCTAAAAGAATCGGTGATACAATTTTTCCTATATATGGTTGAAATCTTGGTCCAAAGGCCTGAGGAAGATAAATGAATAAAGATATATACCCTTCTTTAATATATGATGTAGAACTTAAAGAATTTTCAAGAATTTGAGGCAATATATCTTCTAAATATTGAATATTGAGACCTGAAAGTATCTCAGAAATTCCCTGAGAAGAACCATGACGTTCTATTGAACTAATATCTTTTTTTAATGTTGATAATAAATCAGGTATTAGATGAGGAAAATTAGCTCCTCCTAAATTCTTCACCAATGTTCCCAAGGCTTTTGCGGATGTTTCCCTAGTTGCAGGAACTGGATCTACAAGAATTTTTCGTAAACTTATAAGTATAGTATCAAGATATGGAATAAAATCACTTGTTTCTATTAAAGATGAGATTTTTTCTATAATTTTAACTGCCTTTTTTCTTGAGGTTGCAGATCGTTCTTTTAGTCCTTGTTCTAAAACTGGCATAATCTATTTCATGTTAAATATGTTTAATATATATATATATATATATATATATATTACCATAGCAAGTAAAGTAGAATCAATTGAACTTTTAAATGAAAATCCAAGCAATAAATCAAGAGAAAGCTCTGTATATTCATTTGGATTGCTTAATGACTTCAATAAGGTAGGAATCAATTTTTGAATTTCAGGATTATTAATTATTTTGCTAAATTTCAAAAGACTATCATTTGCAGCCGAACGCACCTGTAAGTGGGAATCATTAATCATTTCAGTTAAACGAGGTATAATTATAGGCAAAGAAGAAGACAACTGATAAGGTGAACAATACGCCATAGAACTAAGAAAATCAATTGAGCCTTTTTTAGAACGCCAATTATTTTCCTCTAGTCCCAAGAGTAATGATGGCAATATTGATTTCATTCCATGTCCACTAACTTTACCCATAATTGTTTTTGCCGTATCAGAAGTACTCTCTCTGATATCTACAACAGGATCTCCAAAAGTAGTTAATAAATAAGGAATCATCTCAATAATATAAGATTCAAAAGCCTGCTCAAGAATTTGTGAAAACGATTCAATTGCAAAAAGTGCGCCTTGTCTATATTTCTGATCCTTTTTATTAGTAATTGCATTTTTAAGTGTTTCTATAATATCATATTCCTCAAGCAATTCTATACCACCACCTTTAATAACTCCTAAACAACAATAAAATTAACTAATTTAAATTAAAAACGATAATACCTGCTAAACCATAAGCAGCACCTTTTCTTTCAGCATATTTTTCAGATGTAAATAATTCTTCTTTCAATCTTTCTATGTAATTAGGAACCTTTTCTAAAGAAAATTTAATTAATGAAGAAAAAGATTCAGCAATAGCTATTTGAATATTTTCTGATGGACTTTTAAGTATATTCATAAGTTTTCCAATTGCTATAGGAATTCTTCTATCATCCATCTTTAAATGACTTGTTATTGCAGCATAAAGTATAATTACAGCCTCATTGAGATCATTTTGTAAAAACCCATCTGAAGATATTAAATGATTATCAAGAATTTTAAAGAGTTTTTCGACATGAAAATCACCATAATATGAAATGATGCTTAAGCCATTTTTTAGCATTTTTTCTCGTACTTCTGAAGAATTATCCTTTAAAGGAACATATTTGTTAGGCATTCCTAATAAGAACTCTAAAAAGAAAGGAACTATAGTTAATGTAAAATAAGGAATTAAATAAAAGAAAGATGAAGCTATAGCACTTCTAATTTCCCATGGATCTCGTCTATTTGATATCCTTGAAATAGGAATTCCATACTCATCATATTCTAATGGTTGTAATTTAGACTATATTATTAATTTAAAACATAGAATTTATAAATATTGTTACCTTTTCTTCATAAAGATCGACTAATATTAAAACAACTTCTTCTACATTTTGAGTATAATTTTTAACATATGAAGAAATTGCTTTAGAAGCACATTCTCTAATATAGCATTGATCATTACCTATAATAATTAAAATCAAGAAAATAATATTTTTATATTTATTTACATAGATAATTTATAAGAACATTCTTTGCATCATGAGATATCAAAAAATTGTTTTTTTTAATAATTGCCAAGGACAAAGAGGAGTTTATCTCATTTTTATCATGAGCAGCAAGGTATAACTCATAAAAAAAATCGCATTGTGACAAGTCTAATGACTAAAATTAAATTAAAAATACTTTCATGAAATTTTAAAAAATAAAAAACCTCTATAGCTTGAAGAACTGTATTACGAATTTGAAAATTAGAAGAAAGAGAACCTTTTATAAACTCCAATATTTCCTCTTTTGTTATATTATCCTTTATAACTTTAGATAATAGAATAAGGCAATCCTTAGCATGATTAAATTGATTAGGAAAATGACACAAAACATTTAAAAGTGCTTGAATAATTTCAAGCCTTGAAATAAAGAATTTATCTAGAAATATCAGTCAAATTTCTAAAAGATATAAATTCTGTACAAAAATCTATATGAAAAGAGAGTATATCAACAGCTAACATCACTTGTTTATCCGATTCGTTAAAGTTATTAGTTCCTATTCCATTGTTTTTTATTACTTGAATTAAAAAAGGCGATATATAAATAAAAGATATTTTATCAATAGGGCATTGTCTTGTCAAAGTATCCAATTGAAGTAGCAACTTCACTACTAATTCTATCATTTGTAAGACTACTGTTAATATTATAATTTATATAAACCATTCAAAGGTTCCTCGACAAAATCAGAATGTATATAATCAACATTAAGTATATGTAGCATTGCAATTCCAATCATCGTATTAATATCTTTCAAAGGTGTACATTTAGCACAGTTCTATGATTGGTTATTATATCAAAGTTTATTTTTTAATATTACTAAATATGTTTGAATTGTAGATTCATAGTCAATTAATGAACCCTTTTCCAATAGACTTTCTGACAATAAAACATTAACGGCATAAAAGTACCATGGATCTCTGCTTTTTTGAATAGCTAATGCAAGTCCTTGAATCACAGTAAGTCCGGAAATAAGCCGCAACTTCACATTTAGAATTTTGGTTCTAATAGCTTCTTCTTCAATTTGTTTTTTCAAAAATATTTCATTGTTCTTATTTAATTTATTCCTGTTTTTATTCAATTTGTCCTTATGTGTGTTCTTTATAGTTTTTAAGTTAATAGAATTGGTTTCAGAAATTACTAAAAAATTAATATAATTAGCTTTAAAATAAATATTTATAGAAAAATACTTTCTTCCATTTTTTTGTCTACTTTATCCTTTAATATAAAAAGGTCTTTTTCAGAAATACTTTCAAGTTCCAAATGAGAAAGATATTTCAAAAACACTTCTACAAATAAAGGAACAATTACTGCTTGATCCAAAGATGTTAAAGTAGATATGGATGATTGAATAGCCAACAATGTTAAATTGCTCTAAAATTAAAATTAAAATATACCCATTTATTAAATAAATATACCTTATTTTCAATATTGTTTTGAAGAAAATAATCAATAGTATTAACGAATTCTAAAGCATGACTAGTTACCAATACAAATGGATCCATTTTATTTCTTTTACATAATTTGACCCAATTCAATTTATTTTCTAAAATAATTAGCTATTATTTATAACTTAAAAAATATAAACTTAATAATGAATGATGATACAAAACAATTGTCTTTATTAGTTGTTTTTCGAAGCTTTCTTTATCTTTTTGTGACAAAAATTCATAATCACTAGGTGAAATTGAATTAATGATAAAAAAGATAGCGTCAAGTATTGTAAGATCTTTATATGTCGAAATATTTGATGTTTCTAACTATAAAATAATTATTAAAAATAAACTAAATTCGAAAGACTTTACTAGTTTAATATATTTCCATATTTCAGATAAAAAAATATCTAAAACCAATTCCCTGGATTTTAAATAACAACGTTTTATCATACCACATATTGTAGAAACAATTAAGTGATCATGAGATATATTTGATAATAATAGTGAGAATGATGCTTGAGCCCATAAAAATCCTATTTTTTCAAATTGTTCTTCTGAAGTATATTCTCCTATTGTTTCAAGAGAACGTATAAGCCATATTTTTTCATCTTTATGAGAGATTTTAGTATAATTTTTTTCCCATAAGATAAAATGAGGATTATTCTCAAAAGAAAATAAATGTCTTTCCAATAAAGATTTTATAGATCCATCATCTATAATGCTTAATAATTTATGAAAACCTTCTAAAATTAAACATACCAATATTTTTATCTTTCCAGTTATAGATAATATTAAAAAAAATTATTGTACATACATATCCATCAATTATAGTTCCACTTTGAATAGTTTGTAAAGGATTAGCCAGTATATCTTTATATATTTTTAATAATGAATTTAGTAACTTTTCGATCAAATATATCACTTGTTTATTAGGATTATATCTACAATCCCATATAATATTGCCAAATTCACTAAACCATGTTCTTCTTATCTTTTCCGTGCCTTCTAAAAATCCTTCCTTAATCAACTCTATATATTTATCAGAAAACTCGCCAGTCGTGCTAATAATATATGTGAAATGAGAAAAAAAACATTTAATTAATGCAATAGATATGTTTTCATTTGCTTTTTTATGAATATGAGTCGATAAGAATGACAGAACGGAATTAGATAGTTTAAGTGACTTTGGAAGACATGCTAAAGATTTGATAAATAAAAGTTTATGCTCAAGAGAAAATAGAAGTCCTGTAAATAAATATTAAAATCAACAAAAGATTATACATTTTAAATTCAACCTGAATTTAATTCTTGTATTATTTTTTCCATTATATGATGAATCTGATCCTGATCATTGCATTTTTGAATTATCCCTTCAAATGTCTGTAAAGCATTTTCACAAATATTAGAATCCGTTGATTTTAATGAATTTAAAATTGGAATAAGAAATTTCTCATGAATAATTTCATCTATTTTAATAGTAGATGGTAATGATTGAAGAAATTCTTTTAAAATTCCTAATTAGATCATAAATAAAATAATATATATATATATATTAAAAAATACAACCATTAAGAGTAATTTCCGGGGTTCTCAACAAAGCCTTTTCAAGATGAGACGCTATTTTAAATTTGAAATCCTCAAAAGTAATAAAATAAATAAAAAAATCATTCATTCCAGTCTAATTCAGTTAATATGAAAAGCATAAAAAAAATCATTTATACAATAATTCTATTAGGAAGTAATACCCGTGATTCAATAATATTATTTATATAATAACTTATGATCTTATCCTTTTTTTCCATAACAACACTTTTTTCATTGAATTGCGAATGATATGTAATTTTTGCAATCATACCAAGTAAAATAGTGTTTTTCATGCAAATTTCTTTCTTTGTATCCTTTATAAGCTCATCTATATATATATTTAAACATAAAAATGCATTTTCATTCAATGTTTTAATAATTGTACTTCTTAATGTCCCTTCAACTGACCGTAAAGCACTTGATTTAGCACGAGCTTTAACTAACGATGATAAAAACAGATTAAGCAAAATAGCTTGATTCGATACAAGTCTTGAAAGATATTTTTGAATTAATGTTATACTCACCAATATATTAATAATTAATTTGTTTACCCACTTAAGAAGAATAAAAATAGAATATGGTGATACACTTTTTGAAACCATTTTCGTTGTCTCTTGATCAAGCATTTCAATAAACCTTATTAAACACTGTTTTTTATCCTTTTCATACATTTTTAAAATAACATGTTGTATACAGAGCTGAATTGATTTGTTATAACAAAATTGACCCCTCTTAAACAAACAATTCAAAATCATTGAAAATTTAGATGTATCATCCACTCAAAATACTTAGTTTTATAGATAAAAAAACCTATTTATCCACCTTCTTCAATCCATATATCAAGCTTTTTCTTAATTAAATAAACATTACGTTGTCTAAAAGACTCTGACAAAAAAAATAACTCTTCTATCACTTCCTCCTCCTCTTCCTTAGACGTTTTATACTGAGAATCATCTTGATTCTTCACCATTCAATCAAGTTCTTATGATCTGACGTTTTATCTGGATCATTTAACGTATAACGTATAACGGGTTTTACCCGGGTTAAAGTCTTTAAAATAAATTTTACTCTCTTTAAAGCTATCTTATCTGAAAATATATCCAATATTAACATTCATGAACATATTAGATATTAATAAGAGAAAAAACTAAAAAAAAACATATGGTTATTATATAAAATATGCATCTAAAGAAATGAAAAGTTATATACAAATATAAATATTATAAAGAAGGAGAAATAAGAGTTAATAATGAGGAATAAATGAATATATGATTAAAATATAAATTATAAATAAAGGGTATCAAAAAAAATAATATCGAGTGAATAGAGAAAAAAGAAAATTAACCAAGAGTAAATGGAGATATTTCGTCCAGTAAAGTAATATCATTAAATGAATGAGTAAATCCGGATATATAGTTATCAGTAACTATTTGTAAAGGAGGCTTTAAACTAAGCGATTTCTCATGTTTTTTAAGATTTGAAGAATTAGATAATTGTGGAAGAAGCAAAGATGATTGAAATGAAGTTTTCTCGAATGGTTGCGATATATCTAGTTTTTTTGGTTTTATAGAGTCCTTAACATGAGAAAAACAACATCGTTGACCGTATGGACAAAAACCGATCTTAAAGAAATATTAGATAAATATTGTATAGAAGAATTGTGAATATTTACTTCCATAAATGTCTTACATGGAGACGTTTTATATTTAGGGTGTCGAAGTAAATTACGAAGTTCGGAATATCCATGAGCAAATTGACATTTAAGACCATATCTTCAATTAGTATTATTTAAATATCTATTAATAATTATTCATACCGGCATTCTCTATTTTCTTCCCAATTTCTACACAATTCTGTTTTATACAAATCTGTTTTAATTGAGGATTCTGGACTTTTTTTCGAATGCACAGCATCCAAACTAGGTTCATTTGTTTCATTGCAGAAATATTTTTGCAACGATGAACCTGCACTATTCGTCTGCAATTCTTGATGCTTAGTTGGATATTTGTGCTGCGTAGGAATATTTAATTCTTTAGATAAATTCGAGAAAGGCGATGTCAAAGCACCCATATTATTTTCATTTCGTATTGATGTTAAATTATTCACTCCATCTAACATACGAGATGAAAATACATCTCTCGCATTAATAGATTCTGAATTATATGAATCATATTCAAGCCATGGCGAAACTCCTTTCAATGATAATACTTTTGCACGCTGCTTAGATTCCACAAAGGAAAATGACTCTTCAAATAACACTTCACTAGAACTACTCGAACTTATTTGTGAACCATACGAATGTTTCAAAGGTTTATTTAAAATATCTCGAAATTTTTCTTGTGGAACATCCATCCAGGGATGTTCACATCTTGATGATACTGTAAACCACCCTTCATCCCATAACGTAGACCATTTAGAAAACGTTCCATTCGTACTAAGTAATTGCATTTCTCTTCTTCTTTAAAATTTCTCTTTAAATATTTATTTAAAGATATTTCTTTCACTTTTATTACTATTCACTACACTCAATTCCTCCCTCTCAATATCGCTCTATTATCAATTACTATAAATTCCTCTTCCTTCAATCTTCTGTCTTTTTTTCACTAATAACCCCTTCCTTTCTTTCTTCAATCAATCACATAAATACACATACAAATAACATATATATAGGATTTAACTATATTCAAAAAATGTAAAGTGCCCTCTAAAACTATATAGTTCTGCCCTTTAATTATACAATAAAAAATTTATTCTCTGATAATAAACTATTTAACACAATTTTTCTTTACAAAATTTCCTTTATAAAATTAAGGGATGTGCATCTCATCCCTTTTATATTATTAATTTTCATGTCTTTTTTTATACAAAGCTCATATCCACTAGTGGCGCCCCTTCTTTCGATGCACAACGCCCTTTGCGCCTTGTGGTTTGGCGTGCACGATTTCATGGATACCCTTAAATTTAATACAAATTCTAAATATTAGAATTATACAGAGCTTATTAAGGCTTAGAATAACATCATAAATCCCCTATTTTAATGTATTTTAATATATTTTAAAATATTTTAAAATCTTAAACAAATAATGTTTTAATGTACGTAGAGATAAATAAACAAGTAGAGGTTTAATAGATAGAGAGTTTATTATGAATATTAGGGAAGAATATAGTGTTAAAATGTTTTTGATATTTTATTTTTGAATAAATCTTTATTAGTATGATTGTTATATATATGTGAAAAAACAAATATTTTGTTACGTTCGAAGTTTACATGTATTTTCCATGAACAAAAAGCTGATAGGGTTTCTTTTGGCACTTGCATCAGGTGAAGGGATATTTATAGAATAAAATGAAGATATTTATGTATATAGGGTTTTTTATTGGAGCAAGTTTTGTTATTAAAGTGAGAGAGAGAAAGATTTTATAATATAAAGTTTAAAATATTAGAAAAAAGGACTTTTAGATACAACTCGTAGTAGGGGATTAATAGCAGGACAAGGTCATGCATATCTTAAAAATGGGATTTGGTGGATAGGAATGATTATAAGTTAGTTTTTATAAAAAAAAAAAAATGTAATAAAATGTATAGTGATTATTGGGGAACTATGTAATTTTATTGCATATGCATTTGCAAGTGAGTATTTAAAGAAAAATTTAAAAAAAAGAAGATTTTTAATTTATTAATTTTTATAGGTGCGATCCTTGTTACACCATTAGGTGCGATGAGTATTGTAGTATGGTAATGAGAGAGAGAGGTTAGAATAAAAAGAATTATGATTAATTAAGAAAGTTCTATTGGATCGAGTATATTTTTAAAGGAACGACTTTCATTTGTGGGAAAAATTGGATGTGCATTTTGTATAATTGGAGTATGTATGATTGTGATAAATGCACCGGAACAGAATTCTTTGGAAAGAATCCAGGATGTGGCGAAAGAGATGATTTCAGCAATATTTTTATCTTATATAGCAATTATTTTTTCAATATGTTTTATTATTATAGTATGGATTGGTCCTCGATGGGGGAATAAAGTAAAATATTTATACATAAAAGTTATTTTATTAATGTATTTTCTAGAGTGTACTAGTATATTTATCTATATCTTCACTTGTTGGTGGTATTACAGTTGTTTGTACCCAGGTATAAAATATATATATGTATTAATTGAGGTTTAAATAATATTTATAGGGTTTTGGTATGTCTATTGTTAGTGCAATTTCAGGTGTTCCTGGTCAATTTACCCATTGGTTTTTGTATTTTCTTGGAGTTTCTATTATTGCGATGATTATAATTGAAATAAATTATTTAAATGTAAGTTACTTGTAAATTTTTTAATATTTTTTATTCTAATGATATTAGAAAGCGTTAAATATATTTAATGTTGGATTTATTTGAGTTTTCCTTTTTAAGTATCTAATATTTTTTAGACCGCTATTGTTACCCCCATTTATTTTACTTATTTTACGACTTGTACGATTGTTTCAACAGCTGTATTACACCGAGGTTTTCATGGACCACCTATTTCAATTGTAGATGTATTTCTTGGTTTTTTGACTATTATTGGAGGTATTATACTTCTTCAATTTTCCATTGGAGCAGATAATACATCAGATACTGATATGTTATCTACTGATTTATCCAACATTCAAAAAGCAGCTGATGCCGTTACTGATGCTGATGTTTTGGATCCTGGTCCTGTTGCTATCAGAGGAACATTCAGTTTTAGACACATGGATCGGAAGTTTAGCGAAACTAGTTCAAATAATTTTATTAGACGTATTAGCTATTCCTCTGTCGAATTTCAAAAATTCACTTTACAATCTTCACTTCCTTTGAAAAATAATCATATAAATTCTGAAAATCATACAGAAAAAAATATTCTTTCTCCACAAACTTTACCTGCTAAAATTAATGATTTTGACAATCTTAAAGATACCACTCTTTCTTCACAATTATCAACACAAAAACTTCTTTCTCAAAAAAATAATTATTCCTCAGAAAAGTCAAACAATAAAGATAATCATAATACTTTATCTAGGCTAATATACCTTTCAACTGACGATTTTTTATACTTCATTCACAAATACTTATTATTTAATCCTCTAATCTTACATCATTACACTTCTTCAAAAAATTTACATAATAATTTCAAAGACAAAAAATTCATACATAAACATTCAACTACTTCAAATACTGATAACACTCCTTCATCTTCTTTACATCTACCATAACCACTACTTCTATTTCTTCACTTATTTATCACTATCTTTATTTATTACAAACTAACTCTTTCTTTACTTGTATTTATACTTTAAATCAATTATAACTCTTATATTTATGTATACTTCTTCTACCTCCATTTCCCTTATATTATCTGACAACATCCTCCGGTACGATCCAACGTATAAAAACGACTGGGCATGAAAGAAATATCAGAACCTCATCAACCAGTCTCTGAAGGATCAAATTATGGAGAAACTAAAGAAGATGAAGATAGTTATAAGGCTTTATTTTCTAAATTGAAGGAAAACGCGAGAAGCAGCCTTGTTTATAGTCGTTTCAGGGTTTTTGTAAAACTTAGTAATATTGTTTCAAAAATACATCCGTCTATTTTGATAATTTGTGTATTTTTACTTGTTATTATTGGTCATATCTTGTATATTCATATTTTTTGGTTAATTGTGGGGTTAATTCTTGGTGTAATGTATCAAATAAGGACACCATATATGGAGTTGAAGGGAGAGGAAGGGATTAATAAGAAAGAGACATATGAGACGTTACAGATGTAGGAATAGGCCTAAGATTTGTAGAGTTTTTATGGCTGATTATATTTTCAAAGACAGGAGCATTTGGTTAATCTTTCACCTATGATTGCGACATCGCTTTCGCTTTTATTTGATAATATTATGAAGGAATATGTATTACATTGGTATTATCCTATATCTAAGGATATGTCGTTTCCAAGGGCATGCCGAATATTTTTTGATAGTTTTTTTCTGTCATTGTACCGACATATTGCTTCAAGAAATTCATACGATATCATGATGATGTTTTTTATTCAATGTTCGAATACGATTATAGTAGCATTACGAGAGCTTAGATCAGCACTAGCATTTTCAGGCGATGATCATAATATTAATTCACTTATTGCGGCATATACAGCTCAAAATCCCAACTCTGCATTATCTCGTTTATTAGACAGGACGTTACAAAGAGAAAGATTTCGTTTTGAATCGGAAAATATATTAAAGATTTTGGGTAAAAAGGAAGATTTAAATTGTCTTGTGTTGAAAACGTTTGTAAGAGAAATGCTTACGGTTCAGGTTTTTGAAAATATTGTTGAAACTTGCTCATCTTCGGATTTTATTAATGAATGGATTATTTATTTCTATAGTACAGATAAATCCCGTGAAACAGATCAAGAAAAGGAACAAGAAAAGAGTGAAGCTCAACTTGCAATGGAAGAAGCAATGGCAGAAGCAGCAGAAATGACAAGATTGTTACAAGATAAATCAGAAAGTCAAGAATCCCCGATATCTGGTCAATCGTCACCTATTGCTTTTAATGGTATTATTACGCCCGAAAAGAGAGATTATTTTAAGAATTCAAATATAACATGTTTTGCTTCTCCAATGCGTTCTCGTGCATCGAGTCCTGATGGAAGATATCATTTTAAAGCTTTTAGTAATTTTAAAAGTAGTTCTCCAGATCGTTCTCGACTTAGTATATGTGAACATAGAGAACCAAAAATCTCGGGGACACTACCTCAAGATATATTCATAGACAAGGATATCTCGAATTTTTCTAGAGAAAGTTTATACGATGCTGAGATCTCTTTATCATATGTTAATTCAGAGTTATCTCCTAAAAAAATTATAAAATCAAAATGGTCTATTCAATTTTTAATAACAATTGAACCAGCCGGAAGTCAGATGTCTGGGTGGGTTATTATTAAGAAATATTCAGACTTCGAGACATTACATGAGGTTCTTCGTCGGTTAGCTGTTGTTTCTGGTCTTCATTCTTTTAATAAAGAATTACCTTATTGGAAAAACATAAGTTATGAAGATTTAAGAGTTTCTCTAGAAATTTATCTACAAAAAGCTTTAAAATCTAAGGATCTTTCTGATAGTCATGCAATGAAGAGCTTTCTTGATAAACAATCTAAATGCGATTCTGTTAATTTTTCCGTTAAACGAAAATCATGGCAACAATTACGTACTGTAAGTGATGGTGTACGTGATGTTATAAAAGCCCCAGCAGCAGGTGGTAAAGCTATTATAAATGCTCTTGGCGCAGTTGGACGAAAAACATTTCTTGATATACCAGATAATATATTCGAAACAGAAGCAGAAAACTCATTAACAGATACTTTAGAAGAATCTCCTGTAGTTAATCCAGAAAATTTACTTTTTAATCCATCAAAGGATGATAGGCATATTCCATCTTTTCGTTCTAGTTTTCAATCTCATACAGAGAAAAAAGACTTTATTAAATCACATACAACATCTCCTAATATTCTCTTGGATAACCCTGCATTTAATTTAACATCAGAAACATGTTCTGAAGAACTAATGCTGGATCCTGATAAAAATAATGATTTTAATGATGAAAAAAGATCTTCACATGAAAAAACTAATTCTAACACAACAAAAGGCCTTTCAAATTCTGACATACAGCTTTTTATTGATATCAATTTTTGTATTTTATCAGAATTTTATTCATTGTCACCAAAAACATGGTCTATTCGTCGCTCTCTTCTTGGAATACTTCGAAGTTTATTACTAAGAAATGGCGGCACTTATGTTGAAATTGTAAAGGATGCTATTGAAGAAAAAATTACGAATTATTTTGCTAATGAAAAATGGATTTCTGATCAAATTAATGAAATTATAATGAAAATATGGCCATCTAATCCGGATAAAATTATTAGAAAAGATTCTGAAAAATTATTAAATGATGCAAAACGTTTGTTCTTAAACAAAACTATTCCAGATACTTTAAAATCTCTTGTTGGTGGTTCTGCTACTAAGGAGTCTCTCGAAATAGTTTTTGAAAGTTTACAAGAAAAAGAATTCATGAGAGGAATACTTTCAAACATTTTGTCTGATATATTGCAAGTAATTTTTCAATAATATGGATATTTCCACCAAAAATTAACAATTCGTTTATTTCTTTTTCATGATATTTAATAATGAATAGGATCTTTTAAATCTCTACAAATACACTACTCAAAATACCTTATTTTATCTATTCTAATCTTTTAAATTCGAACTATTCATTCAAATATGATCAATCATAAGATTTTGCTAATATAACTAATAATATCACAGCAAATCATTGACTGATAAAACATTATTAAATACAATGTCTTAATCATTTGTTTTGTAAAAATAAATAGCTTTTTACAAAAATGATTATATAATTCTTAGGGTGTTATATATTAGATATAATGATTTTCAATCTTCTACTAGATTTGATGGGTTAAAAGTTTATGTATTAGATAACTGATAAACATATATCCTAGGGATATCTTTTATACGACTTCAAATGGTATCTTTAGAATATAATAAATCAAGTAAATATGCATTATTTAATAGAAGCAATTACGCATATACTACGCATATAGTACGCATATAGTACGCATACATTACGCATATATAATACCCATATATAATACGCATACAACACGCATACAACCCCTCCAATCTATACTTCTACCCCCCCTCACAAAACAAACACCTCATTACCTATATTCCTTTGAAATTGTATCTTATTATACACGTTATACACGTTATACACGTTATACACGTTGTTATACACGTTATACATCTTTATATATTACTATTATATCCAGCCCTCGACTCGCCACACATTCCATTTCAACCCCCCGTTAATACCTAAATCACTTATAGAAATTTCATCACAAAAATACAATTATATAGATTTTTACACAATTGCTTCTTCAGATTATCTATTTAAACATTATAACGCGTTTTAAGACGCGTTATTCTTTAATTCTTAGATCTATCTAAAAATTTAACGCGTATTACGTCTTATATGCTACTAATATATATATTAACCCTAGACATTACTGAAAATTACGCGTCTTAACCATATATAACAAGGAGGTTGAAATGTGTTATATCATTTTATCCAAAAAAGGAAAATACATGTCTGATTAGATGTGTCATGGAATGTTCTACGCGTTGAAGCGTGTTGAAGCAAAGATATAAATATAAGGAAGAATCCCCCAGAATTAACAATTGTGCATTTTTGTCAGAGTCGTTTTTTTGGCTAAGAAATATGAGAGTTGTCCGAGTCTTGTCTGCATTGATATTCTTTTCTGGCGTATTAGCGGAGGTGGATAGAGAATCTAACGTGTTTCCTAGATGGTTTGGATGGGGTAGTAGTAGTAGTAGTTCATCAGATAGTACGCCAAATGCGGATTCAAAGGATGCCACAAGTAAGGTAGCAGATTCACTAGGTTCGACAGGACTTGGAAATAAGGCAGCAGATTCAGCAGGGTTTGGCAAATTACCAGATTCAGGGGGTGTTGGACTCGGGAATAATGGTGTTGCAGATTCAAAGGGAAGTGCTAAAGAAGGATTGCATTCAGGCCTGGTAGTTGTGAGATTGAATGATGGTACAACGAAAACTACGTCTGGAAAATTGTTGACAACAACAACCATTGTGCAATCGTATACTACATCTATTTCAGGTCCAACTACATTATTTGAGAATGGGGTCAAATATGTAGTTCCAGGGCCGACAATTCTTACTATTACGGATTGTCCATGTACAAGGACATTGACATTTATGACATCAACCGTTACAAGATGTGTTTGTACTACAGAAGTTTCGAATTTTGATGTCATACCTACAGATGATATGCCTTTTGTGAATTTTGGTACTAAATTGGGCATTGCGGGATTTGGGATGACTTTTGTTACATTTTTCTTGGTCTTTTTAACTATGGTGCTGTTGTAGAGTCGTATTTTTGGGTCTTTTAATCATTTAGATGAATACTGTTTAGTTGAATATTGTTTGTATTGTGGATACACTAAAATGTTTTTTATAGAATAATTAATAGTAATATTAATTTTTTCCAATAAATTTGCGTGTGTGTTGCAGCATTTGAGCAGAAATTCGATAACAATTCATAATATATCGAGGTTTTATGTTGAATTTAACATTGCAGAGTTTGTAATGTTTTTATAAAATAAGATGAGTAACTCGAGTAAATAATTTAGAAAAAGGATGGAATAATGATTTTAACATATATACTTCTTACCGAATAAATATTTTTTCCATGAGTTAATGGGTTATATTAACAGGTATATCTAAATCTACATAAATTTACTTTTTATAAAAAATATATCTTTCTAAATAGCTTTTATAGGAATTATATATCTCTGTTTCGCCCAATAATTCGGGATATTTTAATATTTGTTTATATGGATATTTTATATATTGTAACTTTTAAACACATTTTAATCAAAATCTAATCCAGAAGTCGATAATTTAATTAAATTATAAAAAAAGCAACAATTGGAGTTAATTGTTTTGATTCCTTTGGAGGTATATTTTTTGTCTTTATTTTATTTATTTATTTATTTATTTTCAGGAATTTCACATCTCAAGCAGTTTGAGTGCTTTGGGATCTTCTATACAAAATAAATATAAATACATGATATTTGATTTGGATCAGTTTTTATATATCTATATATTCTGAAAGATATATGGGTGATCGTTATTATGGAGGGACCATGCATGTTGATCAGATGGAATTACTTTGCCAGAAAAGAGCATTGGATCTTTACAGCTTAAATAATGAAGAATGTGGCGTTAATGTTTAACATATTGGCGATACTTATATATTTTTATTAAACTAAATAAATTATCATTATCAGGATCTCTTGCTAATTTTTATGTATATACGGTATATTAATGAGGCTTTATGAGAAGCCTATTTCTTGAAAAAGGGCTTTATTTCATAAAAAAGTTAATCTTTCAAGACAAGTTATTGAAGATACATATTTCTATTTTCTAATATGGACTTATTTAAGTTAATACATTGAATAAAATTGATGACAGGTATTGATAGGTCTAAATTTTTTCAATTTTTTTCAAATTATATACATGTTCTTTGCTCTTAGAATCAATAATAGCTTATATTGCTTCTTATTTCAAAAGAAATCTACTGGTTTTAAAGCTTTCTTAACTTTTTTCATTATGCAAACTAAATTTCGATAACGGCTTATCTTATCTAAATTATTCATTTAGCATTAAATCGTTAATATAAAAGATAAGAACTAAGAATAAAAGAGTTTAAAGAAAGATTACTATTAGGAATTTATTATTTCTTATAGGTAAATATCTTCTATATTTTAATGAAACATTTTTATTAAGTATTACCTTTAGAAACTAGTATATTTTTTTAAAAAAAAGGACATTCTTTAATTCTTTTTATTACTCTTATTCTATCACATCTTATTTCTTTCATTTTATTCTATACACTATTGTCAACATATAATATTATGAAAAATGATAAATCATAAGACTATTCCTTTGGATTTCAAAGCACATAATCATAATGTCTATGATGATTTTTATTTTAGTGAATTATCAGATGAAGATAATGTTTCTTCTGAGAATATTCAAGAAAGTTTAACATCACTTACAAAAAAACTGAAATGGCAAATAGCTAATAAAGATCGAGATAAAGAAAAACTTTTCACTGATTATGGTTAGAAGAGTATTATAAATCATAATTTGATTGTTAATTTTATAGAGAATTTACAGAAAAAATATAATTCGTTGTTATTATCCTATGAATCTCTTCAAGCATCTTCATCAAGACAATTGGCAGATCTAAAAGCAAAATTATCATCTCTTACTTCTGAAATGAATAGAAATATGGATTGTCTCCATGAGGAATTGGAAATTAAAACATTACATCTTAATGAACTCAAACAAAAACTCGAAAAACTTAAAAAAGCAAATTGTATAGCTAATGAAAATATTAAAAACCTTCAAATGGAATTTGATCAGGAAAGAAGTCGTTGGGAAGAAGAAAAAATAAAACTAACTTTAAGCAAAAATTCACTCAAAAGAAATGAAATATCACAAGAGTTTATGTTATTGCATAAATATTTTGAAAATATGAAACTCAAATCTTTAGAAACAAAAGAAAACTCATATGTCAGTGCTGCTTCATCTATTAATATTAAAAATGATGACATTATTGCTTCATCTTCTTCTGATAATTTTTTTCCAGGTCAAAGTCTTGCTGAAGAATTAAGTTTATGTTTTGATAAGGATAAAAATTTGAATTCCGATACATTTGTCTCAATAGATTTTTTAGATATAAACAATTCTTCTCAATCTCAACTGGATAAGATTTCTCTACCTCTAAATCAATCTATTCTAAACCTTTCTTCTGATGACACCGTTTATTTTCCTACAAACATAAATACTTCAATTACTTCATCTACAAATCTAGCTCAAAAAAAACTTTCTCAATTGACTCTTTCTACTCAAACTCTACCGAAAAAAAAAACATCTATATTAAATATGATTCAAATATCTACAAACGATTCATTCAATCTCAATAATAATCATTCATTTCAACCAACAAATTCAAAAAATTATCTTTTAAAAAATCAAAGGCGTTCTATTTCTACTGCTACTTATTTTTCTAAATTTTATGATTCAAAAATTTCTCCACCACTACCTATTCCTATCAGAAGAGCGTCTCTTATTTTTAAAAAAATACACTAAGTCTTTTTTAATAATTTATTTTCTTTTAAAAATATTACATAATAAATCCTTTTTCTTTGGATCATTTTAAAATTAAATAAACTCTTTAATACTACTTTTTATCAATTTTTACTTATTAAAATAAGTAAAAAATATAATTCTTATAAAATAATTCTTATAAAATAATTCTTATAAAACAAATCAACCCTTTCATTAACTTAAATATTATACAAAAAATCTTTATTTCTTACATTTATTTCTTATACTTTAAACATTTATAGTTTTATCTTATCTTGATAAGATAAAATCGTTGCTATAGAAAGGCTCTCCAGACGTCAAAGATCTTGAAATATTTTTATCAACTTATTAAGATGGAGAAGGTTCTTAAGAGCTTTTGTAGAGATGAAATAGAGACATATGAGGGTAATAACTCTCTATATAAGGAGAGAATTCCATATAATATATTAAAAGAGGTCTATTTTTTCTTAATTTTAAATAGTTACTTATAATATAGAAATATTTAAGTGTTTCGGATGTTACATCAAAGATTATACATGGTACAACGACATTATCATTTCGTTTTTCAGAGGGAATTATAGTTGCAGTTGATTCTAGGTTTATATAATGTTTTTTAAAGTGGATATTTATTTTTATTTTATAGAGCTACAGCAGGAAGCTGGATTGCCAGTCAAACGGTTCATAAAGTGATTAAAATTAATGTTAGTTAATAGGGTTTTATGTAAATACTTATGGGATAGGATTATCTTTTAGGAACAATGGCAGGTGGAGCAGCAGATTGCCAGGTAAGAATAAATTGGAAAGTCCTTATAAATTGATGATAAAATGATTTATTTATATTTAAGAGGATTTTTATATTTAAGAAGATTTTTATATATTTATTTTTCTAATATGTATAAGTTTTGGGAGACCCATTTATCTATAGAATGTCGTTTGTATGAGCTTCGAAATAGAACAAGAATTTCAGTTGAAGCAGCATCTAAAATCTTAGCTAATATTCTTTATTCATATAAGGATATGGGATTGTCAATGGTAAATAAAAATAAAGTTTATATAATTATTAAAATTTTATATTAGGGGACTATGATTTGTGGAACAGATTCTCAGAGGGGAACTAGT
Organism: Pneumocystis carinii B80; assembly: GCF_001477545.1. Taxonomy (NCBI): domain Eukaryota; kingdom Fungi; phylum Ascomycota; class Pneumocystomycetes; order Pneumocystales; family Pneumocystaceae; genus Pneumocystis; species Pneumocystis carinii. The sequence continues at coordinate 295,192 of NW_017264720.1, forward strand.
ATATTTTATGTTGACAATGAAGGTACACGACTTAAAGGAGATCTTTTTTGTGTTGGATCAGGTCAAACATTTGCTTATAGTATTCTCGATGCAGAATATCATTGGAATTTAGAGAGAAATCAAGCAATTGACCTAGCAAAACGTGCTATTCTTGCTTCAACGCACAGAGATTCTTATTCCGGAGGATCTGTTAATAGTAAGTCAATTTATTTAAATATTATTCTTTAATTACTTATATTTTAAAAGTTTATCATATTAAACCATGTGGCATTGAATTTTGCGGTGAATTTGATGTTGGAAAATTATTTTATGATATTTCTAAAGCAGATAATTCCTTTCAACATGTAATTCAAGCTTCTGCATCCTAAATAATCTCTTTGGAATACCTTTATTTTTTAAATTTTATATTAAAATATAATACATAAAAATATTAAAAAAACATTTATACATATAAATATTAGTCTAAATTAACCCTTCTTTTATATTTCTAAATACTTTTAAAAACTATCTTTTTCAACTTAAGGTTTTCACCACTTTAGGGTTATGTCCTTAAGTATTCGGATCTGCCTTTTTTTTAACTTCAAGATTTTAACCAACAAGTTATATTTATATTTTTAAGGTTTAAATTAAGAGATAAAGTTGAGGAATATTACTAACGTTTTTAAGGAAAAGAATTGTATTTCCTGAGGAGCTATTTGAGCTTTTTTTTCCCCTAAAAAAAGGACAATTTTTGAGTATTTTTTCAAGAAAAATAGAATTCATTTTAAATCTTAAAAAAAGCTAAAAAAAACCGGGAAAAATCTTATAAATCAGAGTTTTATAAGTAGTTTAATCATTGTTTAAATTGTTAGAACAGTTGGAGGCTTTTTTTTCTCTGAAAAACTGACAATATTAGGGATCATGGGTATTTCTCGTGATTCTCGCCATAAACGTTCTGCAACAGGCGCAAAACGCCCTCATTATCGTAAGAAAAGAAAGGTATATTGTTTAGATACTTTTAAGGTCTTTTTTAATATTTTTTATATAGTTTGAATTAGGCCGACAGCCAGCAAATACACGAATTGGACCTAAACGTATTCATATTGTTCGTGTCCGTGGCGGAAATAAGAAATTTCGTGCTTTAAGATTAGATTCCGGCAATTTTTCATGGGGTTCTGAAGCAATTTCGAAAAAAACTCGAATTATTCAAGTAGTTTATCATCCATCTAATAATGAACTTGTTCGTACAAATACACTTACCAAATCTGCTATTGTTCAAATTGATGCGGCTCCCTTTAGACAATGGTATGAGTCTCATTATGGACAAAGTATTGGTAAAAGACAAAAAAAAACCGAACAAGTAAAAGATGTAGAATCAGTTAAACGTTCTGCTCATGTTTTAGCAAAAATTAAAATGCGAGCAAAACATTCTAAAATAGAAATGGCATTAGAAAGTCAATTTAATAATGGAAGACTTTATGCTTGTGTAAGCTCACGTCCTGGTCAAAGTGGAAGATGCGATGGATATATTTTGGAAGGAGAAGAATTGGCATTTTATTTAAAACGAATGTCTGCAAAAAAACATTCATAAATTAAATAATAAATTCAATATAATCCCTTTTTTATTAAATTACTTTCAATTATTTATTTTTAATCTTAAAATCCAAAAACCCTGGAATATACATAAAAAATTCATCTGCTTTTTATTATAAATCTATTCATTATATTACAATAAAAAAACTTCAATTTTCTATTCATTTCAGCTTCTTTTTTGGACGCAGTTGATTTGAATGCCCACACGATCGTTTTCTACAATTCGTTGCTCTTAAAGGAAGACGTGCATAACATTTTCGGCAAATCATTTTTTCACAATTATACTACAAATCAGTTAATTCAAACTACTCCGTATACATAAAAATTTATGTATAATTTTTACTTTTGATGCAAGTGCTTTTAATGACGGCTCAATAATCCCACCTCGAAGACGAAGAACTAAGTGTAATGTAGACTCCTTTTGAATATTATAATCTGACAAAGTTCTTCCATCTTCTAATTGTTTTCCTGCAAATATTAAACGTTGTTGATCCGGCGGAATCCCTTCTTTATCTTGAATTTTGCTCTTTACATTGTCAATCGTATCTGACGACTCGACTTCGAGCGTAATCGTTTTTCCAGTAAGTGTTTTAACAAAAATTTGCATTTTTTTAAATTAAAAATAAAAAGTTATAAAATTGATTTAAATAAACTTGAAAGTTTTTCTAACCCTTAGCTTAACCCTTTAAATTTTCAAAGGTCTTTAACTGATTATAGGAGGGTTTAGTTGTAGGGTCGGGGTTAGGGTTACGTTTGTAGGGTTAGCTTTGTAGGGTTATATTTTGTAGGGTTATTTACGGAGTTCTTTACATGGCTAGGGTTAGGGTTCATTTGTAGGGTTCTATTTCGAAGGGTCAGGGTTAGGGTCGCGTTTTACAAATTTACATTTTAGGGTTAGGTGTCGCTATAAATATAGGGTTAGGTATTGCTATAAAATACGGGGTTAGGTATTACTCTTATGAGATAATATTAGCTTTGACTTAGGGTTTTCTTAGGGTTCACTTAGGGTTATTAACAAGCTGAAGGAAAGGGTTTTAAAATTAAAGTCAGATTTTCGCACCAAAATTTATAAAAATATACAACTTTGAATTATATTAACAATTTATATTAGAAATTGTTAATAATATTTTAGAATAGAAATTTATAATGTTAAATCGACCATTATTTAAGGTAGTTTTAAATCTTTATATTTTTTAAATAATCAAAGGGTTTAGAATAATGTTGAAATTGGAAGAGTTGTTTTATTTATAGATGGAAAATATAAGGGAAATGCGGCGGTTATAGTTGAAGTATTAAATCGTCGTAATGTTAGAGGTTTAGTATATTTTTGAATTATATTTATAGTATTAGGTTATTGTTGATGGACCTAAAACAAATGTACCTCGTCATGTTGCATCTCTTAACAATCTAATTTTTTCATCTATTGTAATTCAATCATTATCTCATGGGGCTCGTACGGGTATTGTTGCGAAACGATGGGATTCGCAGGATATATCAACTAAATGGAATGCTACAAGATTAGTTAAAAAATTAGAAGCACGACGTCGACGATCTGAATTGAATGATTTTGAACGATTTCAGGTATTTTTCATGTATTTTTTTTTACTTTTATTAATGTCTTAGGTAATTCTTCTAAAGAAACAGCGACGTCGTGAAGTTACAAGAGCTCTTGTTTCAAATTAATTTTTTATATCTAATTTGTACATATAAATCTTTATTATTTTTAATTATTTAATGAATATTTTTTTGAATTATAACATGTCTTTATTAAAAATCTTTAATTTAGAGACGGTTATAATTCATTAAGACATGACATATGAAAATGCGTATAAACGATATAAAATATATTTATCGGAACGTATGTTTAAAAGACGCATATAACACGCATATAGTACGCATACAATACGCATACACAACGCATACACAACGCATATAGTACGCATATATCACGCATACATTAAACACAAGTTGATTGAATTAGTTTCTATTAAATGATTGATCTGGATTCATCAGGTAAATTTATTATTTCTTATAGAATTTTCTAATTTTTATATTTCTCAGCTCTTAAATCTGTTAAACATATTCTTCTTGTCTTATCAGGCAAAGGAGGAGTTGGTAAATCCTCTGTTTCAGTTCAGCTTTCTCTTTCTTTACTTCTGATGGGATTTCGTGTTGGATTACTTGATATTGACCTTACTGGACCTTCAATTCCATATTTATTAGGCCTTGAAGGATGTCATATATATCAATCATCTTCAGGATGGGTTCCGGTTCATCTTTTTGTGAATAACCCATCAGCAGAGATGAAAGTTGTATCTATCGGGTTTCTTTTGCCAAATCGCGGGGATGCGGTTATTTGGCGTGGATCTAAGAAAACATCTATGATTCAACAGCTTTTAAGCCGTGTTGAATGGGGTATACTTGATTTTTTGGTAATAGATTCACCTCCAGGAACAGGAGATGAACAAATAGCAGTAGCGGAGACATTACATGCTATGAGTTGTATAGAAAAGAGTCATGCTATAATTGTAACAACACCACAAGAAGTATCATTAGCAGATGTGCGTAAAGGTATTAATTTTTGCCGGAAAGCAGGGTTAAATATTTTTGGAATTATTGAAAATATGAGTACTTATAGATGTCCTCATTGTTTTACATCTACGGATATATTTTCTAGTGGTGGAGGAGAAGAACTTTCTAAATCATATGAAATACCACTTCTTGGTAAATTTTAAATTTAAATTTTTATTTATTTAATGATTATTTAGGGAAAATACCATTAGATTCTACATTATCTGAGCTTATTAAGTGTCAGCCTGTATCTGACGTAAATACAAATGAAAATATTTCTTCCTCAAAATTACTAGATGAGTCAAACTGGGATTTGCCTGAAAGATATAAGAAATGCACTTTATATCCATTATTTAAAGAAATTGTTAATAAAATTTTGTAAAATAACTTGTTAAATTTACAAAATTTATTATGCATTAAAATTGGATAATAATTGATGCATTCTAGCATTTAGAAACATATATTAAAGCAATTGGTCAAATAGAAAAATCTATCATGAATCTTTATAAACTAAAATTCAAAAGTGTAATACATATGAACAGATGTTATCATATATAGATTCTATCGATGAACATATGTCTATTTTTATCAATTAGAGAAGAAATTTATGTTTAATTTCTCAAAAACATATTTGATTTCTATTGTTTAAAATTGTCAAAACTTTTATTTTGAAGATAAAAAGGCATTGATGGTTTTATTAAGGGCTAATTTTGTCAAATAATAACTTTTTTAATTATATGCAGGCATTTAATTAAATCAATATGATTCGTACTATTTCAATTATTATTTCATTAATGATAACTTTCAATATATTCAAATAGGACAAATTGGTATATTAAAAACATGAAAATAATATTATACTTATTTGAAAATACATTGTTAAAAGTATTTAAATCGTTAATCCTTAATAAGCTAAAGTAGATGATATTTAATGGTTGGTCAGGTTAATATTAACTTTAATTAGTTATATTTAAATAAAAAATAGATTATAGAATATTTAAAATGAAGCAATAAATCCTCTCTAATGTTCTGGAAAGCTATTTTTTCTAATGATAAATAAAAAGAGTCCTTTCTTTTGTCATTTTTTTAAAGATTCACTTAATTAAATGGTATTTCTTTCAATTTAGAGTAAAAAATCTATAAGAAATATAATTCAAGAGATTTAAAATACTAAACATATAAGAAACCATCGTTATTAAGCTTTAGTTTGCATTAGTAGATTCTTTTTAAAAAAGAAAACAATAAAAAAGTAACATTAATGATTTTATTACAAAATTAAAAGTATTGAATGCATCCTGAGAATCTACAAAGATAAAATAAGACCCTATTTATTTAAATTATATATGTTATGTCTAATATTTGAGGTTATTCCGACTTTTTAATCTATTAACAACTATATCTTGATCAACAGTTTTATAATATAAAAATGGGGTTGTTTGTGTTTTTAAAAAAAGATCATTTAAATCATACTTTTTGATATCTGGTCTTTTTGTTTTGTATCTATAATTAGAATTGTTTTGAAATGATTTTTCAATTTTTTGATTTGAAGCTACAAAATCTTTATTAATAACCTTTTTTTTAACCTCTGATAAACTAGCCACTCCATTCATATCATAAATAACTTCCCATTTAGTATCTCGAGGACTTTGTTCTTCTATATTAATCCATTCGTCTACTTTATCTTCCGGAACATAATCTACCCATAAAGGTTGTCTTCCTTTCTCATAAGGCCATATAGATTTATGTAAAACATCCCGAACTATTTTTGCATGATCAACATTTGTAAATACAATAAACGCATGCGTTTTAAGATTATTCATCCAAAATTGTTTAAATATATTATCTTTTATTTCATCCATATCCTTAATAATATCCAATAAATATGATTTAAATTGAGAAGCTTGCAAAGGCCGAGTAAGATCACGTATATAAACTGCACTTGTTAACTTATGTATAGGTTCTAATATTTCCTCTTTTTTATTCAAAGTATCATCATGTGCACTATTACTGCCCTTAGTTTCTATAGATTTTTCTAATAATGGGTCTGGTTTTAATTCTTCTGAACTCTCTTTAATTTTTTTAACTGCTTTATCTGTTTCTTTATCATAGTCTTAGTTATAAAAAAAAATTTAAAAAAAATGTATCATACCATCATTTAAACATGACGAATCTCTTTTTAATTCAATATAAAACCTTTTTTCTTGTTTTTTTAATGAAATATCATTATTTATATTTTTCTCTATTTCATCCTTCAATTCTTCATTTTTATTCAAACAAACAGCTGATGATACATCTCCATCAACTTCCCCCATATTCTTATGGTCTTCTTCTTCTTTTTTAACACTTTTCTCGGCTTTTTTGTCCTCTGATATTAACATATCTAATATTATTATTAAATTTGTTTTTTTTCCAAAAAATCTCCAATAAACCGCCATTTTTTTCCGTTTTTTCAAGGCATACCACTTCCTTCTCATCAGATTCATCATCATTCTTATCTTTTACTGGGTTTTTTCCTGAATTATTGTCCAAAAAACCTGTAAATCCTTCTTCATTTAAGACCTTCTCAAGACGATCTATAAGATCTTTTTTAAGTCCTGTCTTTGAAAGACCTCTTTTACCAAGCTCTTCCTTTAATTCTGATACTTTTAATGATGACAAGTTCATTGCTTTTGATAAGATAGAAATTTTGAATAAGAAATGTTATCTCCACGTAGAGTTATAGAGAGATAATCATAATATAAAGGTCTTTAATAATAAAGTGAATAAAGTAGAATTATAAAAACTATGATCTATTAATATAAAAAAACAAAGTTAAATTATGTATAAAGTTGAATGTAAATTGATGTTAAGAAATTGCTTAGATTTAGATAAATATAGATCAGCTAAGGTAAATTGAAGAGAATAAAGATCTATAATATACCGCCGACGATATGTGAACCGACAGAAGCACCTGCACTAATTATATATGTTAATTTTATTAAAGGAAAAGAAGGAAAACCACATTATTCTTACCCGAAAACAGCAGCATTACCAAATTTTTTTCCTACATTAGAAATGACTTTTTTTTCAGAATTATATTGCTGTGTTTGAGGTTGAGAGGGTTGTTGATATCCATAATATCCTTTTTGAGAATATGTTTGTTCTTTTTGAGATCCATGATCTTGGGATGATAAATGTGATAATGTAACCCTTTCATTAGCTACAAATGGTTGTATTTTTTTCTAATTTCATTAAATTATTCGATAAAAAAAATATATTAAATATATATATATATTTACCACATGATTAGCTGGAAAAATCCCTTCTTTACCATTACATACTCCTCTCCACCAATCTTCATTTACATATTCCAAAACGTTAATTTTATCCCCAACTTTTAACGTAAGATCATCTTCATCTTCCCCTTCATAATCATATAAAGCTTCTGCTTGAAAAATTCCCGTAACATTCGCTTTCTTTGGAACTGATGGTAATGGCGCTCTTGTAATATGATTATTCTCTTGTGCTTGTTTAACTTGAGGTGGAGATGATATTGTAGCTACATTTACATTTTGTTGAAATTTTGACGTAATTTCTGCTACATTCGATCCAACACTCGTTCTTGTACATATCCCCTTAGAATTCTCTTCTCTTTGAGTATATATATGTTGATTATCTGCTTTTCCTTTCAATTCTAACTTATTTATTTTCCTCAAAAACATACTTTGCGTCATATTTTGACTATTTCCTATTTCTTTTCGTTCCGAGTAATTCTGAGACGAAAAACACCCTTTTTATATTCAATATAATTTCTTATTTCTTCTTAAACCTTTCATACGTCTAGGTATTTTACTTATTACTTCTTCATATATGTTTTCTGTAATAACCCCGCAATCCACAAGAAACCCAAGATCCTATTAATAAATACTTAGAAATATTCTTAAATAATAAGATTATTTATACGTTATAAATAGATCCAAGAATTCTGTTAATATAAGCCGTATTATCCTTCATCTTATTAAGTGGTGGAGGTCTGTTGATGTTGGAGAGGTTAAAATTCGAAACGATGAAGATAAAAGATAAAAGATAAGATAAGAGATAAGATGGAGATAAGATGGAGATAAGATGGAGATAAGATGGAGATAAGATGGAGATAAGAAAGATAAGATGAAAGATTAGACAGAAGATTAGATGAAATAGATAGAAATAGATAGAAATAAACAAGATATAATTTTATTAAGACAAAAAAAATGATTTAAAATAAAAAAAAATATTTGAAATAAAAAAAAAAAGATTTGTATATGTTAAATTAGTTAAATAGAATTAATCTTAAAAAGTTATTAAATAATTTTTTTTAAAAGAATATAATACTTAGTCCGGCAACATATCCATATTGACGAGTATTAGTCATATTTTTAGCCTCGTTAAGCTGTTTTTCAGTAAAATGAATTTTTCTACTAGTAGCAAGTTTTGGACCTAAAGCAGGTACATGAAAACCAAGATTTTGAACAGCATAACGAGATAATGAATGAATACATTGAATGACTTGATAAGTATTTTTTCGTTCATATAAGTCAATGGTTTGAAATAAGTCATAATTAGGAACACCAAGTTTTTGAACGAATTCAAGGAAGGCAGCAATATTTTCCATCTATAATTAAAGAATTATGAAGTGTGATAAGAATTTTAAGAGATAACCTTAACGAATGGCATATTTGAAGCCTTGTATCGAATCTGACATGGTCCGATAGCATTTGCAACTCTTTAATTAACTTTTATTAAACAATAATAATAATAATACTTGCACAAAATAACACCATCATGTAAATTATCAATCAAATCCTTAGTAGAATCAAGTTTCTCATTAATAACATCTTCAATCCAGTTTCTTGCCTATAAAATTCAATTTTTCTTTATAAACATTTAATAAAATACATCCAACTCAAATGTAGGATTAGAACGGGCTTTTTCTTCCATTTTTTTTCGCAAAGATCTATCAAGAGACATTTTTCTATACAATTCTAGTGCTTTTAATCCTCAATTTATCCTTAATCAATAGATTTATAGGCTTTTATGAATCTCGAGCTCAATGTTTTGATAACTCACGGTTGACACAAAACAGCACAAAAAAAAAAACAAGTTACAAAGGAATTTTAAAAAAATGTATAGATTTTAATTTTGAATATATATTTGTAACTGTTTTTTCTTAAAAAGCCCTTTTATTACTAAATATTTCTTATTTTGATACTTTTGAAAACTAACTTGAAATACCATATTTCTGTTTTTCACAATCTATTCAACATAATAAGGTCTCTAATACCTTATAGATAAATAAAACACTTAATATCATTATTATCTCCTTCTAATTCCACTCTAAAATTCCCCTCTTTCTCATATAAATATTAAATAATACGAAAAAACTTGTTTCAAAATATATTGGATATCAATTGCACTAAAACCCATAAATCTTTCTCCCTAATAAATACCATTCATACAACAATAATCCCAATACATATTCTACATCCTTATATATTCTTATAAATCCTTCTTTAAAACTTTATACATCTATACTCCAGATTTTCTTCTTAAATTAAATTATATTCATTTCTTAACATTAATATATTCATTTTATCCTTTTATTCTCTTTTTTATTTTTTTTCTTTTTTCTTAACAATTATCTGACATGTCTTTTAAGAGCTCATCCGGCTTGTGTCAACAGACAAAAAGTTTAATGACGTCAAAACTAGATATTTTTATTGAATAATTATGACGGAATTAGAGACAATTGAGGTCTTATAAGTGTAGATTAGTTATATTTGTGCTAAATATGAGTAGGTTCAAGCTCGGGATCTTTTATTACGTTGGATTTATGTGCCAGATAATGAGACACTTTCATGGCAATTAAAACCACATAAAAAGTCTATAAGATATGGAATATGTAAGAGAACGAAGGAATTGAAGGTTACTATGCGTGAAGAAACGGAGTTACGACTATTAGCAGCGACATCATTTACATCACATTGTCGTTTATCAAAGAATCATAAATGTTGTAGGAATGGGAGTCTTAAAGAGCGACTTGAGAAGGCGGGATTAACAGAAGTTGTATCTTTTATGAGATGCAAGGCAAATGTTTTAGAAAAAGGAGTTTATCATGTGGGACCGAATAATGGAGGGCATTTTGCGCTTGTTTTTGGTAATAATTGAATATATTGAGATAATTTGTTAAAAATGTATAAGATAATACGTTTTCTAAACAGACGTCTAAGATTATTACATATGTTTTGAATGCATGTTTAATGCCTCTTGAAGTGATGTCATTTAAAAATACGTCATTACAGACAATAATGGAAGTTGATCCATCAAAAGTATATTCTGGGGTTTTATTGAAAAAAAAGAGAAATAGACTTCAAGGATGGGCACGAAGATATTTTACATTGAATATAGCTACAGCAGTATTATCGTATACAGGATCATCGAGTCAATCGATTCTTCGAGGTATTATTCCACTTTCAATTGCGGCAGTTAGTGTCAATCCTAAATTAAGATACATTAATATTGATTCTGGAGCGGAAATATGGCATCTTCGTGTATTGTCAGATAAAGATTGGGTTGGATGGTGCCGAGCAATTGAAAAAGCAGCGAAAAATTGCAATAGTAAACATATAGAGCAGCAAAGTGTTATTGATGCGGATGCAATTTTAACTTCTGGGCAATATGAAAGTTTAAACCGCCAACTTTGGTCTAAAGTTGAAAATCTTGTTAATAAAATTGGTGTTCTTAAAGTAGAAATGGACAAAATGTTGCAACAACGAAATGACAACACAATGGAGATTTTTGATACCAAAAACCAGCATGATTCGTCAGATATGAATGATATTAATCAAAATTCTACTTCTGTTGTATCTTTAAAACGAAAAAATTTTATTCTGCCATCAAGCATAGGTAATGTTAATATTATATAAAATGATCATTTTCTAATATATTAAGATGAATTGTCATTTGATATGAAATTGTCATCATTTCAGATTAAATTAATAAGTTCTGAACTTGGAAATATTTCTAGTCAATTTAAATCATTATTATCAGAGCATCATGTTTTAAGTCAGCATTCATCATATATATCTGCATTAAAAACACCTGAAATTTCTATAAATTCTATTAGCTCAAGAACTAGCATGGATACAACGTTTACAAGAGACTATTGGTTTGATGCAGAAGAAATGCCGGAAAATGTTAAACCATATTTGTTAATTAATAATGATTTTGAAAATGCTATTGCTAATGAATTAACAACAGACGAAAATGATAGTAAAATGTCTAATATGTCTCAAGATTCTTACATTAGAAGACTATCACACAGCAAAAATATGGAACAAAATAAATGCAAACAGTCCTTATATCCCTTAACTTATTCAATTCAGGTTAATCGAAGGGAAAATATTCCTCCAATTACAGTTTCACCTCCAAGTCTTTTTTCTTTTTTAAGGAAAAATGTATATTTTCTTGAAATATGTGATTTATACTTATTTTTTTTAGGTTGGGAAAGATCTTTCAAGTATTACTATGCCTGTAATAGCAAATGAGCCATTGAATCTTCTTCAAAGAGCAGCAGAAGATTTAGAATATTCAGAATTAATTGATAAAGCTATTAACAAGCCTAAAAAGGATGGGGAACGAATTCTTTATATTGCTGCTTTTGCAATTAGTTCATTCTCTAACATGCGTTGTAAAGAACGTTTAGTTAGAAAGGTAAACGATGGGCAATGGATCAATTGATTTTATTTTAACGTTTTATAGCCATTTAGTCCTTTATTGGGAGAAACTTTTGAACTTGTTAGGGAAGATAAAGGTATATCAGCGATATCCAATCATTTATGTATTTTAATTAGAATAGGTTTTAGATTTTTAGCAGAAAAGGTTTCTCATCGACCTGTAATAATTGCATGCCATGCTGAGTCGAGTTCATGGACGTTTTCTCATTCTCCTAAACCGAAACAACGTTTTTGGGGAAAGAGTGCTGAATTGATTACTGATGGGTCTGTTCTTATCAAATTAGTTACAGGAGATGTATATATCTATCGAAAGCCAGCAGTATTTCTTCGAAATGTTGCATTTGGAGAAAAATATGTGGAGCCTTCTGGACATATGACTATTTTAAATATTTCTACAGGTGAAAAGGCGGTAATATCATTTAAACCAGGGAAATTGTTTTCAGGACGGTGTGAAGAATTATTTGTTCAAGCGTATAGTAGCTCTGGGGCTCTTCAGCCTTTATCAATTACAGGTTTTTGGACTCATTCATTAGTCTTGAAAAGAAGTGGTACAGATTTCAAAGAAGTTATTTGGAATGTAGGTTCATTGGTTGAGGATCCCTTATCTCATTGTGGATTTACCAAATTTGCAGCTTCACTTAACGAAATAACATGTATAGAAGAAGGATTAATTCCAAATACTGATACTAGGCTAAGAAAAGATCAAAGAAATAGAGAAAATGGGAATATAGATGAAGCAGAAAAGATAAAATCTCATTTAGAAGAAAAACAAAGGCAAAGAAGAAAGAAAATGGAGTCGGAAAATATTGAATGGAAACCTAGATGGTTTTACCATGCTAAAAATCAAGACCCTGGTTGGATTATTAAAACAGGAACTGATAGTTATTGGATTCAACGAGAAAAGCAAATGTGGACAAAAATACCAGAACTTTGGTGAATATAATTTAATCCTAGAATTTAACTTTTATCGACTTTATACTTAATACTGCTTATAGATACTACATTTTTGTCTATTAAAATATTGAATATATTAAGACTTAGGAATAACTATTCATTCAAATAATTTATATCTAGATATTATATTTTAAGATCATAATCAATTATAACGATCAAATTTATTAAATTATTATTACTAAATATTATTTTATGTATAAAATCATTAACATAAAGCGTATCGCATTTTATAAATAATTTCTAAGTGACATTTGTATTAAAATTAAGTATGAGATATAGAATGATACAAATTTTGGTTTCTAGTTAATCCTTTAAATCTTAAAACTTCGTCTATAATCATTTCTAGTAAAAGGGTTAATAAATTATTTTATTTTATAAATATATTACGTTTTATTTCTTCAATACTGTCTATTGCTTCAAATCCAAAATCAAACTGTTCAGAACAAACAGGTTCTTTTTTTGGATCATGCCAAATAATAAGATAAGGGTGTTCTAATGCCTCTTCACATGAAATACGATCACATGGATCAAACGTAAGTAAACAATTGAGAAGATCCAATGCTTTAATTGTTAAAAAAAATATTAAATTTATAAAAAATCTTACCATCTGGATTAGCATATGGAAATATTTTTGAATATGGCATTTTTGGTATAGTAGGTAAACTTCTAATATAGTTTTGAGCAGAAGCGCTCTTTATTTTAGATATAATATTTTCATTTGGTGTACCAAGAATGCAAAAAATTTGATTTAGTTGATCAACATAATTACTTCCTTTAAAGAAAGGTTTTCTTCCTAGAAGCTCTGCCAAAATACATCCAACGGACCAAAGATCAACTGCTTTTTTTAGAATTATATTTCATATTATCAAAAACATACTAGCTTTGCTATAACTTTGAAAACTAAGCATAACTTCTGGTGCTCGATACCATCTTGTAGTAACATATTCAGTCATATATTCAGTACCTTGTCCCTGGTTTACAGACATACCTCTAGATAAACCAAAATCACATATTTTTAGCTTACAATCTGCATTAATTAAAAGATTACTAGGCTTTAAATCACGGTGAAGAACATTGGCTGAATGAATATATTTTAAACCACATAGAATCTGGTATATAAACGATTGAAAATGTGCATCTGTCAATGGTTGATCTGATTTTATAATACTGTTCAAATTAGCTTGCATCTAAACCTTATCAACATTCAAATATATATCAATTATATAAATACAAGCTCTTCATATAGATAAAGCTCATTAAATTTGCTGGGATCTACTATATCCATATCATAAAGCATAGTTATCTGTTTATATTTAGTTTATATCTATATATCCCTCATTTAAAAGCTATTTTATACATTTTTATGATTTCTAAAATGCTGAAGAAGCATGATTTCACGTAAAGCTCTTTTTGCAACCATTTTTTTAGAAAATCTTTAAGACTTAATAAAATCTATATATTTATCTGTTTTTTCATACATATTTGTTATTTTTTTGATAGCCACTTTGTTATTATCATCATTCTCTATATTCTTTGCAGAGCTGATAATTTAACCCAAAAAAAAAGAAAAAAAGCAATAATCCTACCAAACAACACCGTATGAACCTTTTCCAAGGCCTTTTATAACCTCATATCCCTTTTGAAGCACAAATTCCTGGCCCATAACATTAAAAATAGAATGTTTATTATTCATCAATAATAATATCAATTTAATCAGAAAAAAAGCATTATTTTATAATAAAATAGGTATAATAAGAAAATATTATTAAAATATGGTCAATTCAGTGTTTTTCTCCGGGCAAAATAGCCTCTTTAAACGTATTTATAGGTGTAGCGTCTTAACAAGACGTTGGAAATTGATACAAGATAAAATATATAAAAAAAAGGTAAAAATTTAATATATTTTTAAATCGTTTAATCTAGAATTATATGTATTTTTGTTTTTTATTTGGATCTAAAAAGAGAGAAAGAGTATCATCAGTAACCAATTGAAGTTTCTCTTGAAAATCAGCAACAAATTTTTGTAAAACATCAATTGCAATTGCTTTACATTCTCCTGTAAGAATTTTTCCTGAAGAATAATCTTTTCTTATTTGTTCAAGTTGATTATCATCTTCCAAAAAATACTTAAGATAAGTAAATGATACATCAACGTCTAAAAAAAATAAAAATAATATATCAATTGAATAAAGATCATTACCTGTATTAGCACCTCGTAATCTATGTTCTTCTAGTGTTGCTCCTCCGCCTGAAAAGGCATGTTTATTAATCTATATTGTTAAATTAAATAATTATAAATCAAAAAAAGACCTTATTTTTAATTTGAGATGGTGTATCAGAGAGATAAATAGCTGTATTTTCATCTGATGCACTCATTTTCGTGCCATGACCCTAAAAAAAGTCCAGGATCTATATAAAAAATTAAAGATAATACCTGAAGTGCAGGAAAAAATCTAGTATGTATCAAAGATGGTTTCAAATAACCAATTTTTTCTGCAACATCTCTTGTAAGACGGAAATACGGATCCTATAACAATAAATAAACATTTAAGCCTTTATAAATATTTTACTTGATCAATTGCCATAGGAATTAAACATGGAATATCTGTCCTATTACCAAAAATGCTGGGAAATGAACTAGAAAAACTAGGTGCAGCCTGGACAGAAACAAAGTGATATTTTCCAATAGAATCCCTTATATATCTTAAAAAAATATCACACATTGCTAACCCTTACTCTTCCTTAAACCCAAATGTTGCCTTACATTTACTATATGTTATATATTTTGAAACTTTAACAACATTTTCATAAAAAGAACCAGAAACAAATTCTGTATCAAGAAATATCAATGTTTTTTCTGGATCAAACCCACATGCAATAATATCCTTTGCATTTTTCCTAGCAAATTCACGTATATCTTCCAATTTTAGCTCCTTCTTAAAAAGATACTTCTCGTCATCTTTCATAAACATCAAAATATACCATTTCCCTCTTCATATTTACCTGTAAGCTGTATAACTACAGGAACATCAAACACACTTTGAAGCCATCTATACTCTTAAATTTTTTTTTAAAAAAAATACATAAAATACTTGCAAAACAAAAATGGAATCATATGTCCTAAATGCATACTTGAACTACTTGGTCCTCTTCCCGTATATATATAAAATGGCTTCTTTCTCTCATAATGATCAAGAATATTAGAAAAATCACTATATTTATCAAAAAAAAATCCTCTTTCTTCCTAAATATCCAACCGATGAGAAAATACAATCCCTCTCCTGATGAAAACATGTAGTTTTTGTCCTATTAATCTCTCAAATCTCTCTAAAATCCCTTCATCCAAATATCTCGTCCCAAACTTCTCTATAAGTCGGTCATAGTCAATTCCTTCCATTCTACCGTCTACAACTCTTCCCTTAACCTATTAATATATAAATATATCCTCTTATTTCTCCATTTTATAGACCTTCCATGGAGTAATAACTTGATCATCAGATTCCTCAGCAATTTGGTCATCTTTTATGCTTAAAGACGAAATGTATATATGTTCCACCTCAGGAAATACATGTTCATTCATTTTATAAGCTTTTTTCCGTCTTATTTGACTAGATTTATAGGAAAATATATATATTGAAAAAACTTGACGTTTATCTTTGTTTTTTTCAAATTTTTTCCGTAAAAAAAGGCCATTAAGAACAGGATTTTTTTAGATCTATTGGTTTCTTCATGTTCTAATTGGAAGACCATGTTTTAATCCAAAAAGAACGGCTTTTTTTCATGATTTAATGATTGAGATGTATAAAAATTTAAAAAAACCTATTTTCTCTAAATAATGGTCAAATTTTATAAAAGTAACTATTATTACGAGTACGTATCATCATGGAGATTTGGTTAAATCTTTTTTTTGACGTTTTTTCCAGGTATTCATGGCCTATTGTGACGCTTGCTTGGTTTTTGAGATATCCTAAGTATTTTTTCTAAGGAAAAAGAGTTATATTGTCTTATAAAAGACGTAGTCCTTATTCAAAACATGTTGTATCAGTAGATGTTGTTGATCGCTATGTTGATGGGGAAGGATGTCTTAGAACAACCCGTTTAATTTTGAAAGAAGGGAAATTGCCTAAGTGGGGGACAAAAGTGAGTAAAATAAGCGGTTTTTTGGGTTTATATAATGATATTAATGATCTTAAGCTGTTTAAGATTTCACGGAGTTATATTCTTGAGGATTCTATAGTTAATTTTGAGTCAAATCAGATGCACACGTTTATTCGTAATCTTGACCATACAAAGGTCATGAAAGTGGTTGAAAACCAGACATATTCAGTTTCACGTAGTAATTCATGCCAGTAATTCTATTAATTTGTTTAAATAGGACATGAATTGATAAAAAAATAGGACATTAGTGAATGTTACAGCACAAATTAAAAGTTCATTTGGATTTGGGTTTACAAATAGAATTGAAAGGTTTGGAGTTATTAAATTTTCAAAAAATCTTATAAATGTATGTATTTAATATTATAAATTTATTATTCAAGCTTTTTTAGAGCCGAGCAGGTATGACACATGTTTTAAAGGTTCTTCGTGATAATGGATGGGCAAAACACACTAATATGTTTGATGCTATTGTAACATAGTCGATATTTTGTTTTTTCTATTTACAATTTACATATATATTTATTAACAGTATTATATTAATTATTTTAAAAGGAATGTTTCAAAAGTTAAAATTATATTTTTCAAGATTAAAAATAGGTACTTCAAACACATATATAGACACATAGAATGGCTGTATTTTTCATATAGGACCTTATCTTGACAAGTTTTGTAAAAAATATATCTCGATATATTTTATGAAAGAAAAATATTATAAAATGTATAATATTTCTATGCAAATGTTTTCAAAACAGCGACTTAATGTTAATCCTTTATTCCGGAACAATTTTGAATATTTAACCAGAAACTTGAGTAGATTTTATAAAAAAATACATACTATATTTTTTGATTCTTATGATAAAAAGTAAAATTAAAAATATTATATAAAGATTCTTATACTTTATAAATAGAGCTTCTGAAAGGTTTATATTTTGTAAATATTTGCCTTATAAATCAAGGTATTATCCTTTTTTTCCTAAAGATATTCAATGGCAATATCGGTATTTGCATTGGCAAGCATCTTCAAAACATAACCCGTCTATAATATGGTCCTCTAGTAACCATGACGAATCTATAGAAACTATGAGAGCTCGTCTTCTTTATCAAAGTCGCAAAAGAGGTATTTTAGAAACAGATTTGTTATTATCCACATTTGCAAAAAAATATTTGCCATTATTCACAAAAGAAGAACTTGAAACATATGATAAGGTATCCTTTCTATATATTCTATATTTTATTTAGCAAAAAAATAGCTTTTAAAAGAATCTGATTTAGATATTTATTCATGGATTATTGGAAAAACAGAAGTACCTGATAGATGGAATAAAAACAGTCTTTTCCTTACTCTTAAGTCACATTCCCAAGATCAGAGTGTATCTATTCGAAGAATGCCGGATCTTACTTAAAAATATACCATTGAAATAATTTGATGTATATTAACTGATATATAAAATACCTTGAAAACATCCACGTAAAGAATTAAATAGTAGAAGACGTTCTCCATTTATAAGATCGTTTATTTTAATAGAATGTTCTATTATATATTTTTTTTCTAATAATGTTTCTCTCATAACACCTGGAAGACATCCTTCTTTTAAAGTAGGCGTAATCCACTGATAATTTCGAAAAAAAGCGACATTACAAATACTCCCTTCCATAACATATCCATATTGATTATATAGCAATACTTCCATTTCTTCATGTATTTTTAATCGTTTTCTTGCAGCCTCATAAGGATCTCTATATGTTGTTTTATGACAAAAAAATGGACGTAGTTTATCATCCATTGGAATTGTATCTAAATATACTCTCCATGGTTTTTCCTCCTTCCAATCATTCTTAGAAAATATACCAAAAAGATTTCCTGATAATATAAAAGGTGATACTTGAATATCTATAATACCATTCTGATCAACTGTTAAACGAACCTGAATAAAATAAACAAATATGAAATTAATTATTGATACATAGAACCACCTTTGAAGATCCTAAATGACGTACTGAATCCCATAATTTTTGTTCAATTCGTTTAATATCAATAGTTTTCCATTCAAAGTATATAGAAGCTTTGATTAAACGCTGAAGATGCTTTTCTAATAAAAAAAAATTACTTCCATCATAAAGAATTGTTTCTAAAAGATCCCATTCCTTTCCTTGTGTTATATCCTTTAACTTTCTTGTTTCATTCATTTTAATAAATTTTAAATATTCGATCTTCACTTTAAAACATATAAATGTATATAATATTTGATAAAACTACTTTTTAGATATTATTTCTGCATATATTTTATCCTGAACAGAAGGTAATAACAATGCAGATGCATCTTCATATATTATAGATGCTTCATAACCAAGAAGAATCATTTTTTCATTAATTATAACTTTACGAGCAGCTAGCACCTTGATAACATTACACACCCGAGCTATTTCATGTAAAATATATGGCTCAATTTCCTATTAGAAAATATTATCATTTTTTTAACTTAAACCCTTAATAATCTTACATCATTAATATTTGAATAAATCGTTTCAGATGCTTCTTCTTCTAATCGTGTAATACTAACTCCCTGCCTTCCTAAAGAAATTTCTATATGTTTACTCACCCATATATACCCATTCGTCCCTAAAATCACATCTGTTCCATTTGGTAAATTGTATAAATGAACATTTGATCTCATAATTAAATTAGATGGCACCTGTATAAATAACCCATTCCGAAGCTTGCCATATTTAAGAGATCTTGTATGTAGTGATACCCCTCCATCTGAATAAAATGTTTGCACTTCTGCCTGTTCAAAAAACTATCATTTTAAATATTAAAATATCTAAATTATAATACAACTAATAAATCCCCTTCTGAAAAAAATGTCCTCATCTGTAATTCATCTGTCTCTGATTTTCTTCTCAAAATACCTCCTGGAAGGTTGATAGACGATAACATAAGAATTGCATCTTGTTTTGATCCAATATCAACTTTCCAACGTTTATGACCAACCTATAAAAGAATTGGCTTTTTTTACAAAAAATATAACTATCCAATACTTTGACAATCTTTCCAACTACAAGATCTCCAATTTCTGGAAGATATCTGCCTATTTATCCTCTGTTCTCTCTACATAATAGAGATATACCTTGATCTTAATGGTTTCACTGATATAAGCTTATTTACACGCTGAACCGTCCCTGCAACAGATCCATACACTATATTCTTCTCGTCCGTATATGTTCCATGTCCTCTGAATGAGAAATAGGTTAAATAACTTGTTATATATTTAATTATTAAGAAACCTCATAAATTGAGGATCATCAGTAATAAATTCTCCTGGTGTAACAATTTTTGAGCGGGAAAAAGGACGGATATATGAATTATCTAATAAATCCTCTTTAAAATATCTATTTTCATTGTTATTTATTTGGTTTATGTCAAGATATTTGAGATTTTCTGGAGTTTTTATAAACTCGATCATAATCATGAAGTTAGGGATTAAGAGAGGAAGAAAGAGGTATATATATATATAAAAAGAAGGAAAAAATAGAAAAAGATATATAAATGAAAGAATTTTTATTGATTTAAATTTCTAAGTATTTTTTAATGCAGTGGGATATAAGTAGTTGCAAATGAAGATAATATGAATTAAGTGTATATATCAATAGGAGGAATATGATCCAAAGTAGAAAGCCAATTGCCACTAAAAATTATAAGAATTGAGAAGAAAATAAAAGAGACTTACTGATTATATTCTTCTATAAGCCAATCGGTAGGCCAGATAACTAAGTGACCTTGAATTTTTAATAATTTTTCTTCTAATATTTCTTGTGGTTCAAGAAATATTTCATCAGAATTTTTTGAAGGTTTTTTGTTGGAAAAAGTAGAAGGATAAGAAGAAACAAGATTTGTTTCATTAATTTCTTTTGATAAATCACCGGTAGATTTTGATATTGTCATAGTAAGAGATTTAATATTGTCAATTGAATCACTAGTGTCACTAAAAGATGGATATGGTTCTTGATAATAAGGTGGTAATGTTTCAGAAATTTCTTGAGTTGAACCAGTATTTATTTTTTTTGATTCATATCTTTGCATAAATTTTTCACTATATCTTTTATAACGATAATACTCTTTCCATGTGCGTACTTTATTATCAGGCATACATCGAAAAACTTGACGATAAATTTCAGTATTTCTCTGGGCAATTTTATCCCAGATATCTTCGAAGAAACTATCTGCTAAGGGATCTGAAAATATTAAAGGATCTATTTTAATTTTTTGCCAATTCTCTGATGATATTTTAGATTCAAATTTCTTTTTAGTAGAATCATTTGTTTTCTCAAAATCATATAAATCGTTATCTTTATTAAGTTTATCTGAATCTGTTTCTGATTTATCTAAATTTTCAGTGTGATCAGAAATTTTTTGTTTTTCTATATCAGATTCTTCATAAATTTCTAATTTTATAGAATCTTGATTTAAAGGATTCGTATTAAAGCAATTGGAACCCGAAAGAATTTTTCGGACATCAAGGCCAAAAATTAAATGAGTTGTTGTAGTGGTAACTTTACGTCTTCCAAATGATATTTCTGAAAATTCTGGTACGTTCTTAAACTCTTTATATCGAGGTATATTAGAATTAATTTGATACAAAATTTCTTTTTTTTCGTTTAAAGCATATTGATAATCTTTTTCCTGAAAAGAAAACATATATTTATTATATAATTCATTTAATTGTCGGTTTTCTCTTGAAAAATCATCCTTTATTAATTTTTCTTCATCATTTAAATTTTCCTGCGTAGGTAAACTATCACAATCCCAAGTTTTAATATCTTTCCATTTACAATCTTTAGATAGACCATCCATGAAACAGTCCATTTTTTCCATTTCATCGCAATTAATTCCAAGATGCTCTGTCATTAATCTTACTCTTAATGTATACGAGAATCTTCCGACCATGTATGATTTCCCAGCCATAGTAGACAATTGCATTTCAGTATCTCTTACTATTGCTGCGATCTCTGAATCACGATTTCCACGCATTGACCTTTCATTAATATTTGCTGATCCAATTATACAGATCCGATCATCAACAATCATACACTAATATTGTGTAAATCTTAATGATATTTTTTTGAATATCTATACCTTTGCATGAACATAAACCATTTCGCTAACGAGTCTCCCGTTTTCCTTAAGTTTAGCCCAATTTCTAAGACTATATATCCGAATATATTTTATAGGATCAATTCCAGCAGCTTCAAGTCTTTTAAATATAGAATATTTACAACGACATATAGAACGATATTGACAATGCATTATTAAACGCAAGCTTGTTCCTTCTTGTGAATCAACATCATTTTGAAATCCTGGAAGTAATGGTAAAATTATTATAGCTCTGAATATTTAAATAATTACTTATAAAGAAAAATTAATAACATACCTCCATTTTTCATTGTTTTTATATGCTTTTATGATTCGTTTTACTAAAGCATCTCCAATACTGTTTTCAATAATAGCTCCTTCGCATTCAGATGATGTTATAAAAAATTGATTTTCAATATAAATAAAATGTTCACTAGTTTCTATGCATTTAACATATGCATTGAGAATACTATGTTCAATTTTCATTGGAGTACCAATAGACCATGGTCCAGCAGAACGCAATACTTGTAATTCATTGGTTCCAAGGAACCCATTTTTTTCAAGTTGCTCTTGAGTAAAATCAGGTGGAGGAACCAAAAATGGTATAGATTTTCTTGGACTTTTATTTCTTAAATGATAATTCCATCTTTGTACAAAATGCCTAGCAATATCTCTTGAAGGTTGTCCTACAATTTGCATGGAAATATCGTGCCATGCCATTCTTGGAACTAATGTACGATTATACATATCCTCATAAGGCTTATCGAGTGTAAAAAAATCATGGATTCTTGGATTAGAATAATCTTTACCCGGCCAAATAAGCGGTTCTTCCGGAATTTGAGGAATTGGATTATGCTTTTCATCCCATCCACTGGGTTTATCATCATATAAAACATGTTCATAAGAATCCCAACGTCCAAAACAAAGATCAATCCCACCTATAAAGCTAATTTTTTCATCTATACATATGATTTTTTCATGATGTGCCCAAAAAAAAATACTTTGTCGTAAATGAGATGGCGATCTTTGAACATAAATATTCGGAGAAAGGCTAAGTAAGGAATATTTTGTGTAAGCAGAATCAATAGGAACAGTTGTTCCGACATTTCTATATATAATAATATAGATTTGAACACCTTCATCTGCTTTTTTTTTTAAAAGTCTATCCAATCTCCAATCCTCTGAGACGCATGCTGGACGACGAAGATACTATATTTAATTAGTTAAAAAATCTAAAATCAGAGTAGAAAAACCAATTCAGGACTAAGCCACCAATCGTGTATATAAATTGTTTCTTTGGCATTTAAAATTGCTCTGCTTACATTCCAAAAATAGTCTCTCTAAAAAAAATGAGAAAAAAAATCAAACGTAAGATAAATAGTATTACTGCATCGATAATCCACTGAGCTGCAACATTAGTCCTAACAGGTGAGAAACTATTAAACCGTTTAAATGTAGTCCATATAGTAGCCTTACTCATATCCTTAATGTTTTCCATGAATTGTTGCACTGTTATTTCATTTTTAGCTAACAACTTAACTTGTCTTTCACAATTTTTAATTTTAAAAGTATGGCGCTTCGGTTGATACTTGTTCAAATTATCTCTTTTAACTTTAGATGAATAAGATGATATTTCTTTAGAAAAATGTTTTCTAGCAATTTCAAAACCATCATCCATAAGAAATACATCATAAATTTTAGTAGAACTTATATCATTGACACATACGATATATGATTCTCTTACAAGATACCATTTTGGAAGTGAACGGTCTCTTACTTCAATAGGATTACATGTCATTTTACGTGTAGAGCCTTTTGAGTTAACAACTGCTAATAACCCTTCTTTTCCATGATATTTCTCATATTTTCCCAATTTTATTCCTAAAGCACTAAGTTCTAAAAATGAACAGAGTCTAATCCCTTCTAATCTAAAAATAAACAAATGTGCCATTTTTCTTAAATATTCTTCAAGTTTTCTTCTTTGCATGCCAGAAAAACTATGATTTTTCGCAAAATTTGCCTTTTTATTAACACCAGATATTTCGCAATTTGTTTCTGTAAATTTATCTTGTTTAGAAGATTTAATTGATTTTTTGCTACAAGTATCACTATCATCAGAGGTAAATCCCCTTATACTTCGAAGATATGGAGCACTGGATTTTGGAAATGCTGGTAATCCTTGTGCTTTTTTAAATTGGCTATTCATTGTTTCTGAAACTCGATATCTCGCATGTAGATTAAGAAAGTCCCTCCATTCTTTGTATACAGACCATTCTACTGCATTTTCTCCATCGCCATATTTAAGTTTTATCTGAAACAATGCATGAGACCTGGATTTCGTGTTTTTCGACTCAAGAACATCAATTTTTAATTGATCTAAAAGAATAGGCACCCTTCGTCTACCATTATCATCTCTTTGAAAGACTGATGCAAACATAAGCACAGTAGGAACACCAACTTCTAGTTGAGAAAGAAGTTTAACTGGCTTATGAATATCTTTCTTTTCTTTTTTTTTAAAATTCTTCAATTTTATACTAGATTTTAAAGCATTCCATTTTTGAAAAAACATATTTTCATGAAATGACAACCCCCCTAACCCATGAAATGGGTGGCTTGTCTGCATTTTAGACTTTTTACACTTCGTTTTTATATCATTCTCTGTTACTGATCTACTTGATGTTGTTAATGAATGAAAAAGCATTGAATCCCTATTTCCCGCCATATTATCAAGAATATTCTTGATTTTCGTATCCGATATAAAACTATCATTATCATCATATATCTTTATTGGTTTTTGTTGTAATTCTTTATGAAAATAATAAAATGACGGACATCTTATACTAATATTTGAACACGATCTTCTAATATCCACACAATTATCATCCATAAGATCTTTTAACTGATATTCACTCCTCTATCTCCGATCAGTCCTTCTATCTTATATGTTTATCGATATATATTATTTACATTGTTTTCTTTAGATGGTCGCAAAGAAAAAATATATGACTCTTCATTATCCATTTCACTTGATTCTCCCTTATTCTTAGGCTTATTTTCTATCATATTTCTCTCTTAAATCCCTTAAAAATACCTCTTTTATAGCTTTTTAATACTAATTTTTAATCCTTATTTTAACCTATTTTTATTAAAAAAAATACCCTTTTTCCCCCTCTATTTCTACTCTTAACCTTTATACCTTATAAAATACCTTTTGTTCTTAAATATTTACAAAATTTGCCTCCATTTTTAACCTTCTTATTGATCCCTCAAAAAAAGTCGATCTCGAGAAGTTAAGAATCGAGATAGGAAAATATTCGATATCTATAAGGGCCAAGTCTGATAAGATGGACCTATTTATAAGAATACAAGATATATAGATTAAAAATAGATTAGCATTATAATAAGATTTTTGTATTCCAGATAGATTTTGTTTAGAAATATGTATGATAAAAATAGATTGAATAATAAACCGTTATATGAAGTGATAAAAAGTAAATAAAAGATTAACGACGACGTCTTTGAGTTCTTTGTCTTTTATCTCTTGAGCGTGAGGTGTCATTTCGTTCATTCCAATCAGAATAAGAAAGATTTTTTTGTTGACCGCCAAGTAAAGCACTAAAGTTGAAAGGTGAAGCAGTTGAAGAGAGAGTAGGTGTAGGGAAAGACGATTGTAATGGTTTTTTTTGTGCTTGTTGAAGTATTTGTAATATATTAGTTATATTTGCAATGTTGACGGGAGAAATGGTAGAAGAAGGTAAAGGGAGATATTGCGTTGTTTGTGGAAGTGAAGATATGGATGAAGGGTTATTGATAGTTGCTTGTCCAGAAGCATTTAATAAATTCTGTAGAATAGATGTGATATTAGCTTGAGTATTGTTAATCGATGAAGTGTTAGGTAAAGAAATAGTATTTTGATTAATGTTTGAAAATGACAAATTGTTTGTAGATCCTGTATTATGTTGAAATAAATAATCTGATGAGTCTGAATCCTAAAAAATCTAAATATAAAGTTATGTAAATAGGATAAAAAATACTTTCATATCATTGGGTAGGGGTATTATTTTTGTTTCGACAAAAAAACCATCAGAATTAGCATCAGGCTCTGTAGGTGAGTGTGGAATATCCTTTTCATAAAGATAGGATACTAAAAATACAAAACGTTCTCTCTCCTCCTGTATTTTAAATTCATCACTATTACATTTACTAATGCCTCCTCTCTTTGGTCCAAGCTTAGATAACTGTGACTCTAAATGAGAAAAATCAATATCTATTTATTGTTAAAATCTTATAAAATTTAAATCATAAAAAACCACCTTCTGGTTCACGCCACGTCATCATATCGTCTTCTATATTATGTGTTTTACTAAATGCAGCACGTCCCTCGTAGATATCTAAATCTCTTGCATTTTTAAACTCTCGTGAAATATGAATATATGTGTCATCTGTATCTTCCGGTTCAATAGGTTCAAAAATTCTAATTTCAACAAGAGTATCATCTGACTTCCATGAAACACATTTCCTTTTCTTTTTAGGTATATCATCCGGAACTGTATTAGTATTTGTTGTAATTATTTCTGGAGTTGGTTGACAACCAGGGACTTCCTCCAAAACACTTGTAAATTTTTTAGAAACAGACGAGATTGTTTCAATCACTTGAGGCTGAGTGGAACTTTGCCTATAAATTTAGTCACTTTTTCAAAACTTATAAAATTAATACTTTTTAGGTGCTTTTATTTGTGCAAGAACACTAGAAAGAGAAGGTTTTTGGGATGCTTTTGCCGCAGAGGTTGAGAGGTTTTTAAAAAAATCAGTATTTGCTACTGCTTGAACCTTTTGAGATTTAACTACTGGCTTTGCTGGTGCAGGCTTTGGAGTTACAGAGGGCTTAATAACAGGATCATTTGAAGCTGCCTTTTGTTTCTTTTTTGAAATGTCTTCAGTTGTAGAAATAGGTGGTATATTGGCCGCCCTTGAAAATATTAATAATAATCATGACAATTAATTTTCATACATTGAATTTTCTGTAGGTTTCTCTAACGACAAAGATTTTTCTGCTGCTTCTAGCCATTTAATAGAAAGTTGTTTAACAGCTTTAATATTTAGCTTAGTTATTAATAATTCTGTATTTATTTACTTTCATTTTCCGATTTTTTTGCCAAAATTATTATTGGTTTTCCCATTTTTAGCTCAGCTAAAATGGTGGAGTCTAGTTTTAATATATTCATGATCTAATATAATTAGATTATATCTATCAAAAGATATTTACATACCTTCAAAATAGCTATAATCACCATGTTTTTCTTTTCGTTTATAGCGTTGACTAGCCAATTCCTTATTCTTCCTAAAACCTGTTTATTTTCAATGAATCTAATCAAAATTAATTTACTAATTATGAAAGTTACAAAAATATTCATACGCTGCTACTATATCCTCTTTTATTCCCCCTTTTAATGTCTCCAGCATTACAATTTTGGTCTTATCTTCAACTATATCCTTCATTAAATCATATACTGTTCTAACACAGCTTCTAGTATCTCCTGTTACTGCATAAACGCTAAAACATTTACGCAATTCGTATCGAAGAACATCTTCTGGATCCTAACTTATATAAGATTATCCTATTTATGATAATATGCTTGTACCTTGGGTGCCAACTGATTCTTTATTATAGGAGTTTCATTTTTCTTGATAGTATTGAGTTTATTTTGTACTGTTGTTTTCTCTAAATGTGGATTATCTGTTTGTGTATCCATAATAGTTGCAAAAGGAAGATTAGGAACTAGTTTTGATTGATTAAATTATAATATTTATTTTTAAAAACTCACTAGGAATTCCAGGAAATTTAAATGGGATGTTCTTGCTTTCTTGAGGGATTTCTTCATTTTCTAAAGAAATTAAATATAAAATTTCAAAAAATATATCATATATACCATTCGTTTCATAATATTTAGAAAAATTAGTGTTATAATCACAAAAATCATATGTTTTGTCGTCAAGAGGCATATTCAAATTATGATTAGATATTTTATTTGACAAGACTGATGTATTAAAATCAAATCTTTTATTATACATAGCATCACTTAATTCTTTTTCTTGTTTTTTTTGGACCATTTCTTCAAATATATGTTTCGAATCATTGGTTAGAAAATCAATTGGCTGATCTTTTCTATATGTATATACTGCATTAACAGGGTGATTTGACGAAATATTCAGTGAAGTCGATTTTTGAGCTTCCATATTCGTTTGCAATGTAGGTGCCTGAAATGCTGATGTTAAAAGTACAGGTGTATCTACATGATTGCTTGATAAGCTATTTAATACATTATTTAACATATTATTTGAACGAAAAACATTTTCTAAAGGCTTTTCTAATGATAAAGCCGTGTTTAATGGATTTTTCAAATGTAATGTATTATCCAACGTTATATTTTCCGGATAATTAGCCTTCAAATTACCTGATGATTCATCCGTATTCTTTACTGCGTCTGAATATGGACCTATACCTGATGTTCCCCCCAATTCTGTCGATACATTGGAATTCGACAGATTCATCGTCGTTTTAATATAAATACACTATAAACTCCCGTAAATCCCCCTAATATAACACAAACACCAATAACGACTCTCTATAACTTCTAAAAAAACCCTTTAATTCCTATTATCGTCTGTTTAATTCCTTAAATAACAGACTACAAAAAAAACGCAAAAACTCCAATTAATCCTCCAATTCTACCCCAATAAAAGCAATCCCAACCTTTCCCTATATTCAAAGAGCTCCCGTCACCCGATATATCTCCTAAAACACTCCTTCTTCCCCAAAAATTTCCCTATTACTCAACTTCTTCTTTATTAAAAATACTTCTTAATATCAAATATTACCTCGAGATTCAAAAAATACCTCTCAAAATATCATAAAATATATCCTTATTCCTGCATAAATACATCATAATCCTCTATTTGCCCTTTATTTGCCTCCAAACCAAGATTTTACTGGGAGATGAATTGGCTGACGTTGATCTCTTGTGTCGCCGCTTTTTCAAAAATCCCAGTGGTTTCCATGGCAACCTATGATTAAGAATTTAAGCCCATCTCACAGTACGTAAGGGCAGAGGGAACGTCATCAAAATATCAGGTAAGAAGAAGAGAGTATTTTGGGGTATGACGGGGGGTTTAACGAGTATTAAAACGCTTTATGATGCACAGATGGGTATTTTTAAATGAAGTGTCTTTTTTGAGCGGTTGAAAAGGCTTATTTATTGAAGAATCGTTGATCAAAGTCTTAAAATTGAATGTGGAAGATAAGAAAGAGGAAACGGGAGATTATGAAGAATCGGGAGGCCTTACGGAAGAGATTATATGGAAGATTCTTATATTTGATAAGTTTGGACAAGATATTATATCTACGGTTCTTAAAGTGAATGATCTTCGAGACCATGGAGTTACAGTTTTTATGTAGAATAAAGGATAATTGAGGGATGTATATTTATGATTATGATAGGCAGTTGATGTCAGAAAGACAGCCGATCATGGGTGTTCCGGCGATCTATTTTATAGAGCCTACGTTAGAAAATATTCAAAAGATATCACGAGTGAGTTTATTAATTTTTTTTTATTAAGGAATAATTGTATTTTTTTTATTAAGGATTTATCTAATAATTTATATGATACGATATATGTTAATTTTTTATCATCAATTCCTCGTTCGCTTTTAGAGGATTTTGCATCTATTACGTCATCGCAAAATACGACAGAAATGGTATCACAAGTATATGATCAGTATCTTAATTTTGTAGTTCTTGATCAAGATTTATTTAGTTTATGTCTTCCAAATACATATTATACGTTTAATCATCATTCAGTATCAGAATCAGCTATAGAAGAGATTGCTGATAAGATTTCAAGTGGTATTCTTTCAGTGTTGATTACATTGGGTGTAGTTCCAATTATTCGATGTCCGTCAAATAATGCATCTGAAATGATTGCTCAAAAATTGTGTTGTAAATTACGTGATTATATTTTAAATACTAAAAGTGATCCTACTTTCAATTCGTCATCATCATCATCATGTTATCGTAGACCAGGTATATTTAATCTTTTCAAACTTTGTAATTAATTTCTATATTAGTTTTAATTATCTTGGATCGTACAATTGATCTTATTCCTATGCTTAGTCATTCTTGGACTTATCAATCACTTATTAATGATGTTCTTGAAATGAAATTAAACAGAATAACTGTTAATGTAGATTACATTCTTTTTTTTTTCTTTCTAAGGAACCTATTAGGTTATGGAATCTGATAAAAAGGCAATTAAGAAGAATTATGATATTTATCCTCGTGATTTTTTCTGGGAAAAAAACTCAAATACTCCATTTCCTCAAGTAGCTGAAAATATTGATTCAGAGTTTATTCGTTATAAAAATGACGCTAATGAGATTTCTAAAAAATCAGGTTTAGATATTGCAGATTTGTATATAATGATTGTCCCATTTTTTCTATTCTGATTATTAGTAGTGATAATTCAAGTAAATCAGAGAATCTTAAATTAGCTATGACAGCTTTACCAGAACTTACATCTCGAAAACAAATTCTTGATATGCATATGAATATTGCTACAGCTTTATTAAAGGATATTAAAGAACGTCAATTAGACAATTGTTATGAAATAGAGGAGTCTATTACACGTTGTACAAAATCTAACATTCTTGAAATAATAAATGATCCACAAAAAAAGCCGGAAGACAAATTGAGGATTTTTATAATTTATTATCTTAGTGTTGAAAATATTAGCAACGTTGATATGTTTGAATATGATGATGCATTGAAGAAGGCAAAATGTGATCTTAGACCTTTAAATTATATTAAAAAGTAAAAAAGAATCATGAAAAAAATATATGCTAATTTTATAATAGAGTAAGAGAGATTACAAAAATGACTACGATGATATCTCCTCCAGTACAAAATTCTAGTGCTTTTTCAAATACAGGTGATAATCTTTTTCGAGGATTGAATTCTCTTAGCAGTATAGTAAGTATTAATAATTGGATAATTGTTTGGTAATATTGATAATTATTATTTTAGCTTACAGAAAAACTTAAGGATGGTGCTATTACAGGGGGATTAGAAAATCTCATATCTGGAGTTAGAAATTTTCTACCATCTTATAAAGATTTTACTATAACAAAGATAGTAGAAAGTTTAATGGAACCTACTTCATCAAATATTAGCAGGACTGAAGACTATCTTTACTTTGATCCGAAAAATCATCAAGCTCAACAAAATCCTATTCGTAAACAACAATTTAACGAAGCAATTGTATTTATGGTTGGAGGAGGGAATTATCTTGAATATGGAAATTTACTTGACTGGGCAGCACGATATCCTGGAACAAAAAAACGAATTATATATGGCTCTTCTGAATTATTATCTCCAAAAGCTTTTTTAGATGAATTAAGTCGGTTATCTTCATAAATTTTATTAGTTTTAAAAATTATCAATTAATCTATGTATGTAAATTATATAATAACCCAATTAACCTCTTAAGAAATAATGCCATGTTTATTATTTTAATTATTTATAATATTTTTAATTTTTATATATAAACTCATTTCAAAAATGGCTGTTTAATTTCATTTGTTCTGCCCATAGTTCTAACTCATCAAATAATGGATCTAACCCATTTCCTCCATTCATGCAACCTTCTAGATCATATAAACTATAACCACAGCGATGATCTGTTATTCTATTTTGTGGAAAATTATAAGTTCTAATTTTATCTGGTCGAGTAGCTGAGGGAATTTGGGATCTACGTTGTTGTCTTTCATTCTCTGTATTTTTCTCACTTCTTAAGGCTGCGACTCTAGATTTTAATATTATGAGAGCTTTTGAGCGATTCTATAAATTAGTATATAATAAATGAAAATTGTAATTTTACTTGATGTTGTGAACGAGAATCTTGCATAGAAACAGATATTCCAGTAGGCAAATGAGTCATTCTTACTGCTGATTCTGTTTTATTTACCTATAGCTATTATTTTATTAATAAAAATATTTATACAATTCCTAACATGTTGTCCTCCTGCTCCTCTTGATCTCATAACTTCTATTTTTACTTCTTTCATATCAATTTTATCAAAGTTTTTGTCTTGATCAACTTTTGGAAAAACATTAACAGTTATAGTACTAGTATGAATTCTTCCCTTAGATTCAGTAATAGGAATCCTCTGAACTCTATGAACACCTGTCTCATTTTTTAATTTTCCAAATGCTCCTGGGCCGTCTAATTGCATAATAGCTTCTAAAATACCTTCATTTCCTTCATTTTTGTTTATTGATAATATTTCATATTTCCAATTCTTTGTTACAGCATATTTTTGATACATTCTTAGTAATTCTGTTGCAAATAAGGTTGCCTCATCCCCTCCAACGCCTGCATGAATTTCTAAGATACATGGTAGATGTGCCTGAGGATGTTTTGGTATAATATTCTTCTTCAATTCATTATAACATTCTTCCAATAACTTTTCTTCTTTTCCAATTTCTTCATTTGCAAGCTTGATCATCTCATAGTCTTCACTTTCATGTTTTAATTGTTTAAGTTTATCAATCATCTAATATAGTTAGATATTAAAAAACATTAAATTCCAAGAACAAGCAAAGATTTATGATATTTTTCCAAAGAAATTGCAATAGGTTTTAGATTTATAATTTTTTTATTTAGTGATTTTATAGAGTCCAATTCTTTCATCTAAAAATGATAAACATTACACCGATCTTTATCAATACTTACTAGTGACATTTGTTGCTTAAGATTATTGTATTGATTTAGTAAAGATTCAGCAATTTTTATAACTTTTTCATTTAAACTGATCTGATTAATATTCACTTTGCCTTATAAAAAATGAATCAAAAAATATAAATAAAAAACAAAAATACATTTGTCCTCCTTGTTTTTAAATGTAGATGTATATATTTTCCTTTTGAAAAAGCTCTTTAATTCAAAATTTTTTTGATAATACTTATTGTTTAAAGGTATTATATATGTAAAAATATTCTGAAATATATATTGAAATTTATTTCTACCATTTAACCTATGCTTAGAAATATGATTTAATGCTTTGTTATTGAAAATCTTCATATTTAATATATTTTAAATATAAAATATATTTGCATCCTTCAAATATTATATTGATCAATCAAATTATAGATTTGTTTATATAATTTTTTACAGAATTCCTTTATTTATAAAAGAGATTTATCTTCGTTTTGTTAAAGTATCTGTTTATTTCATGTTTAAGTTGTTTCTGTATTAATTGAAAATCGAAATTTTATACTTTTCTATAGAAAGTTATATTTATTAATAATGTATACTTAAATAAAAATGTATCTTTATAAATATGTTTCAATCTGTACATTGTCTTTTGTTATACGAAATATAAATCCTGTCCTTTTTGAAGGTGCTAAGTCTTTATTTGATAAACGCTGAAGCACTGCAAGATATAAACCAAGTTGAAGAATGTTATTTCTTTGTTGTGAATAAACTAAAAGATTCTTTAAATCAATTCCAGAAGAGAATTGAGATACTGCTTTTTTAAGAAAGCAAATTCTATGTGATACTTGACTTGTATATGAAAAAGGAAGATGTTGATGATAAATTTGAAATGAATCATCAGAAATAGTAAAATAACGTATATTTGTTGTATAAGGATTAAAATTTTGTGATGTTTGTAAAACCCAGTTTGTACTAATAGCAAGTGAACACCATGTATAACAAAATTTCTTAAGTAATTGAGTAATTTGCTTATAAATAATGTTAATTCGCTCTTGAACATAAGGATTAGAGAGCAAATTTGAATATAAATCTTTCCAGTAAAATGCTGAAATAGAATCAACAAAGACATAGCGGATTTTTACATCATTTGCATATGATTTAAAATATTGAGGCAAATATTGAAGAGTAGCTATTAAAGATATTGAATCTTCCGGCCGAAAAATATATAAACGAGTAAGGCTTTGTTTAACTATATCTTTAAATATTCTATCCTTACATTCCTTATCATTTTCTTCTTTAATTCTATCATTTTGACTCTTTTTAAATATATTCTTGACTTTTTCATACATTATCTCCTCTAAACGATATGTTTTCCACTTTCTACTGCAATCTAAAAGAACAATTCCTTCTTCAAGACCTCCTATCACTTCTTTTTCTTCATTTGATTCATAAATTTTGGGAAGAAGTGTTCTTGATGCAATAAAATAAAGTAAATGTCTCTTTCCTGATCCATAAGGGCCCTGTAATTCCAATATATCCCCATAATGAAGTCCTCTATCATCTTTCGAGGCTATAAGATCATCTAATAGGCTTATACTGAACTTAATACCGCCTCTTTTACAACATAAATGAGATCGAATAGCTTGTACAAGCTGTTTTGCCGGTTAATACTTTGTAGAAAAAAACTGGATCATTTACACTCGTACAGGACTCGTACTCGAATGTATTAAGAAGTTCTTTGGCTAAAACAATTGCTTCCATTTTGAATTTTAGTTATATTTCAATAAATGATAAAGTTTCAAAGTTTTTCAGCTCAAGATATTCAAAAATTACTTGATAAAAGCCGTAAATCAGAAGAAGAACCTTTAATGGAGCTTATTATGTACACATGTTACGTTAAGGAGCAGAAGATTGTGTGTAAACCCGTTCATCGGTTGTTTAAAGTGTAATTTATATAAGTATAAATGTATAAAGTAAAATTTCTATAGATCTAACAAGAAAAATGTTATTGAAGTTACAGGCTTGAAAATATGAAGAAGATATTATGGTTATAGTTATTTTTTTTGATATAAAATAAGATATTTTTAAGATGTTATAAAATATTTCTAAGTTGACGTGTGTATCTGCTAGTTTCCCAATTAACAAGACCTTCATAAGGTCTACAAGCATCTTCTTCATAGCCCATATCTTTCCAGACTTTTAGAAAGAGTTCATCTTGTTTAATAGGTCCCTGATTTATTTTATGTAGATTTAGTTTGTTTTCAATCTGAATAATTTTCCATAAGGCATTTTCAGCCAAACGACTTTGTTTTGCTGACAATTCCCGTATTTTATGAGGACATGTCATTCGTTGTACATATACTGGTGTACTCATATATGTATGTTTTGGAGGAAAGATAGGAAGATGTGATAAATGATAGTCAGGTCGTTCATCATTGATACCTGTTAGCTCTGGTCCTAAAAGTTTTTCAACAAGCGCCGATGACGTATTCATAAAACGTGATGTGGCTTTCGATATAGATTCGTCTGACCTTATATCAGCCTTTTTTAATAATTATTTCTTATCCACCTTTCTCTAATTCATAATTTCTTCCAATACGTTGCTTCATTTCT
Organism: Pneumocystis carinii B80; assembly: GCF_001477545.1. NCBI lineage: Eukaryota > Fungi > Ascomycota > Pneumocystomycetes > Pneumocystales > Pneumocystaceae > Pneumocystis > Pneumocystis carinii. The sequence continues at coordinate 330,712 of NW_017264720.1, forward strand.
ATTTCTAATGATTCTATCTTAATTCCTTCATAAAAAAGCATCAATTCAATATCATAAATTGAAATCTTGTATCTCCTTTGTAAAAATGCAAAGCGTAATGATCTATCTAAGATTTTCATAATATCTACATTTATTTGTCACATTAAATCTATAATACTCCCTTTTCACTGACATAAAACAAGAAATCTCTCTAATGCCATTATAGAGCTCTTCATTGCCGATGAAAACCCAACTGATTGAAGTATTTCTACAACTGCTCGTCTCTCTAATATTTTCTCAAATCTTTCTTCCCTCATATCTCTTCCAAAATCCTATCAAATCGCTTCGTTTTTTCAAATAACACTTATATATATAATATAAACCTTATAACATGATTTCCTCTATGTTTCCTCCTCTTAATCCCTCTCTTTTCTCTTTTTTCATGTCTTCCTCTTTTTTCTGACGTTGCTTCGCCTCTTATTTCGTAAGGTTATTAACCACACAAAAAAAACATAAAACCTTAAAAACATTGTTTTTTCGCCGTATTTTCTGTAAAATACCCTTTAAACTTTATTTTATTCTTATTTTTTTCAGGAAAATCTTTTTTATCCGAAAAAACCGCTTTTAAATGGCCTTTAAACCTGTTATTGGTGTTTTACAACGTTCTTTAATTAAAGTTCTTCAAAATAAATAATAATCCCCTCTTAACCCTTTTTTCTAGGACATTTCTCTCTCTCTTGGACTCGGTATTGCCTCTGCTTATCTTTTCTGGTACGGATATCATCTTCCTTCTATACGTAAACGCGAGGCATATTACAATACTCTAAATCACACAAAAACTTGATATCCAAAACAATAGATTAATCTCTATCTCAATTTACACATTTCTTTGCTTCTTTATGTATATTTTTTCTTCATCTATTTTCTCCTCACGTGACACTCATTTTCTACAACTCGACGAGACGTCAACTTCTAAGAAAAACCAAAATTATCAGGAAAGACGAAGGCGAAGGTAAGATTGAGTCATATAAGAGGGTTTTCTAACGGTATTTTTTATAGGAATATGTTACTGGCCTCTTTAGGAGGAGCTTTGAGTGATTTTGGAGCATATTTATTGCGTTTCCAGAGTAAAGATACGGAATGGTTTTGGAAGCGTACGACACGTTTTTTTTTAGGGCGACGTGCCTTTATATATACGGCAGGAGCGTTTTTTGTGTTTCTATCATTAGGGAGTACGTTTTATCTTTATCGTGGAATGTCTAAGGATGATACTGTTGGATCGGATAAAAAACAAGTAGGATATAAGAAAAAACCTAAGAATAGAAAGAAACGAAAGGTTAGAATTACGGAGAATGAGTCGTCAGTTAAAGGTTTAATGGGTGGAATGATGAGAAAAAGATTGAATGATGAATAGATGAAACACAAGGGTTAGAAATATTAGATGAAGAATTATTTGTTACACAAGAAAAGATTGAGCAATTTTCAGAATCAGTATGAGAATGCGTTTATTTTTAGATAATAATGGGTTAAAATTTGATAGGAACTTAAAGCGCATTCGATAAAATTGAAAAATGAGGGAAACAAAGCATATTCTAGAAAAGAATATGATAAAGCTATTGAATTTTATACGCATGCTATATCATGTTCAAAGGATCCAGTATTTTATTCTAATAGGGCGGCCTGTATGTATATATATATATGAGGTTGAGATTGTTAAAATTGAGGGATAGGTTATATTGCATTAAATAAACCTGAACAAGTTATTGAGGATACGACAACGGCTTTAAGTTTAGATTCGACATATGTGAAGGCATTGAATCGTCGGGCAACAGCATATGAAATGTTGAATAAAAATGATGAGGCGCTTTTAGATTATACAACGAGTTGTATAATGGATGGATTTTCGAATGAAAATGCTGCTCAAAGCGTTGAAAGATTATTAAAAAAGATAGCGGAAGAAAAGGCGAAAGCTATTATGAAGGTAAATAGAGATCGTTTGTTTTTATTTTGAAATTAACTTTTTTTTTTTTTAAGACGAAGAAAAAACAATTGCCAAGTCCGACCTTTATAACAGCTTATTTGGATGCATTTCGACCTAGACCTATTCCGAAAATAGAGACAAATGATGAAACATCGGGTGATTATCATCTTAAACAAGGATTTAAAGCCCTTTTAGCTAAAAATTATGATACTGCGTCTCAAAGTTTTTCTAAAGCAATTGAATTAGAATGTTCTAGTTCACTGAAGTCTCTGGCATATAATATGTCGGGTACTTTTAAGTTTATTCAAGGAAGTACACTTGAAGCGTTGGAAGATTTTAACAAAGCGATTGAATTTGACCCAACTGACACGCAAAATTATATTAAACGTGCAAGCGTCCATATGGAATTGGGTAAGAAGGCGTGTAATATGTTATATATATATATAGATATATTTAATAATATAGGCGATCGTTTTGCAACATGGTCTGATTTTGATACTGCACAATCGGTTAATCCAAAAGATCCTGATATTTATTATCATCGCGGACAAATGCATTTTATTACCGGTGAATTTTCTGAGGCAGCAAAAGATTATCAAAAATCGATTGATTTGGATAAAGAATTTATATTTTCTCATATTCAATATGGTGTTGTACAGTATAAATTAGGAAATACTGCATTAAGTATGTCGATTTTCCGTAAATGTTTAAAAATGTTTCAAAAGTCAAGTGATGTTTATAATTATTATGGCGAGCTTTTATTAGATCAGCAGCGATTTCAGGATGCAATTGAAAAATTTGATATTGCTATACAACTGGAGAAGTCAAGCAAATTTACAATAATGAATGTTCTTCCTCTTATCAATAAAGCTCTTGCTGTTTTCCAATGGAAGAAGGATATAGTAGAGGCCGAAAAGTTATGTAAAAAGGCTTTAGCTATAGATCCTGGTTGTGATGTTGCTGTATGTTAAGTGAATTAATGTTTTTCAATTAATATTTTTTAGGTTGCAACTATAGCACAATTACTTTTACAGCAAGGAAAAATTGAAGATGCTATTGAATATTTTAATAAATCCGCACAACTTGCACGTACGGAATCAGAATTGGTTAATGCACTTTCATACTGTGAAGCAACGAAGATTCAACTTCAAGTTACTCGAAAATATCCTCATCTTGCTGAACGTTTAAATAACATAACTAAAGGGAATTTTTCGGTATAATTTTTTTTATTTTGGATATACACACATATTTTTGACTTACATTGTGTTTTTAAACAAATTAACATTTTATATAGTTATAGCTGATGTAATATTTTGATATTTATGTAATTATTCCTATTCTTAAGGATTCATATTTTAAATTGTTTAGAGAAATAACAAAAAAGTCTTAATATGATTCTTTAATGCTGCATAATTCATCGAGGTTCTTTAAAGTTTTACAAGTCGAATTAGATAGGTTTATCACTCTGTAAATTAGAAGGATAGATTCTAGAATTTTGGAATATTGAATTATCTACATAATATATAAAAATGATATAATTTGTTTTCTTTTAATTATATTGTGTTTTTTAGTTAATTAAATGCTAATTTGATTTTTGTTAAACACTAATTTAACTTAAACCTTATTTACAACAAATTGTATGCAAATAAAATATGCTTTTGTCTAGAATTTTTATCAATAAATGGTCTAGATGTCCTAAGAAATATGAAAGGGCCTAATAGAAGTTTTTTTTCCAGAAAAATATGTTAAAAATTCTATTTTTTTTTAATAATATTTTTTTCCTTGACATTCATGATAATAAATAAACACTTTTTACCCAATTTAATAGATTTAAAATATCAATAGATCATGCTTCTTGGTTAGCCATTACTAAAAATGAATATTCTTTTTTAATATCTTTTAGATCTATTAACAATATCTTTTTTTTTTTAACTGATTATTTTTGTTTAGAACTTTTTTATTTAGGCAATTTATTTGGTTTCCTTTCAATATCCCTGGCATTTTTAATAAGTAATTTATGTTTCTTTAAGACATCTTGAGAACATTTTAGTAAATTCTTCATTGTAATAAATCAAGTCCACATGCATTCTTTCTAGAGAAAGGTGATAACATTAAGTCAATCTTCATGATTCATGATTTTTCCTATATATAAAACCTTTATCGAAAATAATTAACTTTTAAAAAATCCTTTTTATCCAATCTTTTTTTTTAAGAAAAAAAGTTATGTCCATAAAAAATATAATAAAAAAAGAACCTATATCTTCACCTAGTTTCTTGCCTTGTGTATTTTCCTTTTTTTTTCATTTTTTTTAATATAACTATTGTTGATGATCGGATATCTCACAAATGCCAAAATCTTTTAAAAGAAAATATATTAAGTTTGCCTTCTTTTATACTCTCTATTACTTGTTAATAACTTCTCCAGATTATGTGAGAATTATGATTCTTTAATTGAAAAATCTGAAAACCTTCAACTGCAAATTGAAAAAGCTAAAGTTATTGCAAATCGTATTTCTTCTGAGAATACGTAATTTCCTTATTTTATAAGAGAAAGATGCTAAGAATAAATAAGACATCTTATGGACCTTCTTTTGGATCAAGAAAATGTGTATATAAACTCTTTGGCTTCATCAGAATTAGAATCAGCAGCAGAATCAAATACAGAAACAGATTCGTTAAAAAACTATAATACTGAAAGTGATATAAGTAGTTATTATCGAAATGGAACACCGCCTCATCTACTTTCTTTAAGTCCTCACTGGGATTATTCACCGGTAGAGATTATAGAAAAAGATGAAAAAAAAGAAGATCATAGTCAGTCCATATTGTCTACAAATTCGCTTTTTTTATCTGAAAAAAAAGGGAAAAAAGGTTCTGATTAGTCTGATAATGTGTATGAGAATCCTTGACGTAGTATAATATATATAATATATTAATAAATTTTTCTAAAAAGAATACTATTTTTTTGATCGACTTCTAGATATTCGGGTTGTAGATATATAGCTATGATCTCTTTCTGATGAATGTTTATTTTTTAATCTTGAACGTGTTCTTTTATCCTATTAAAATGAATTAGATATGCTAAATATATTTTGGAATAAACCTTTACGCTTGTTCTTGTTTTCTTTCTGGGGATATCATCTTCTTCATATTCATCATCGTTATCATCAGATCGATCACGTTTCCAATCTGTTTTTTCTTCATTCATTTCAAGTTCACGTTTAACAGATGTAAGAAGTGTTGCACATCTTCTTTGCAATTCCAAAGCAGTTCGACTTTTAAAGAACCAATCAAATCTAAATAATGGTGATATTCGAATTTCTTCTCGTAAACGTTCATAAACATCTTCTGTTCCAAGTCCATATTCATTTAATTTAACAAGAAGAAACCGATCTTCCTCTTCTGTATAAGATTTTCCTTTATTTTGGTTATACATAATTTTTAATTGCTGCAATGGAGCACGATATTGTGAAATTTTTTCATGAAGAAGCTTTGTTTGACGATCCTGTTTTTGAATTCGTCCTTCTCCTGCTTCTATTTGTCCAATATAGCGTTCATATCCTTCAAAAATTAGATAGAATTTCACTTGAAATTATGAATTACCATCAATTTCAGAATATCTTTCCCAGAATACTTTAGAGTATTCTTTAATTTGAGCCAGAGTTTTACCTTCAATTTCTTGAGCTATAGCTTTAAATGAATTACGACCATGTTTTGCACAAGCTTGGATAAAATGATAAAAATCACGGCGTTGCCAATCACCAAATCCATGTAAAAGTAGTTTTTCTTTCTCTAATTGTTCTTCTTCTGTCAATGGAACAGCATTGTCTATCTCTCTTTGTTCCATATCTCGAACAGCCTTTCTTTCTTCAAGATCTTCTGGAGTTCCATCTGCAAGTGGTATTTTATAACCTATTTCTTTCTAAAATAAAAGTATTAGCAAAAAAAAAAGCAGTATAAATTCAAATACTCTAAAATATGCAGTTTCACGATCTTGTAAATCAATTAGTCTTTGTGGAAAAAATTGATGATCTTGTCTAATATTTGTTAGTTGATCGCAATAAACAAAAAAAAATATACATGTTAATTTGTTTAGGAGGTCGAGGTGCCTTAGGAGGGCCATGTGTTCTACCACCTGTTTTTAAAACACCCTTATAATATTGATCCAAAGAATATGATTGCTGAGTTCGTTCACGCTTGCTTGGATAAATCCATTTAATTCCTGCCCCGTCTGTACTTCTTTTTTTTGTGTAATCTTCGCCATTCCATTCATAGGCCGAATCAGTAGAAAACTTTTGTAAATCGTCTATTCCAAGACTTTCATAACGTTTATTAAGCTCAGCTGTTCTTTTTTCTCCTTTCTTCATTATTTCCTCAATATCGTCTTCAGTCATAGTTCCTCCCTCTTTTTGTTTAAAAACATCCTCAGCTCCATGTTGAATCATGGTTATAAGCTCTTCTTTAGATGCACTATTTTTATTTTGCAATTGAGTTCTACCCTGTTGTATAACTAATTGATCTAAACGAAGCTTTTGAGCTGCTCGTTCTAAAACTTTTTCTTCTACAGTATTATCTGTAACAAAACGGAAAACATAAACTTGTTTAGTTTGTCCAATACGATGAGCTCGGTCCATAGCTTGTAAATCAGCTTGAGGATTCCAATCGCTATCATAAATTACAACAATATCTGCTGTAGTAAGATTAATTCCTAAACCACCCGCTCTCGTAGTTAACAGAAAAAGGAATTTATCACTTCCTGGTGCATTAAAATCATCGATAGCAACAATACGATCTTCATGGGATGTTTGTCCATCAATTCTACAATATTTATATCCCCTTAGATAACAATAATCTTCTAATATATCAAGAACTCGACCCATTTGACTAAAAATAAGAACTCTGGAATCCTGAGCTTTCGACCATCTTAATAATTTGTCTAACATAACCATTTTTCCGGAATTTGTCACTATATGTTCATCAGTTGTGTATGGAGGTCCTGGTTCAGCGCCATCAAATAAATATGGATGATTACAGCATTTCCTCAGCTGCATTACTATATTTAACAAACGTGTCTTCCCTTCCTTTTTTCCTATTGCACCATTGACTGCATCTATATCTTTTTCAAGTATTTTTTGATACCATTTTACTTGCATCTCTGATAAACCAACATACAAATTGGTTTCTTTTTTAGGTTTAAGTGTTCTTTCTACATCCGACTTGACACGACGTAAAAGAAAAGGACGCAATACTTTGTGTAGTTGCTTAATAACTGTATCTGAATCGCCATTTTGGCTTTCAAACCATCTATCAAAAACTTGAGAATCTGCAAATATATCAGGTAAAAGAAAATTTAATAAAGCCCATAATTCATGTAAATTATTCTGAAGCGGTGTTCCTGTGATTAAAAGCCTATTTCTACTATTAAGCAAGCGAATAATTTTTGATAACATAGATTCTTCATTTTTAATACGATGTGCCTACTAATTAATGACAAAAAAAAAACAGAAAAGAAACAAACCTCATCAACAATGATATATTCCCAGGCAAATTTCTTAAAATGCATCTTTTCTCTCAATATTGTTTCATATGATGTAATACAAACATCAAAATTATTAGTAAGAAGTCTTTCATTAATTAAAACGGCCTATAAATTATCATGATTATTATTATACAATGATGATTTCTGTTACAAACCCTTTTGTCTTTTGGTGCTTGAAAAACAAAAACATTAATTTCTGGGATCCAACGTGAAAATTCTCGAGACCAATTATCAAGTGTTGATTTTGGTGCTGCAACAAGATGGGGCCCCCTTATACCCTTTAAAAAACGAAGATATCCTAAAAACTAATAACATAAGATCATTTAATTATTTATTTAGTAATATTTACTGATATCGTTTGTAATGTTTTCCCTAATCCCATTTCATCTGCCAAAATACCATTAATACCATTTTCATATAACGATATAAGCCAATTAAGCCCTTGAACCTGATAATCCCTCATCTTTCCTCCAATAATATCTTCAATCTTATAAACAATCATGTATAATTAATCATATTAAACTTACAAGGCGGACTTTCTGTAAAAATAGTCTGATTTCCTTCATTCGGATCCTCTTCTTGTAATAATTCCGCATCTTCCTCCTGTTCCGTTTTACGATGTCTATGATCTTTCGAATTCATTTCTTTCTTCGGCTTTTCATTCGAAAGTTTATTGATAATCTCTTTAGAATCCGCATTTGCTCCCGTCTGTAAATTAATAAAATGACGAAAAAGCTCTATTTCACATCATATCAAAATATCCCCCTTATCTAAACCTATATACCTGTCTGTCCAAGAAGAAATGAAAACCTTTTTGTCGAATCTACCGCCTATTTTCCATTCATCTATATTCTCTCTTCATACTCTTATTATATACCTTCGCTTCATTCAGTTTCGCATGCTTTTCCCCAAATTCCCTTTGTCTCTCCATATTCATCATTGTTCTATAGTTCCTCTGGCTTAACTATGCTCATTTCATGTTATTTTCATATATTCTTTATATCCAAAAACCCTTCTTACTTTCTCCTCCTCCATTAATTCCTCCTCAAACTTTAACCATTAGATATACTATTAGAACTCTATCTAATCTTATACTTTAACGTTCTGTTCTTCAAATTCTCCTGATAATTCACTTGTTGATTGGTTTTCATTGTTTTCGCTCATTTCTTATTCAATTTTTCTCGTTTTTTCGCCCTTCAAATTCACTCTATAAAAAACTCTTTATTTCTTATATAAAATACGTCTTATTCTTCTTATTTCCCTTCTATTTTACTCGTTTTTTTCCTAAAAAATATTGATTTTTTTCTCAAAAATTCTAACTTGAGATGTTCTCGAGTGATTAAAGACGTTAAGTCCTGTGAACTTCGATAAACTAAATAGACTCTCACATAAAAAAAGGGACTTAGAAAAGGATATAAATAAGCAGAATAACATAGAAATCTTAAGGAAATCTATAGTATTTTTAATTTTGGAGAGGAGCAGCCATGGATATGTCATCGCTTCATAACCATTTGCCAGGAAGGCGAAAAGAAACAAAGAGTGAACAAGATGATTTACTTTCAACATTTAAAGCAGGTATGAGTTATTTATATTATTTATGAGAAGATATTTATAAGTGATGAATAGCAGCGCTTTCAGTTACGAATTTATATAGACAAGCATTGACGGCAGCGGGTCAAGAACGGCAAGAAGGGTTTCAAGATGCTGTTGAGGAGATGTTGATGCTTTTAAATGATGGTATTACGGATATTGAGAGTCTTCGTGAGTGGTGTATTGCACGACGTAGAAATGAGGGGAATTCATATTCATCATCAAATTTTTCAGAAGAATCTAATCATAATACATCATGTACAAATTCATTAGATTTAAACTTTTCAAAACCGACCTTATCATCGAGTCCTACACCTCAGTGCTTTCAAAATATATTAACGGAGCGGACTGAGACATTATATGATTCAAATAATCCATCTAACGACGAAAATATATCATTTCAGCTCATTGATTCACCTCGTTTGTCAACTAAACATCGTATCATTTTCAATGATTCTAAAAACGTATCTTCAAAGAAATGTCGTCATTTTTAGTTTTTTGATTTACGTTTATTCTATCTAACTATTTCTTTACTTTCATTATTCTTTTTTTCTTTATGTATCATTATATATATCCATTATACTATACAGATAGACCTAAACCATAAACCTTGACCTTCCCATGGCCTTCCCTTGACCTTACCTTGCCCTGTACCATACTGTACACCTAGCCCTGGCTCTTTGACTGCCCTGCTTTAGTGACGGCCAGGTTTTGCAAAATCTTAACTTGTATTTGATCTTTTTAAAGGCCTGCTTATATGGATAACTTGGTTCTTCGCTCATCTCTTGAAGGACATACGGGATGGGTTACTGCTATTGTATCTTCTCCAGAAAATCCCAATATGATTGTTTCTGCGTCTAGAGATAAGACAATTATTGTCTGGCAATTGCTAGAGAATGGAACATTTGGAATACCAAGGAAAGCATTGAGAGTAAGATGGGATTATATTAGTTTTTGGGTGGTATTTAGTCTCTGAATAGGGACATAGCCATTTTATTCAGGATTTGGCTATTTCATCAGATGGTCAATATGTTCTTTCAGCGTCTTGGGACAAGACGCTAAGATTATGGGACTTAAATACAGGGCAGACTACGAGACGATTTGTTGGACATACAAGTGATGTTCTAAGTGTTAGTTTTTCTATGGATAATAGGCAAATTGTTAGTGGATCTCGAGATAAGACGATAAAGCTTTGGAATACGCTTGGAGATTGTAAAATGACTATACGGGAAGGAGGACATACTGATTGGGTGTCTTGTATTCGTTTTTCACCGGGTCTTAATAATCTTATTACTGTATCGGCTGGATGGGATAAGATGGTTAAGGTATTAAGAAGAATTTTTATTTCTCCATTAGAAGATCATCAGAGATCATGAATATTTTATTATGGGACATAAATATCTTATTATGGGACATGAATATTATATATTTATGTTTTAGATATAGTTTTTTAATGATTTATTGTAGTTGATGATGAATCGGAGAAATATAAAGTCATTATTTGGTAAAACTAATATATAAATAGTCATGGGATCTTTCAAACTTTAAGCTTAAAACAAATTACATAGGTCATAATGTAAATATTTTCATATTTTATTTTTTTTTTAAAAAAAACAGGGTTTTATCAATTCTGTAACTATATCTCCAGATGGATCTTTATGTGCTTCTGGTGGAAAAGATACTATAGTCATGTTATGGGATCTTAATGAATCTAAACATTTATATTCCTTAGAAGCTGGTGATATTATTAATGCTTTGGTATTTTCACCTAATCGATATTGGCTTTGTGCTGCTACTGCTACAAGTATAAAAATTTTTGATCTTGAAACAAAGTATTATATTTATACTTTATTTTTCTTTTATTAATCTAATATTCTTAAAGAATTACTGTTGATGAACTTAAAGTTGACTTTACTGGTGTTGGAAAAAAATCTTCTGACCCAGAATGTATTTCTTTATGTTGGTCTGCTGATGGACAGACTCTTTTTTCTGGTTACACTGATAGTATTATTCGGTATTTTCACTTATTTCTATTATATTTTAACTTTTTTTTTTAGTGTATGGCAAGTCACTACTTGATTTTTTCATTATTCATCTTCATATAATATCATTAAAATATTTAACTATTTTTGTTTCTAAATTATATATTTTTCTACATTTAATATATATATATATTACAAATTTCTTATATCGCCTATTTCTCCTCATACAGACCAATATGTTAGTTCTTTTTACAATATTTAATAGAGGAGGGATTGTTCTTTGGGAGAGAGCTTTTGATGATTTACCATTTAATATTATAAAGAATTTTATTAATGATATCTTTATTGAAGAGCAAAAGTCTAAGACAACCTATATAAAAGAAGATTTAGCAGTGAAATGGACTATATCTAATGAATATGGGCTTGTATTTGCAGTATATATCTATATTTTTCATGGAGGGATCTGAATAGTGGTTTAGGCCGTATATATAAGTCTTTCAGAGTTATATTATGTTGAAGAATTTCTTGAAAATATTAAGAAGTTATTTTGTCAGATATATAATGAACATCTTAAGAAAAAGGACTTTTGTTCAAGAAATTATAAATTTGATTCATATTTTGATACTAAGATTGAAGAATTTAATGCTTTAAATGTATATTTTATAAGAAAAAATATGATAGTAAGATAATGGGTTAATTAGACAAAGAAATTAGCAACATTTATGTCTAAAAAAGAGGAGATTACGGAAGATTCTTTATCTTGTAAGGATTCTGAGAAGAAAAATGGTATAATATTTATTTATTTATTTAAAATATGAAATTAAGATGTAGATATTGTATGTCAAAATGTTGCTATGTCAAATGTTTCAGAGACAGTTAAAACAAGGTTTCCATTAAAAAAGGATCATCAGAAAAGGAGTACGAACAAGAATTCTAAGAAAAATGATCTTAAAATGGGTGATTTAAGGTGATATTTAGCATTTTTTATTATTATATATATATATATTTCTTAGTGATAAAGAAACTGTTAAAAAAAACAAAAAGGTTATGCGTAAATGGGAAAATCATTATATTGTAGATGGTGATTGTGAAGATGATGCTTTAGATTATTCTGTTGAGCCTGAAAATTCTTCTTATTCAAATCAAAATGATATGTTAGATATAGCTAAAGAAAATCTAAGTTCAAAAAATGGAAAAGTTTTTATTATTAAGGAAATTGATGATGATAATGATGAAACTAATGGTGAAAATGATAAAAAAGAATTACATATATGGGTATTAAATATATTTACTAATCTTGTTAAAAAAAGAGTTCTTTCATTAGATGATATCAATCCTGCTTTAACAAAAATGAAAGAATTATTATTGAAGAAAAATATTGCAAAGGAAGTTGTGGATAATATATGTGAATCTGTTCAGAATAATCTAATTGGGAAAAATATTGGTACTTTTCAATGTAAACTAAGTGCTTTTTTATGGGCATAACTAAAATTTTTAAGCTATTCATACTATTATTAAAACAACTATGGAATCTACTCTTAAACAGATTTTAACTCCATCAGCATCTATAGATCTTCTTAAAGAAATTGATGATTCAAAGGCACAAAAAAGACCATATACAATTTCATTTGTTGGTTTTAATGGTGTTGGAAAATCTACTACCCTATCTAAAATAGCATTTTGGCTTTTAAAAAATCATTTAAAAATTCTTGTTGCTGCTTGTGATACTTTTAGAAGTGGGGCAATAGAACAACTTCAAGTTCATGTGAGAAATTTGCAACAATTATCTGAAAGGGAAAATTGCGGTAAAATAGAATTATTTGAAAAAGGGTATGGGAAAGATGCGAATATAATAGCAAATAATTCTATTTTATATGGTATTTTATCTTTTATTTTATATATAAATTTAATAATATATATAGCGAAAAAGAAAGAATTTGATGTAGTTTTAATAGACACTTCAGGAAGACGCCATAATGATACACGTCTTATGTCCCCATTAGAAAAAGTTATCAAAATATTATTTTTTTTGATTTTTACTAACATATATAGCTTGTTACTACAGAAAATATTGATAAAGTTTTTCAGGTAGCAGAAGCCTTAGCAGGTGCTGATGTAGTATCTCAAGCTAAGAATTTCAATAATGCTTTAGGTTATAAAAGAAAATTGGATGGATTCATTATTTCTAAAATGGATACTGTTGGAAATGTTATTGGAACAATAGTTTCTATAACATGGGCTACTGGTATTCCAATTATATTTATAGGAAATGGTCAGACATATACTGATATTCGTGTTCTTTCTGTATCATGGGCTGTAAAAATGTTAATGAATTAATTATTTATAAATTATAAAAGTTATTTTATTAGAAATTATTATATGTTTTAACACTCTTTATATATTAATGTTATTAATGTTATTAATGCGGTATTTATAAAAACATTGTTTAATTATTTTATGCTGTAAATAGGTTTTAGATGATTTATATTATGTATATTAAATAGTAATATTATTTATTTTAGAAAAATATTACATATAAAATTTATCAGACTCTTTAAATAAATTATACATTGTTATTGAGTTTTATTGACTTATTTAGATTTAATATATATTAAAGATTTAGAATTTAGTACAGAAATTAGTTTAACTTTTAATTTATTAATTCTACACTTTTTAATAATCTTTTATAAAAATATTTGCCTCTTGGATCTTAAATCTAATTCTTTTGGGTTTTTTTATATAAATTTATAGCACTGGATGTATTCAAGTAATTTAAAAAAAAATCTATTATTTAAATATATTATTGCAGATACAATATTTGATATTTAGAATGTTTAGTTCATTTATAAATATAGATTATTATTTATTCTTTTTTGATTTTTTTTAAAAATTTCAAGATCTTAAATGATATCATTTTCTATTTCTTTATTATTTCCCTTATTTCCCTTATTTCCTAATAAAACAATTTCTCTCTTCAATATTTAAACATTATTTGAAACTTTATATTCTTGTATTTTATGTTTTAATATAAAAAATACATTCATCAATAATTTTTACATTATCATTAATCAATTGATATACATTATCATTTTAAACTTAATCACAATAAACATATCATTTGTTTTATTCATTCCAATTGATATTATCTCATCAATTGCTTCTTTATAAAACATCTATTCTTTATAATGTTCTTCTTAATAAATTCTTATAATATAATACTTTTTAACTGTTTTTTTGGATATTTACATATAGAATTCTCAAAAGAATTTTTATTCTTATATAACATTATCCATTATATACATAAACATTATTCTACATTAGATATCTGTATAAATTTCAAATCCATTTAATCAATTTGATTTTATTTTAAACAAATAGACTCTTATTCGCTTATTTAAATTGATATTCCATATACATGTTTTACACATAAAAATGCCTAAATACCATATATATATTATCTAGAACATCCAATAAAGGTTTATATTAACCTTTTGTCTATATATATGATATTTTTAATTTTTTGTTTACTAATAATATATGTTTTTAAAAAATTTATATAGAAAATAAAAAAAGTCCCTTAATATTAAGAAATATAAGACTTCTATCCCATTTTATTCCTTTTTACTCCCTCATTGCCCACTATTTCTTAAAAATATTTATGTCCTAAATATCTTAATATATTAAGATATTTTTACCAAAAATATCTTAATATAAAGATATATTCCTTTTTATTTAGAGAATATCTCAGGGTTTATCTGTTTTTTCTTGGAAAATACTAAGAAAAGCTGGGTTTAGCGGCTCGTTTGTTCTATACTCTTGAATTTTCAAAAATGGGTCTATTTTCCTATTGTTTTAAGAAAAAAAGGTTAACATCCTCTTCAATATTGTCCCATCAAAGAGGTTTATGGGTACGTTCTTCTTTAACCCAAGATTTATCAGGATCTCCATTGCCATCACCAATTGATAAGTTTCGTAAGCAAATGGGCTTTATTTTTGGTCAGAAAGAGGGTTAATAGGGAATTAGCATTTGTATTTAAGCATGCGCCAAAGGCACCGGCTTATTCTCGTTTTTTTCCTCCTTCAAAAGACTTAAAACCTCTGACATATGTTTTTGATTCTTTACAGAGTATTTTTGCAACATATTCTTCATATTCATCAGCAGAAGTTCGGTTTGGTAAAGATTACTGGCCAAATGAGTTCAGTATAGGAGGTATTTCGGTCTTTTTTGGGGATTTTTTGCTTATATTCTAAGCAACATATGCTATTGGCAAGTTTTTCCAGCTTCTTAAGGAGCCTAGATCAAGATTGTCTGAAATTATGACAGAGGATTTACTTGTACTTCTTGATGAATATATTAGAAAGGATAATGATGAGCCTTTGAGGCTACAGCCGTATATACGGCTGAAACAAGTGTATAATTCAAAGATTCGTGCAGTATATGTCAATTTTGGGTGCAAAGATACATTTAAATGTCTTTCAGAGCTTGAAAAATCAAATGTAAAAGATCCAAGATATATTAGAATAAGATGGAAGACGTTTAATATTGGATTGAAACTAACATCATATGAAAAAGATGTTCCATCATCATTTAGTGGTATTAAAAATCTATCTATAAGGGAAATGAAGAAGGGAGTATCATATGCAGTGGATTTAGAGATAGATGGTGAGTTTGAGACGGGTTATTTTGATTTTTTAGATGGAAAAAATGAAAATATTCTGCCCAAAATTGTAAATAAGGAAAAACGCACAATAGTTGTGACATTTCAAAGTCAACATTGTAATCCTGCATGTAAATTGTCTGTAGAGGATGTATATGATGATGATGAACTTGTTAAAGAAGGGGTTGAATGGAAAATATCAGTATATAAATATATTTATTGGCATTAATTAAAAATATTATAGGATATAGACTATGTAATATTTGAAAAAAGGCTAAGAGATATTGAAAATTTTGAAAAAGGATAAGACGCTTTCATATTTGTTGACTTGGTTATGAAATATTTTTATATATATAGAATATAATCATAGAGAAATGGTTCTAAATTATCTTTATAATTTTAAGATTTAATCCTCAAATATTTATAAATCATATATCAGATATTGATATTTAAAACTAGAGGCACCCTTTTTTTGTGATAAAAATATTAAAGATTTTATTTGCACTATAAAGATAAAATCATAAAATAATTCAAAGCAATATGTAATCTTGGTAAAAATATTCATTAATATATTACTTAATGATTATTAAATATATCTATCTAGAATATGTTTTATTTTTCTTGGAAAATATATTTTAAAATAAAAATATGAATACTTTTTATGAAAATTAGTCTTAAAGTATTTAATTTTGAAAGTTTAGGATATGTTTTTTAAGAAAAATGTATCATAATTAAAACCACCATTGCTAAATTATAAATAATATACAAAAATGCCCTTAAAGGTAGAAAAATATAATTTTAAAAATTGTTTGAATTATACTCATAAAATGTCAAAGAAATACTTAAAAAAATGGTAAATATTCCTATAAAAAGCCTTTCTTAACATAAAATCATGATTATAAAAGTATCAACATAATATCCTACGTAATTTATAAGTTTCGAAAAAATACTTCAACATATTATACCATTACTAATTCTCCTCATATTTCTTAGTTTAAATCAAATTTATTAATCCCAAAAATACGTTTTCGATGTGTCTACATTATTAGTAATAAATAAAAATCTCTAATATAAACACTTACAGAGGGAAGTTTTGGTACTAATACCATTAAAAGTGCCCAGAGATTAATAAAAAACGTCCAGAAATCATAATGTGTATAATGTGTGCTTAAAAGAAATCTATTTATTTAAATTAAATAATATTCAAAAAAAAAATTATACATACAAAATAATAGGAACCGCTGTAAGATACTTCTTAGCTGGTGTATATTGCGCACCATTGTCCATTTGCTCCCACATCGTTAAATTATCATACGCTCCTGAATTAAACTCAAATGGAACTCCTTTTACCCAATGAAACATAATATATGAACTCTATCTTAAATCAGCTTCTCTTCCTTCTTCTTAATTCCCTCATTACAAGCATGTACGTCAAATTTGTAAGTGTCCATGAGAGCTCTTGAGATACCGCCGGAAATGCGTTATATAGTATTTTAAGATACGAAATAACAACAATATGTATAATCCATGCTCCTAACCCCCTCCATTAACTTTCTTTCTAACTATCCACTATATTCCTGCCTTTAAAATTCACCCAGTCACAATTAAAATTACTTTGACTTCCTTGATCTAAACTATCATCTGCCGTCGATGCTTGAACATCATGGATAATTGACGACGATCGTCTACACATATCATAAACCAGAATATCCGATCTATATATCTGGTCTAATATACTGCATGACATAGAGATTCTTTATAAAGACTTTCTTTAAAAAACTCTAATTTTACTTAAAAAAAGTGCCTTAAAAACTCAATAAATACTTCAAATAATATTCAAATAATATTAATAATCCTAGATTTAATCATTAAGACCTGTTAATCTTCTTTTAACCTGTATTCTTACCTTTTTATAAGAATTTTTAAAAATTTGACGTTATCAGCTTAGATTTTCTTAATAAGCCTTAATTTTTACGTAGGAGACTGGACGTCATAAAAATGTCTAACAGCTTAAGAGGGCTAGAAGAGGGGCAAAAAGGGCAGGACGAAGAAGATAAGGTATATTTTTATGAAGAAAGGTCAGTATATAAGGAGTTTATGAGTTTTTTTAGTATTTAAAATGGTTTAGATTTGATAGATTTGAAATGAAAAAAGTTGAGGAGTTTATGGGTGTTTTTGAAGGGGAAAAAAGGGAAGAAAAGGACGGGAATGAGTGGGTTATTGATGTAGAAGGGGTTGAGCGAAAAAAGGAATCGAATCTGGGGAGTTTTGGGCAAGAAAATGAAGAAATAAAAGTAAATGAAAAATTAAAGGAATCAGCAAGTGAAATAAGTGAAGAATCGGAGAATACCGATGTAGCAGATGATTGGACAGAAGTATGAATTCGTATGGAAGTTTTTAGTAATAATATGGTTAATATTTTTTTTAGTTGAGTAAAGGTAGATATTTTGGGTCAGTAGAAGATGAGATTATATGTCATAAATGTGCGGAACCAGGACATATTGCACGTGAATGTTTTCAAGAAATGGTATATAATAAAAGAGATTTGAAAGAGATTGATGTATTTTTAATGATAGTGTACGAATTGTGGGACGGTGAATGAACATTTAGCATCACGATGTCCAATGTTACAAAAATGTCATAATTGTAATGAATTAGGACATATTCTTATAGTGAATGAGGAAATTTTTGTAATAATTTTATACTTATGAGATTAGGATTGTAAAAAACCTCGAAAAATAAATATATGTAGTACATGTTCATCAAAATACCATCCAGATGATGTAAAATGGAATGATAATGAGAATAAAAGGGTTAATGATAATAGATGTGTCCTAAAATATGGAGATGTTATATATTTAATCCAGATGCACCAAAAGAATTTACTCCTAAGCGATATTGTTATAATTGTGCGGAATATGGACATTACGGTGATGTATTTTGCTTGTATATATAATTAATAGACTTAATATTTGATATAGGATTGTCGTCTTCCTCAATATTCTAGGTATTTAGAATCATCAGCTTTTTGTATTGATAATGAGCCGATTCCTGCCTCTGAATACGAGTATTTAAAACATAAAGAAAAGATAAAAAAGAAGAAACTTTTAAGAGAATATAGAGAATATGAGAAAGAAGATTGGTTTGTACGAAAAATGAAAAAAAAGTGCATGGATCATAAATCGCCAAGACTAGATACTTTTCAAAAAGATAAATCATATAATAAGATAAATTATTTAAATAGTGTACATAATAGGCATGACGAACTTTTATATAATAACTCAGATAAACGACAAAACAACAAATATGATAAAAAACGACTAAAAAGAAATTTAAATAAAGGGAAACCTATTTATATTGATTTGATTCCACGTTAAAATGGTATTCTTTATAAAAAATTGTGATTATTTATCTAGTAAAAATAATGAAACTCATAAAACTCTTTGTATATATTGTACTATTATTTCCATGTTATAGTCCAATTTAATACACTTCCTCCTAAAAAAGGTACTAAAATATTATCATCTGAACCAAGTTCTGATGCAATTTGTAATGGTTTTCTCGTCAATATAATTCTTTTATCTATACCAATATCTTTAACATTATAAAATTCTCTTCCAAATATACATGCAAAATTTTCAAGCTTATCTAACTTTCCCACCCTATCAAAAGCTTCTGCAAGATAACTTATAAGATATGGTTGAGTAAATATTCCCGCCGCTATTTTTCTTGATCCTATTTTATGCTTTTGTGGATGTGGTGCTGAATCACTTCCAAGAAAAAATTTCTTATTACCACTCGTCGCCGCATTCAAAAGAGCTTTTCTATCCGATGGAAACTTTGCTACCGGCTTACAATATGCATATGGATCCCCTGCCCAATCATCAATCGTTAAAAAAAGATGGTGAGCTGTAATCGTCCCCGATACATTCTCCCCACATTTCTCAATCGCTTCTATAGCTTCTTTTGTCGTACAATGCTCAAAAACTATCTTCAATCTCGGAAATAATTCATGTAATTTATAAAGTATTGGCAAAAACTCTCGTTCTGCTGTTAAAATCGTAACATCCTCCTCAATTGAACTCGCTATTTCACCATGAATATTCAAAATAAGTCCATATCTCTCCATAGCCGAAAATACCGGATAATAGGTTTCATAATTTTCAACCCCAAATTCTGAATGGGTCGTAACACCTTTTCATTTTTAATACAAAAATATCCCATAATACTTTCATAAACCCTTAGGATACATTTTGACTCCTTCAATATCATTAAATATTCTTCCTCTTCCCTCCAAATTCATATACCTATAATCCCCTTCCCCTTCGCCTCCTCAATCACCGACGGCGTAATCTCTTCGCACAAATAAAGACTCATAAGAAACGTTATATTTGGGTCCAATTCCTCTAGTTTACGCTTATATTCCATGCAGGATTCAATAGATGTAATAGGAGGATTAAGATTAGGCTTTATCTCATCAGTTTATCTATTTTTCTCCGGAAAAAAAGCAACCATAACATATACTATTGAGCAACCTCCATGACGAATAAATGGGACGACGTATTCCATCATTTTATCCGATCTTAAGTGGGTATGGAAGTCTGCAGCAGAGGATAATTCGAGGTGGTTCATGTGGTAAAAAAAGCGTAGGTTGAGAGGTAAGAAAAATATCGAGGATCGAACGACATAAAAAAATACGAGGGTTATTGGGTAAGAAAAGGGCCGAAAAAAGGGTAAAATTGAGTGGTAAATAAGTCTAAATAAGAGAATAAGCTATTAATGAATATATAGAGGCTTTTTTTCCGTTTTTTTTGGTGAAAAAATCATAAAAAACAAGGTATTTAAGGGAGAATTAGTATATGTCAATATAATAGTGAGAATTGAAGGGAAAATGGAGTTTAATGATGTGTACGTCTATGATATGAAGTCATTGAAGAAGCCTAATAGGATAAAGATTGACGAATCAGCCGATATGTATTGATAATGTAGTGATTTTATAGTGAATGGATAATGAAAGAATATTTATGTATGATTAGGGGTCAGGAGTGATAAAAGCGGGATTTGCAGGAGAAGATCAGCCGAAAAGTTTTTTTCCGTCATAGTAAAATGATGAAATTTGGGGTATAAATGAAGAAATGACGTATATATAGTGTTGGACGACCAAAACATTTAAAAATTATGGCGGGGGCGATTGAAGGGGATATTTTTATAGGAAACAAGGCTCAGGAGCTTCGTGGTCTTTTAAAAATTAAATATCCTATAGAACATGGTATTGTTGTTGATTGGGATGATATGGAGCGAATATGGCAATTTATATATACAGAAGAGCTTAAAACGGTTTCGGAGGAGGTATAAATGAGGTATATATGATGTGAATTAGTGTTTATAAGGATTAGCATCCAGTATTATTAACAGAAGCGCCATTGAATCCTAGAACAAATAGAGACCAGGCGGCACAAGTATTTTTTGAAACCTTTAATGTACCGGCATTATTTACATCGATACAAGCAGTATTATCTCTTTATGCATCAGGACGAACTACGGGGGTTGTTTTAGATTCAGGTGATGGTGTAACACATGCAGTTCCAATTTATGAAGGGTTTGCAATGCCATCTGCTATAAGAAGAATAGACATAGCGGGTCGAGATGTAACAGAATATTTGCAATTGTTGCTTAGAAAATCAGGAACTATATTTCATACTAGTGCAGAAAAAGAAATTGTTAGAATTATTAAGGAAAAATGTTCATATGTTACGTTAGATCCGAGAAAAGAGGAGAAGGAATGGATTAATGCATCAATATCTGGGGGGAAAGATTATACTAAAGAAGAGGAATTTAAACTTCCAGATGGAAATGTTTTACGTGTATGTTTTTTATTTAGAAGTAAATGGTTTCTTATTTTATAGCTTGGTGCAGAACGATTTAGAGCACCTGAAATTTTATTTGATCCAGAAATTATTGGATCAGAATATTCTGGCATTCATCAAGTTGTTGTTGATGCAATTAGTCGAGTAGATTTAGATCTTCGAAAATCTTTATTTGGGAACATTGTATTATCTGGAGGATCTACCTTGACAAGAGGTATTTGAAATTCCTAGTAGTAATTTGTTTTTCTGACTTTTAAGGATTTGGGGATCGTTTACTCTCTGAAATACGCCGACTTGCTGTAAAAGATGTAAAAATCAAAATCTTTGCTCCTCCAGAAAGAAAATATAGTACATGGATAGGTGGTTCAATTCTTGCAAGTCTTAGTACATTCAGAAAGGTTATTATTATTATTGTTATTAATTTACATTAAACTTTAATTAGATGTGGGTTAGTGCAGAAGAATATCAAGAAGACCCAGACATTATTCATAGAAAAAGTATTTAATTTATGATATTTATAAAAATGCACTATTATGATCAAATTCAATTAAGTTATAAAATTAAGCGTATTGCTTTTGTTTTTATTTTTCTACAAATGAGAGTAAAAAGTCTTTTTACTCATCTCAAATAATTTTATAGCACAATCTGTGTACAGATACAAAATAGCATTTATATTTAATGCTAATGTATATTATTTCAACTGGACGTTTACCAATGGTATCTAGTTTAAAATAATTCTTATGGTTTCTAAAGCTAAATATATTGTTAGAATAATATTAGAATATTTATTATTAATGTATATTATAATTTTGTAACTTTGAATTTTGTATTAAAAATATAATATTTGAAGATTTGAAATAATATTCTAATTCTGATTTCTGGAAATTTTCTGTTATAGATTCTAATATTTTTGTATTAAACATGATCTTGAGTATTTTAGAGTGTTCTGGATAATTTTTGTAAACATATATTTGTTAAATTATTTTTATTTTAGTAAATTATTAAATATACTTAAGAATGTCTATAAAATATATAATAAATCAAATATATAAAATATTTATTTAAAATATTTATTTATATAAAATAACTAATAAAATTGAGTAAATTCCTACTAATAAAGTAATTTTTATTAGAGGTTTTTATTTTTAAAAAATAAAATTAAACACGCGCCTAGTTATAAATATTAATTTTATTACTTTTAAAATTGAAAATAACCTTTTCATCTTGGGATGCAATGAATCGAATTAAATCGCATATGCCTAGAAATATTAATCTATAATTTTTAAAGCAATTATAACACATACGAGAGCTATAACCCCATTCATTATCATACCATGATATAAGTTTGAAAAAATTATCATTTAGAGCTATACTAGCCTTTGCATCAAATATTGAACTATAACTTGAACCGACGAAGTCGGATGAAACAACATCCTTTTCAACATATGACAATATTCCAGAAAACTCTCCAGATGATGAAGCTTTAATTGCTTGTTTAAGTTCAGAAAATGTTGTAGGCTAAATATTTTAAATATTTCAAAAACATAAAATAAAAATATACTTTTCTAACACGAACAGTTAAATCCACAACTGATACGTCTAAAGACTATAAGACACATATAAGACTATGAACACCATGCTTACTAGCTACAGGGACACGAAATGCCATTCCAGTAAGTTTTCCACTAAGTGAAGGAATTACTTTTCCCACAGCTTTAGCTGCACCTGTTTCTGATGGAATTATATTTCCAAATGCAGATCTTCCACCTCTCCAATCCTTTTGAGATACACCTAAATGTATATTTAAGAAAAAAAAAAAAACCTATAAATATATACCATCAACAGTATTTTGAGTTGCTGTAGTAGCATGAACAGTTGTCATTAAACCCTCTATAATTTCAAAATTACTAAAAATAATGAATTTGGATATTTCATGTTTTTTTTTTGAAAAACATACTCATGAATTACTTTAGCTAAAGGTGCTAAACAATTCGTTGTGCATGATGCATTTGAAATAACCTTTTTTGAAGGATCATAGGCATCAAGATTAACTCCACAGACAAACATAGGTGCATCTTTCTAATATAAAATTAAAAAATACAAAATAATTCATTTTATTTACTGAAGGTGCACTTATAATAACTAAGATTATATTAGAAAAAAATACATAAAAAAAAAATCTACCTTTCTTAGCGCCCCCTTCAAGATGTAATGATGCTTGAGATTCTGCTGTAAAGACTCCCGTTGATTCAACAATGTATTCTATATATATGTATATATATATTTATTTTTTATTAAAAAATATATAAAAACCTGCTCCAGATGAACCCCATGGAATTAATTCTGGATTTCTCTCTGAAAAAACACTAATCGCCTTTCCATTCACAATTAAACTAGATCCAGTTGATGAAACTTCTCCCTGAAATTGACCATGAACTGAATCATGTTTAAATAAATATTCCATATATTCAGGTGATATAAAAGGATCATTGATTGCTACTACTTCAATATCGCTACTTTGAGTTGCAATTCTGTAATTTATATTAAGTTCATATATATTAATATATATATATATATATTACCGCAAAAAAATGCGTCCAATCCTTCCAAATCTATAGTAACTTAGTATTTTAAAGATACTGAAACGTAATTATGTATACCCGTTGATTCCTGCACGAACTTTTACCATCTTATCTATTTAAAATTTATAATATTCTGCTAAGTTCTTAATAAAATGTTATAAAAAAAGCGGTTGTATAAAAATTTCGAGATCTTTTTAAAGAACCGAGGTTAATAACCTTAAAAAGTATTTAAATGTTGTGTTTATAAATAGAATTTGTGTATTTTTCTTTGAGATCTATACAGAGTGCATACAATACGCATATAGTCCATTATTTCTCTATATATTTAGAGATATATATTTTCTGCCTTTTTATAAGGACTTTTTATCCTTTTTAACCTATATAAACAAGGTTTTTTGGTATTTGTAAACTATCTTGAATATGCCGCGTGCAACTAAAGGTAGAGTTTTTTATCATTTTTATACATATATTAATTTATAGGTGTTTTAATTGAGTGGTATTGTTTCTTAGAGACATTAGAAAGTAATAAAATTGATTAATTTAGTGATCCAACTGTTAAACAGATTATTCTTAATCTCGATAATCAAACACATGATATTGTATTAGAAGTATGGAAAATATTTTTTGTATATAATGTTTAAGAAATAATAGGATTTGGATGAACGATTACTTGTACATTCTCAACAACTTGATCGGATACGTTTAGAATTGGATCGAGTTCTTGAGGAAAATTCGTTTAATTCACTTCCAGCTTTTTCATAAGGTTAATTTATATATGAAATGTCTTATTTTTCAGTGGAAATGTAATTTTTGTTTGAGACAAATGGGGTTAATGTATTTTTAATTTTAGCTTGGAAAACAGTAAAATAATGTATTTAGTAATTTATATTATTTGATTTTTATTATATTTTTAAAATGATATTTTTTGAATTATATGATTAATTTATGATATTATAAATTTTTAATAGTTATGTAAATAGATTATGATTTTTTAAAGAAGAATTAGATTTTATGAAAGTATTTATGTAATTTTTAAATATTTCTTATAATATATAGATTTTAGAATATTTTAGCAGATTTTATATTTTTAGGAATAATGATTTATATCTTTATAAAACATTTTAAAAATATTTAATAAAATTTTAAGGATTTTTGCTTTTTTGAAAGTGTTATATATTTGTAGAATATATTAATATTTTGAGAAAACAAATTATTTTTATTAATAAAAGTATATTTTGTTTAAATATAAAAATTCTTAATATTTTTGTTTATATTTTAATTTATTTTATTAAAAGAGGTATTTCTTATGGAATTAAATATGTAAAAGATTCTATTTAATTGTTTATATTCTTTCATATTTAAGATTGGTATTAGTATTTAATTTTAAAGTTTAAAAATATCAAAGATTTTATATATGAAAAAAATAAATTCATAGAATTAAAAATATACTTTAAAAATGTTATTAGATTGCCTAAATTTGTTTTTGTTTTACAAAAAATATATTTTATAAATAATGAAATTTATAATTTTAAAAATTATAGCTTTAAGATAATTTAAATAATAATATATGTTAATATATTAAATTTTAAAAATCTAATAAATTAATAAATCTAATAGATTAATAAATCTAAAAATTATCTTAAAGTAATAAATTATTTATAAACTTCAAATGATTTTTAAAAATAAAAATTTCTATAATTAAAGATTTATATTTAAATTTTAAAGTATTCCAACAAAAAAATTAAATCTAATTGGTAGTTAACTTGTATAAAGAAATATTGTAACATTAGAATATATTAATTTTTTTATCATTTTTTATAGAGTTAAAATTATATAATTAAATTTGTAAAAATTTAAAATTTTATTATCTGAAAGGAAGAATAATATATATAATATACTTATATTTTAATAGTTTCTGAATGTTATACAATGAAATTACAATAATCTTTCCAAATATATAAAATAACATATAAATTTAATAAATATAAGACTTTTAAAATTAAAATATATATTATCAAATTTAATACCAATGTGCTTACTCCAATAAAAATATATATTTTAAAACATTATAAAGGAAACAAATACAACACAAATGACAAATTAAATTTAATTATTTTAAAATACTAAACTTCATAATCTAATTTATATAATTATATGTAATTACTGAATAAATACAAATGCTATAATATTAAAATAATTATAAGATCCTTTATAAATAATAATAATATCTTTTATTAAACAATATCAATGTATTTTTATGAAAATTTCCTAAATTTCATGATGTTTCTATATTTACATCTATTATATCCATTGTTTTCTCTGATACTTCTTCTTTCTCTTTTTTGTTTAATTTTCTTTTCTTATTCCATTCTAATAACTTAAAATAATAATCAAACATAATAATACCTATTTCAAGAAAGAAAACAGAAGAATATGATATAGCCGCGAGAATATCAAATTTTGGTTCAAATACTATCAATTAAGTTAAATAATAATATTATTAATATTATTAACATTATTACACAAAGATAAGAAAGAAAATAATGCACCTCCCATATCTATTAAAAGAAAAATAAATGAAATCCCACGAACACATTTATGAATATATATATCATAATACGGAGGAAAAAGTCCAATACATATAAAAATAGATGATATTACCCCTATAGTAATAATAGGCCATTCAATATTTCGTCGTATAAATAACTTTACTTTATATTAATACTCTATTAAATAATATTTTTATCCCATTTTACTCGTGCTAAAAAAACAAATCCTGCTTCAATAAATCCTGAAATACATCCACCTGATGAAAATACTGTAATACATTTATAAATCGACCATTTCTATTTCTAATTAATCTTTTCATTTAAAAAATATATTTCACTTTTTCATAATAAAGACATTGTCCCCATGTTATAAAACATAAAAGCAAAAACAATTGTGGTTGAAGTTGTAATGGAATATTCAGATTACGTGATATATTATAAATACCCATAATAACTGCTCCAATCGACCATAATAATAACATAAGAGGCTGAAGCCCTTGAGTACTATGTCTAACATAATTCACAATAATCTGGGGGATTAATTGAATACACCATAAAATCTATTCTTAAGTTAATCTAGTATATACTTGTTTTATTCTATTTTACTGTTCCTATAGTACCAAGAACTGCTGCAATAGCCGCATTATAACTCATTCTTCATATATTTTCTGCTTTAACTAAGTTTCTTAACATTAGTCTGCAACTTTTAGTTATTAAACATATTAATAAAAATAAAATAAAGACATAATCAAGGTTATCAAGTCTTTAGAGGGTTAAAAATAAGCTAGAAAGGTTAATATCTTAGGGCTTTAAGGGTTATAACAAGATATTATCCAAATCTTAAAAAACCGGACGTCAAAAAAGATATAAACTTGGGAAAAAGGCCCAACTTTTGCTTAATGATGGAAGAAGAAGAGGACGTGCCTAGTGTAAGAAGAAAGAGCAAAAAAAAAGGAGTCTAATGATATAGTTATTGAAATATATGGTCCTAGAACAACAAGGAAAAGTTCAAGCAGAATATGTATGGATTGATGGATCAAATGAGCTTCGATCTAAGACAGTTACATTAGATAAGAAGCCGAATACTATTAGAGATCTTAATGAATGGTATTTTGATGGATCGTCTACAGGTCAAGCGACAGGAAAGGATTCAGATGTATATTTGCGGCCAGTAGCGTTTTATCCGGATCCTATACGACGAGGAGATAATATTATTGTGATGACGGAATGCTGGAATCCAGATGGTACGCCGAATGAATACAATTATCGCTATGCATGTTCGAAACTTTCAGAGAAATATATTAAACATGAACCATGGTTTGGAATTGAGCAAGAATATACACTTTTAGACAAATATGGAGAGCCATATGGATGGCCAAGAGGAGGGTATCCAGCGCCGCAAGGACCATATTATTGTGGGGTTGGTACGGGAAAAGTATATTGTCGAAAGATTGCAGAAGCTCATTATCGAATGTGTTTATACGCAGGGATTAAAATAGCAGGAATTAATGCAGAAGTGATGCCATCGCAATGGGAATTTCAAATTGGACCATGTTTGGGAGTTAGTGTTGGGGATGATCTTTGGATTGCTAGGTATCTTTTAGTTCGTGTT
The DNA here is from genome assembly GCF_001477545.1 of Pneumocystis carinii B80. Lineage (NCBI taxonomy): Eukaryota > Fungi > Ascomycota > Pneumocystomycetes > Pneumocystales > Pneumocystaceae > Pneumocystis > Pneumocystis carinii. The sequence goes on from NW_017264720.1 coordinate 359,051, forward strand.
GCAGAAGAATTGAATGTTAAAATATCTTTTCACCCTAAAGTTGTTAAAGAATTTAACGGCGCAGGATGCCATACAAACTTTTCTTCTATAGAAATGAGAAGAGAAGGTGGAATGGAACATATTTTAAAAGCAATTTCAAAACTTAAAAAAAAGCATGAAGAACATATTAAAGTATATGGAGAAGATAATAATAAACGTCTTACAGGTATTCACGAAACAGGGAGAATTGATCACTTTAGCTATGGAATAGCAGATCGTACTGCAAGTATTCGCATTCCACGTATATGTGCAAAACAAGGTTATGGATATTTTGAAGATCGTCGACCAGCATCAAACATTGATCCATATAGAGTTACTAGTATTATAATGGAAACGGTTTTTTCAGATAACTAGCTTTTAAGTATTTATATTTAATATTATATGGTAGTACAAAAAAGACAAAAATCATGGTTACTATTTTATTAAAATTTCATAAATTTCTTAAGGAATATTCTATTAATTCTTTTTTATTATAAGTCTAGATTTAATTTGACGTCTAAGACTATTTCTTAAACATATTTTCGGCATGTTTCTCTAATACTTATAAAATTAAGATTTAATTCTGGGTTTGGAGGTTTGCATATTTATTTAAATATATATATAAAAAGTATTATTCTTTTATATTATTTTTATACATATATTTGTTTTCATATATATTTTTGTATAAGAATTCTTAATTTTTATACTAATTTTTCTAAAAAAATTAAAATTTAAAATAAACAAAAAATTAATAAGTTTTTATTGATTATTTATACCTTTAATATTTAAAATATAAGCAAAAAATATACAATTTTCATATATTACTTTTATAATTTTATTTTATTGGATATTAAGGCTTTTATCTAAAAAAAATACCACTTTTATTGAATATTTTAAAGAGTTTTTATGAAATAACTAATATTCTTAACTGGAAGAATCTTAATATATGTTTTTGGATTTTAAAAATAAGTAAAATATTGGAAAAATAAAGAATTATCTTATAAACATAGTTCTTTAAGCAAAATACTTGTGGATCTTAATGATTATATTAAAGATAATAAGTTTACACCATTAGAATCAATTGATATAGCAATTTCTGCACTTGAGGAGAGTAAAATTGATGATTTTATAAGTGCAGAAGCATTAGAAACTCTTGGGAAAAAAGAAGGTCTTGAATGTTTTCAAGATAAATATGAAAATAAAGTTACAGTTAGTCTTGGAGGAAAAATAATGGTAATTGATGTAATTTTTAATAGGGATTTATATATTTTTGAAGTTAAGATTTTTTTAGATAGATTTAGAGAAATTTTCAATTTATTGGAAGGTTATTAGAGTTACAACAACATGGGCAGATTGTAAGGGAGGGCAATATTTTTCTCCATCTACAGATGCAATTCTTTTAGCAAATTTTTCAGAGTCATATCGTCTAAATTTATTTAAAAGTAACTTTCAACGTCTTTTACGTTTTGATCGTCTATCTTCATCACCTATATGGGACGCTTTTTCAGCAATTAAGTCATTATATCTAGCTTTTGAACAGATTTATGGATATGAACTTGAAATATATAAAGATCCTGAAAAAATAATGTGTGAAAAATCTGGGAAACCTGAATTTGATGTAGCAAATGTTGTAGGTTTAACTCTTTGGTATTGGAAACAGAGACGTTACTGTTCTACAGAAGAAAAATTATGGAGAGTAATAATAGAAGTTGAAGAACAAGACACTACTGTTTCATCCATTTCTCCTGCTGTTAATATTCAATGGATAGATCAGAAAATTACTTTATTAGAGTATTTTTTCTATATAATTTTAAGATATCTAATAATTCAATAGTGGAGATTATAATTGGACCGTACCTTCCTATACTTTTTCTTCTTCTTGTCAATTTGTAATGATATTGGATCCTCCTGTTATAGTTTGTGCAGAAGATATAAAACAAATCTGTAAAATAATTAAATCATATGATTTCATTTCTCAAAATAATTTAGAGAAAAATAATGATCAAGTATATGAAACAATTTTGGTATTTTTATTATAATTCATATTTAATTTTTTTTACTAACTTTATTTAAAAGACTTCTCAATCATTACCTATTCAAACAGAAAGAATATTATATTTGCCTTTTTCAATAACTCAGCATCAATTTTATATTTTGGAAAATTCTACATTATCTCCTGCATGTCATTTAAATCGCATTCCTTTTTCTCATCCTAAACAAATTCTTTCTATTTTAAAAGTATATCTATCTAATAATATATAAATTATATACTTACTTAATAATAGTTACTTCGAAAATATATAGTCTTTCAAACTTTAACTGAAAGTTATACAAATAACAACATCTCTAATAACTCTCTTTTACATAAACCTAATCATAAATCACATATAAACAAAACTGATTTTAATATATCTACTTTTTATGAAACAAACATACTAATTAACATTTTTTCTTTGGCAATTGATCTAAAAATAATTCTATCTATTACAGAAAATGGACATATCTATCTACAGGATTTACATACAAATAAATCACTTTCTGAAAACATAAAATTAGAAATCGAACATGTTTTTCAGATTTCAGAAGACATAGGAATTTCATGTGAATATATTAGACAAATATTAGACAAATATTAGACAAATATTAAACAAATATTAAACAAATATTACACAAATATTACACAAATATTACGAAAATATTAGGAAAATATTACGAAAAATGGCGTTAATACTCATATACATAAATACTCCTCCTTAAATTTATTTCATATATATTTAAGTAGGTTTTTATGTTTATATCGACCTATAGAAATTTTAAAAAAACCTTAACTAAAATTAAAAATATTTAATTAATAATTAACTTTAAATACAAAAAAAGTTAATTATATTGTATTCTTTTCTTATAAATATATTTATCTTAGTTAAAGATTTAGTTAATATTTTAAGATGCCACGTTGTAAGTAAGCTTATAAACATGTAATTTAACTAAGATTTATAAGATTATTGTGATTATTGTGATGTATTTTTAACACATGATTCAGCATCAGTTAGAAAAGCCCATAATGCAGGGAAAAATCATCTTACTAATGTTCGTGAATATTATCAAGGTTAATATTAGTAAATATAATATAAGTTTAAAGTTAATATATAAGAAATCGGGCATGAAAAGGCACAAAATGTGATTGATTCGATAACTAAAGCCTATGAGAATCAGCCGGTTATGTTACCATTACCAGGAATGTTTCCTCCTATGATTGCAGGAATGCCACGTATGGTTATTTTTTTTTTTCTAAATTTTTAATAATAATTAGCTCTACCAATGCCAGGACTTCCAGGACCATTACCTCGTAAGTTTTCATGTATAATTTATGTATAAATATTTATAATGAATATTTAGCACATCCAGGTATGCTTGATACAGCATTACCACCACCTATTCCAGGAATGCCATTTCCACCGCCATTTGTACCTCCTCGTATGTATAAGATGTATTACAAAACAAATTTTTATAATTTATTTTTAGCACGTTTAAATTTACCATTCCCTGGAGGATTTGTTCCACCATCAGTACCGCCACCAGGCATACCTCAAATTCAGCCGAGTCAGCAACCTCCAGCATTTCTACCTCAAAATACACCGCATTCAGGCTAATTTAACAATTTCTTGATTAAATTATTTCACAAAAAAAACATAATTATATATATGTATATATGTACTTTTATGCAATTCTATTGTGTATTATGATATAAAAAATATTTGAAAATATACTATTATTTTTCAAAATGATAGTGTATTTTCTAGGAATTTATAATGAATATTATTTTAATTTCATAGTTGGATATCGATTTTCAGGACAAGCCTTCTTAATTTTCTGTAATTCATGTTTTTTCCATCCAAAAAGTGTACTTTTTTTCTTTTTAGATGCATAGGAATTGTTTGTAGAATCTTTTTTAATATAATTTAAAGGAATTGTATTCTTTAAGAAATCGGTTAAAGATTCCTTATATTCAATATTTGGTTTTTTGATAGAAATATGTTTAAGAGGATACTGACCAGTTCTCGATCCAATTATTAAATCATTAGGATCATTTAATGAATTTTGAAAAAATATACTTTTATCGTTAAAATCCAGAAAAGAATCTTTTGAATCTGAAAACATATTATCCAAAGATAGCTTTTTTTTTTCAATAGATTCTGGTGTTTGATATGGATTCTTTGAAGGAGAATCTTTTACATAAATTAGCCGTGTTGCACCTGAATAATTACTGTTTTTTGGAAACATATTACTTTCTGAGGATCTTGTTGATGAATCCTTATAAAGTTGAATTTTTCTATATAAAACCTTATTTTTATCATCATCCAACGAAATAGATTCTTGAGATCTCATTGGATATGTATTAATTCGTTCAGAACTTTTTAAAAATTCGATTAATGATTCTTCTCTTCTACACACTCTTGAATACGATCTATTTGAATTTTCCTTATTCTTGTCACTAAAATCCTCTTTTTCTAATGTCTTTTGTATTATGGAAGTAGAAGATACTTGAGAAAGGGATGCATAATCACTAGAATTAACTAAATCAAACGTTTTTGACGAACGAGAATGTTTAGTAGATAATTTAGAATCCGAAAATTCACGAATTTTATCCATAGAAGTTTCTATCAAAAACTCTTTAAGAGAGCTTGTAGTTGATTCTTTAGAAATAGTTGGTTCTCGTGGTTGTAATTTATTTTGTTTGTGTTTAATTGACGCTTCCTTTATAAAATCAAGCGTTGGCGATTCTTTTGACGTAAATATTTTTCATACTATTATTAGAAGAAATATCCTTACCTTTAACATTGTTAGAATATTTACTTATAAGTTCTGTATTATATAAATCTGAAATATTTCGAACATCTGCCATTTGAGAATATGTCTTCAAAGATGATTTCTCATTATCAAACTATAGTTGTAAGACGAAATTTACTTGAAAAAATATGAATTTTTACGTCAATTTCTCTTAAGCCTTCTGGGTTTAGATGCATTTTCATAGTTGCATTGCTATCTACAAGTTTCTTAAAAGAATTAACTTTATTGTCTCTTGTTTTATTGTTTTTTTCATCTTGTGAAGGTTTAGAATTTAAATAATTTGCATTTTGGCATAAAGTTCTAATGAAATTAAATTTAATATCATATAAGATTAATCTTACATAGTTTCTGAATATTTATCTAATGCTGGTATCTCTGAAATTAAAAAATCGTCTTTAAATTTATTTATTGAAGGATTTATTTGAGTTTTCAAAGATGTTTTTAATAACAGACTAGAATCAGTAGAATGAAAAAATATATTTCTATTTTTGGAAAATGTTTCGTTTATATTTTGATTCATTGTATATGTGTTTATTTCTGATTTCATATCTATATGATCTCCATGAGAATTACAGTCTTCTTTCTGCTCAGACTTCAATATTCTATAACAAGGAGAAATTTCGTCATTCAATGAGTGATAATTTTTGTGAGATGAAATAAAATTATGATTAATCGTATTATTGACATTATAATTATGAATAAAAAATTGGTGACTTTCACTTTTTTCTTTCCTAAAAATAGGTTTTTCTTGATCACATGTCAATGAAAGCTTTCGAACTTTATCAAATAATTCTTCAGATGTTAAAAAATCATTCTTATTTTCACGCAAAATATCTATGAATTGGCGTGTATTTATATTAAATGGATCAACAGAATCCTGATCTACATTATTAATAGTTGAACTCTTTTCCAAAAATGATGAAGCAGTCTCAGGAATACCAGAGCTAAGTTTAGAAATATCTTTTGGAGAGATTTTAGATAAAACACCTTTAGACAAAGTTGTATTAAGAACTTCTTCTAAAGTATAATTATCCACTGTATTCTTTAAAGAATTGTTATTATTATTAAAGAACAAAAATTTTTTATATACCTGAATATCACTTCTAAAAGTAACAGAAGAATCCACTGGTACATTTTCTTCCGAATTGAATGAAGTAATTGATTTCTATTATATAGTCAAAATTTCTATAATTCATATAAAAAATATAAACCTTTTCTGAAAGTAAATGCTGTTGATTTTTCTCGACATTTACTTTATATATATGTTCTATTTGTTTTACCTTCGCTTTGTATTCATTTTCTTGCTCATTTGAGCTATCTTGTTCCAATAATTCTATGTTATGAAAAGATTCATTCCGAGCATTTTTTTGATTTGCTAGAATTTCTTCATAACTATAAGTATTTATAGAAGAACCTTTTAAAACAGCAGGAAAAAATGTTTCTTTGTTATCTAAATTTAAATATTCTGTCTTATGTATTAATTTTTAGTGTGCTAATCCATCATAATATTTACCAATATTTGAATTATCACTTTCAGTATTGATACAAGTTTCATATTCTATATTCTCAACATTTTCTTTAGAATCATCATATTCCTTTTTGAATTTATTATTTTCTTGTGGAGAAATAGTGACTGTATCAATAAGAGATGCACTAAAAGGATTCTTATTAGCCGTTATGTCGAAAAAGGCGTCAGAAGATTTCCATCTATTCCATAAAGATAAAATTGCTTGGTCATATTTAAACCCCTCATTTAAATCTATTTCTTCAATAAATGGATATGAATTTTTAGTTTCACTTAATCTTCTGTGACATGCATTTCCTATAACAAGAAGCATATATTCTGCAATAAATTCGAGAACCGATGTAATATATATTGAAACCGAAGGTGATATTGATTCGTCACTCCATAAAGCAACGGGAAAATCATCTTTTTCTTGATTGCCTAATGTAGAATATACCATACATTTTACACGAACCCTTTTCCAAATTTCCACAAAATTCCTTGAAATATCTTTATTAATTTTAGAATTTTGTTTCTTTTCTAAAGGCTCATTATCAATATATGTTTGTAATTCTGCTTCCGCCTCAGAAATTGCTTCTACACCTAGAGGAGTAGGCAGTTCATTTAATATAGCATTTTTTAAATCTGAAATTTCAATAGATTCAGATGTTTTTATGAAAATAAACAGAATATAATCCAAGAATTCATTAATTAATCCTAAGACTTGCGGAGAAAAGTTTAAAGAGACTGTAAAAGATGTATCTTTAAATTCTGTAATTGATGATAAGATAACTGACAATGCTGCTTCATGAGATATATAAGTAGGTTCCGAAACACCTTTTAACTTAGAAATTGGTGTATTTCTTAATAAAACCATAGATATTTCTTATCAACGTGTTTCTTTTATAATAGACTTTGAAAAAAGAAACATAAAAAAATTAATATAAACTGTTTTTAAAGCTTTTTTCTTTAAAAAGAATCTTGTATAAACTATAAAATTCCTTTATTTTTATATGAAAGCTATTAAAAAGTTGTTTCGAAGCGACTAGTGTTATTTAATTTAATATATTTTAAAGACATAAATATATATTTCATATTTATATATGTATAGATGTTTTTATGAGGTTTTTAAAGCTATAATTATATGAATTCTACATTAAAAACTTATAAAACATGTAAATAATGTATGCCTATGTAATTTAGAAATTATATGTATATGAGATGATTATTTTAAAAAGATAAGTTTTTACAATGTATTTGATCTTGGAATTGTTCTTTTATTTGTAAGATTTATATATTTTTTGGGGTAGACTTTTATATTTTTATGAATTCGAATAAGTTTGAAAAGAAAAAGAATACAGGATTGAATAATTTTATAGAAAACAAAATAGAAATGTGTTTTATATTACTAAAGCATGGAAAACTGTGTATTGTTTTTATATATTATAAAAAAAATAATGTATAATGATATATTATATCTTGAATATATAAAGAATATATATGTATGTAAATATATAAAATTTATATAACATTATGAATAATGATAAAACATTATGAATAATGATAAAAAAATTATATATCTTTTAGTTTATTATTTTTACATAATTTTAAATTGGATTTTTTATGCTATTAAATCAATTTTTAGATACTTGAAAATAAATGATGCAAATTAATCTAAAAATAAATAATATTTTTAAAGATAAAAATAGATATTTTTCATAAAAATATACCAAAAACAATAGATATCTTTTGTTTCTAAATTTTGTTTATTTTTATTTGCACATAATCAATGATTTTCAATATTGTAAACATACAATATAATATTTTGTTCTTTTTTACATAATAATCAAGTCAAATATCACAAAATTAAAACATACATATTGTACTTGGAGTATTTATAATGTGCTTTAATTTTTTCACTAGTCATGAAAAACCTATGAATAATAAAACAAAGTCATGTATGTGTCTTCCTTTATCATGCTTAAGTGATAAATCATGCAAAGAAGAGTGTGAAATAATGAAACTTCCCAATGAACAAAGTGGCTTAGATTTATATGATTGTTTTTTTGGGGATGAAATGCCTGTATATGTAGGAAAGTCTCATGGAAGCTCAAAAGTAAATGATTTTGTCTTAAAAGGTTCTTCTAATATTAAAAAGAAATCAAATAAAGATATACAAGTGAATAGTAATGCATTAAAAGATATTTTTGAAATAAATCCTCAATATGATGATGGAAATGTAGAAGAAATTATTAAAGGATTATCAAAAAATACATCAAGCTTAAAAAATCTTAAATTAAATAAATTATTTGATAATCCTCTAGATAGAGAAAGCAAATGTACTGAATTAATAACAATGAGTATGAATTCTCAACAAATGCTTGGAAAGTATGGCTTTAATTTATTAAATCGGGAACTTGGAACTATACCAGAAAACGAGGTTTTACATTGTTTTTATACAACATATAATAGAAAACATGTTCATATATAATAAAATTATATATGAAAAGAAATAATTAACATGTTTTTTTTTATAACTGTTAATTATATTTAAAAAATATTAAAAAGTTTTATAGAGTTTAATTATGTTTTTTTGTTCTTAATATTTTTGAAAATTCTGAAATTAATATTCCAGAAGCTACAGATACCTAATGTAAATAAATTAGTTTATATATACCCATGGATATTATTTAAATACATTTAAAGAATCTATTAGTGAAAAAGTAAACGGTGAAGCTGGAATAGTGACTAGAAAATCACATTTATTTTTAACTAATGTTCTTATACCTTTATCTAAATTTCGTTAAATACTTATTTATATAATATTACTAAGAAATACGTTCGTTTCCCATTATTAATAAAGTGGGAGAATTTGAAAGATATTTATCTAGCTCATTGTATGTAATTACTAAATTATTCTTTACTTTATCAGACAATGATGTAGTTCCAATTATTTTCCAATTATTTGATTTTAATGATTGTAAAAAAGATAAAGGATTAGCAGTTTTAAATATTTTTAAAAATTCACATGCTCCTGATGATGCTTTATTTACTGTTGGTGATAAAGGTGCACTTGAAATTATTAAAAGATTAAATATTAAACATTATTTACCTGTTTTTTTGAGAAATAATCACACCATTAAGTCCAAAATAATATGCATTTCTTAAAATAGCACCCATATTCATTGGATCCATTATTTCATCCAAAAAAAGCCATAAATTTAGATTATTAGACTCTTTACATTCCATATCATTACAATAATTGTTCTGAAAATCAACAAATTCTTTCCTTGTACTAAGTGAAATACTTCTAATTGGTGATGTTTCCAAAACAAATCCCTATAATATGTAAAAAAAAAATAGACTTATTACATAATTTATACATTATGTGGTCTATTTAATGAGTAATTATTCAGAATACCCTTGTTCTTCACAAATTCAATAGGAATAGACATTGATTCCGATATCTTTAAAATATCTCTTATGATCACCCATTAATTTTTAAAAAAATATTATATAATTTATACTTGTTTTTTTTATTATCTCCATATATATATAATTTATAAAATTCTCTATTTTTTGCTATTAAAGCTGCAAAAACTGGTGATCTACCATAAATATATTCTCTTAAAACCTTTTTCTCATCTTTTCTATCCTTTTCTTTAACAATTCCTTTAACTAATTTATCTACACTATATTTTTTATTTGATGAATATTCATATATTAAATTTTTATCTAAATTTAATAAAAAACTTGAATTATATATAAACAATTACTCAAATAAGCCCTTTTAATATTAAAATATGTCTTTATCTTAATATTAAAACCATATTTAACATTCATATAAAAATTATATTTATTAATAATGAAATCGCTCAGATTTAATAAATAAACATTAAGTTAATAAAGGTTTTTAAAGCTATTTTTTAAGAAGAAACTAATATTTTCTAGAAAAAACATGTTTTATTTAAGAAATTGGAGGACTTTTTGTATATTTTTAAAGCAGAAATAATGATTTAATAGAAGATGTTTAAAACAAAAAATTATCCTTAAGATAGATATGAGAAGCGAGTCAGTAGAATTACTGAGAAATTTAACATCATATGATAAAACAGAGGGGATTATTAATGTATCATTGGGGAAAGAAAATGGATTTAAGAAAGAAGAATTAATAGTATCAAAAAACAGCGATTTATTATATAAGAAAGAATATTTTTGTAAAATTAAAAAAGGATTCCTAGAAGGGCCGGTTAATATAGAAAATCATGAATATTTTGATCATAAATATAACACTAAAAATCAAGTACATGGAAACATGTATAAAATTTCAAAATTCTCTATTATTATTTCAAGGGTAATTGAAAAAGAAAATTTATATTATGAACCTTCAGAACATACAGTAAAACATATAATTGAAAAAGTAGATACGGGATTAGGGGAGACGCAGAAATATATTGTATTATTTGAAGGAGGATATAAAGCTAAAGTATTAAATTAATATATAAATTGTAATTTATAATATTTTTTAGGTTAGTTCAGACCAAATTATTAAATATGATCGGGGGAATATTGCTTTAAAAAATTATAATGAAAACATAAGTTCATTAATAAATGAAGATGGTATGGAGAAAGATTTTTTAAAGAAAGAATATGATTATTCTTCTGATGATATTCCATCAATTGGGAAAGGATGGCCGGATGAAATATTTTTCAAAGATAAATTGTCTCCTGTTTCTTCAGAGAAAGCGTTATCTAATGATATTTTCCAAGATACAGAAGAAGAAGATATATTTACATCGTCCAAATGGAAAAATATAGGATTAGGAGAAATTATATTTTCTAGAGCAAAAACAAGTATATCATATGAGCCAGAAAACTCAAAAAAAATAAGAAAAGAATATAAAAAAAAAGCATCTGGATTTCAAATAAGAAGATCGAACCGTATCAAGGAATGTTCTGTAGACTATAAGGAAGATAAATATGAATCTTCTGAGGATTCGTCTTCTGATCATTATATGAATGAATCACAAGATATGTTTTTAAAAATATTAAAAAAAGATAAAAAAAAGTCAGGAATTACTTTTTTTCCAGTGTTTAATGACTTTATGGATTTTCATAAACCTTTTTGTGAGAGGTGTGGTGGAAATAGGGACCTTATACCTTGTCAAGGCTGTTGCATAACATATCATCAAGATTGCATGGGTTCTAGAGCTAATAAAGTTGTCGTTTTAACTTTAATTGGTGACAATGAGTACGTTTTTCAATGCTATTATTGTATGGAAATGAAAAAGTCATTTAAATTAAGGAATAGATGTTATGTTTGTGGGAAAGTTGGAGAAAATTGTATAAAATTTGATGTATCACAAGAAAATTCCATGCATGACGACTTTGACGAATTGAAAAAAGAAAATCAAAAAAACACTGATTTTATAATAAACAATTCAAAGGGATTACTTTGGAGATGTAATAAATGTTATCGTGCATGTCATTTTTATCATTTACCTAAACAATTTTATAAAGTTGAAGAATCTAAAGTATCTCAATTTGGTGATTATATTAAAAATTGGACATGTAATGAATGTATAAAATATCCATACTATATAGATAAGATTTTGGGATGGAGAATTTCTTCTGATAGCAAGCCTATTGATATTATTGTCGGTGAATGTAATGTAGATTGTGCTGAATGGTATCGAGAATATCTTGTAAAATTTAAAGCTCAATCTTATTTAAGAGTTGCATGGGTTCCTGGACTCTGGTTATCTGGGGTTTCAAAGATAAAGAATTATTTTGATCTTCAAGAAAATATTTCAATTGAAAATATTGAAGATGTTATTCCTGAAGATTATTGTACTGTTGAAATTATTTTTGATATTAAATATAAGGATGATCTACTTAGAAGTCAGAAAATGTTTAGAAACAAGGAGGAAGAAATAGAAGCAATAAATACTGTAAATGAAGCATTGTGTAAATGGAAAGGTTTAGAATATAATGATGGTATGAAGTTTTATTTTTTATTCATAAGGGTTTAATTTAATAATATTATAGTAACATGGGAAAAGGTACCTGAAAATAATTCTCCTCGTTGGGAAGCGTTTAAAAATGCATATATACAATTTGTTGAAAGTCATTATATACATAGTCTTGGTAAAAATAAATCACATAGAATTATGAAAAATGTTTCATTTTCTGATCTTATAATTAAGGATCAGCCAAAATATATACAGGGTGGCGAACTTATGGAGTATCAAAAAGAAGGACTCAATTGGCTGTATTATATGTGTCAAATGGGGCGTTCAGTAATATTAGCAGATGAAATGGGTTTAGGGAAAACAATTCAAATAATATCCTTATGTTCTGTACTTTTTTATGAATGGGAAAAATGGCCATTTTTGATAGTCGCACCAAATTCTACAATATCTAATTGGAAACGTGAATTTTCAAAATGGTGTCCTCGTTTGCATGTTGTTCCATATCATGGGGAAAAAATTCAAAGAGATATTATAGTACGTATTTAATAACATGTATTTTTATTGTGTTTTAATATATTATTAGCGCCAATACAGATTGTTTCATCATCAGTCTGGAGATCTTAAATGTCATGTTGTTTTAACTAGTTATCATACAATTATAACTGATTCTACATTAAGTAATTTTGATTGGGAATGTTTAATTGTAGATGAAGGGCAACGTTTAAAAAATGAACATTCTTTATTATTTAAAAAGTTGACTGCTTACAAATCACAGAATCGTATTATTCTTACAGGTATAATTCTTGAATGATTTGAAATTTCTAATTATAAAAGGAACTCCTTTACAAAACAATATTAAAGAACTTTTTAATTTATTACAGTAGGGGAAAGCCTTTTTTTTTTTTTGCTTAAAGTTATAGGTTTTTGGATCCAGAAAAATTTGATACAACTAAATTATCTTTTGAATATTCAGACATGACTTCTGAAAAAGTAACTCAAATGCATGATATTTTAAGGTATTTCGGCTAATTTGTATACGTTATTTTTTTAAGTAGTTGATCTAGGCCTCTGTTATTACGTAGAACAAAATCAGAAGTCCTTAAGTCATTACCACAAAAATTAGAAATTATTCTTCCTGTAACAATGTCATCTCTTCAAAAAAGTCTATATAAATTGATCTTGTCTAAAAATGCAAAATTGCTTATGTCAATAATGTCTAAATCTACTACTGATCGTCCTTTAACAAATTATAATAATACAGCACTTTCAAATATTTTATTACAGCTTAGAAAAGTCTTATCGCATCCATATGTTTATAGTCCAAATGTTGAAGAGAAAACATCTAATGAAGAATTGGAATATGAAAGAATGGTTAAGGCATCTGCAAAACTAGAATTTCTTAGTAAATTGTTTCCCAAACTTAAAAGAAGGGGAAGAAGAGTTTTAGTTTTTTGCCAATTTACTTTAACATTGGTAATTTCTTATTTTCAAAATAATTTCTATCGCTTAATATTTTTAGGATATTCTTGAAGATTGGTTAAATTACATAGGTTATAAATCACAAAGAATTGTATGTTTTTATTAAATCTTTACTTTTTTTTTTAAATATTTATAGGATGGAACAACTCCAACATGTGATCGTCAACGCAGAATTGATCAATTTAACGCAAAAGACTCTGAGTCATTTTGTTTTTTACTTTCTACAAGAGCTGGGGGTGTTGGTATTAATTTAGGTTAGCAATTAATATATATATACTACTATTATTAATTATAATTAGCAAGTGCAGACACTATTATAATATATGATATTGATTTCAATCCACATCAAGATATCCAAGCCATATCACGATCATATAGGATAGGTCAAACTAAAAATGTTTTAGTATTTATATTAGTAACAAGAAATACAGCAGAAGGTACATATTTTGTTTCTAATTTTATATTAATAATTGTATTAGAGAAAATATTAGAAGGAGCTAGACGAAAAATGGTATTAGACCATTTAATAATTGAAAGTTTAGATGAAAAAAGCGAAACTTCTATTGATTATCAAACTATTCTTAGTTTTGGCGCAAAATCACTTTTTGATGATCAAAATAATGATCAAGAAATATATTATAATGATAATGAAATCGAAGGTTTATTGGAGCAAAGTGAAAAAGATGTTTCAAAGCAAGTTAACAAGAATTCTGTAGATTCATTTTCATTTGCTAAAGTTTGGGAATATTCTATGATGAATAAATCAAATGAAGATTCTAAAGATAATGTCAAATCAGAAATTGCTGATATAGATTTCTGGGATAAAATTATAAATGAAAATAACATAGAAAATATTTCAGATAACTCCAATATGGAAATTGGAATGAGAGGAAGGAAAAGAAAAAAAGTATAATTATTTTATCATATAATTTAATTTATTCTTATTTGAAATATAGATAAATTATTCTCTAGATATTTCAAGTATAAAATCTCAGAAATTTAAAAAAACAGAAGCAATTCTTAATTCATCAGATACAGAATTTTATGAGAATACTGACTACTTGAGTAACAATGAAAATAATCATATAAATAAACATGGCCATGTTCGTAATAAAATATTTCGGGATGGTTCATGTTTAAGGACTATTAATACTCAGGAAAAATTAAATACAGAAACATTCACAGAAGCAATATCAGATACTCATGATGTCTTAGAATCACATAAATATTTAACTAATGGTTTAAAAAATAATAAACAAAAACATAAACAAAAACATAAAAAAAAACCGAAATCAATTACTAATTTGAATATAATCATAGATATTCCAAAAGATCTAACCAAAAAGAACGTATGTCAATAATATTATTTTTCTAATTTTATTAAATTTCAACAAAATTTTCTCAAATATCTTTTTATTTAAAGATTTTAATAAGGAATCCAATCAACATCTAAGGCATAATTCTAATATAACCTCGTTTTTGGAAATGCATTGAAACTTTAAAAAATATGAGAATTCATTTATAAATAACAGAATAATGATTTTCTGTTTGCAAATTTTAAAAATCTTAAAATTCATTTTATTAAGGCCAAAATCATTTATCAGAAAATATTCTTGTATTCATAAAATCTTAAAAAATCTAATTATTCTTTTGTAATGATAATATATAATCCAATTATAATTTCTTTAACTAAAAATTCATTTATAAAACTAGATTCTAACTAAATCCCATTTGATTATCTAAAATTTTCTGAAATGTTGATTCATTAGAAAGTATAAATGGTTTTAATTTATTTTTATTTAGATCTTTTATTGCATATAAAAGATTCCTAATATTTAGTAAAAATATAATAATTTTATTTCATATTTTTATACTCTGGTGTGCTTGAAATAAGATATTTTTCATCTCTCATTACTTCTGTTAATTCTTTTTGATGATTATCCATCAATGTTTCATTAACTACTACAATAAGCTGTTTTTTAAGTTCTAATGCTTCTATAATTGATCCCGATCCTTTATTATTTATTATTTATACCTATTTTCTTTCATTTTTTACCTGCATGTGATATAATTAGACTTGATCTTTCAAATTCTTTCTCCATATCATTGCAATAATCAAATCCACTAACTTCTATACCATTAATTGGCTTCCATTCATTAAAAATCTCTTCTGATTTCCCATATTGAACTATAATTTTAGAATATCCTTGAGAAATCAACGCTTCTTGAACTGATTTTTGCTGAATACCCATTATTAACCCATCAAATCGTGTTGACCCAACTGTAACTAATACTGTTTTATCTTTTCTCATCAAATCCTTATATATATATATATATTCTTAACCCGAGACGATTTCTTTCTTCATATAATGTTTTTTAATATCTTCTTTAAAAAGCCCTTAAATAATCTCCTAAAAATTAGATCTTTTTCCTCTAAATCTTTAGATTCCTCTTCAGAACTTAAAAGCCCTGATAGCCGTTCTAATAAAAGAAGATTTAAGACAATAAAAGATGGTAAAAATATAGAAAAACATATAAACGAATATAGATTTGATGATATTACATCATTAGCACATGATTATCTTGATGAACATAGAGAAATTAGAGAATATTATCGCAAAATAGCTTGGGAACTTCCTACATTAACAAGTAAGAAATGATAATAAAAAAAAAGGGATATTATAATAATTATTAAAAAGAATTTTCAATGAAATATAAAGTTCCTGGAAAAGAGGATATTTTAAAATTTAGATATACAACATATCTTGGAGAAAAGCATCCAGCAGAATCAAAAGTGACGATGGAGGTGTTATTAGATAGTCTTAATCTTAGTATGACGGAGCGTCATAAATTGATTGTACTTTCAGGACCGAGATATAACCCTTTAACAGGAGTATTAAAGCTTAGTTGTGAATTATTTGCAGAAAGAGATAAAAATAAAAAACATTTAAATGAACAATTGAAGAGACTTATTAAAGAAGCAAAGGTATAAGAATGTATTATTAATAATAACTAAATGTATTTTAAAGGATTTAAAAGATACGTTTGAAGATATTCCTCAGGACTTTAGACATGTTAAATCGAAAAAAAATATAACTTTTCCTAAAGAATGGATTAAATGAACAAGAAGATGTTATAATATAGGATAATATGTATATTAGAAGTATATTTATGAAAGGGATATAATAAAATATATAATTAAGTATTTTTAAGAAGAAAAATTAAAGATATTAAAAAACCGAATAATTAATTTAAATATGTAAATAAAAATTAATGTAATCATTATAGGAAGGGGAAATAGAGAAAGTTTTTAAGAATTATATGCCAAGACATGTTTAATATTTTTAAAATACATTAATTTAAAATATTTAATTCCAATTGCTTGTTAAATGAGCCAAATAGTATTATTTTGTGATTAAAAAAGCGTTTAAGTTTAATAGAATAGTTAATAAGATGACCTAGAGTCTTGAATTTTAATTCCTAGCAGTTCAAAAGCAATAAAATATAAGAAAAAATATAAAATATGTAAAAATTTATAAAAATTAAAAAAATATTAATATTTCGATATTGTATGTTAATAAATGTCGATTTTTTAGTAATTTTTGAAAAGATTATTATGTATTTTAAAGTTATTTTGGAGAAAAAAAGATTAGATTTAAGATCGATAGTTTTCTGTAAATAATAATAATCTTTAAATAATTAGACTCTTATTGATCCTTATGTATTTGATTGTTTATAGGAACCGTATTTCTAGAATGTTTTGAATTTCTAAACAATTTATCAGTGTACTTTTTAAGTGTAAAATATCTTTTTAATTGATAGTTTGTGTTAGAAATATTTACAATAGCATCGTTATTTTGAATATCATTAATATTATCAAGTATACATGGGAGTTCTTTTTTTGGCTTATTTGCAATTGAAGTTCTGAAAGAAGATAATTTTGAAGCAAAATGATGGATATTTGAAGTAGAATTAGTATAATCTGTTGTACTTAATAATAAAAAAAAAATATAAAATATAAAATACCTGAAATTTTTAAATTAAATTCATTTAATATTCCATATCTTTTATTTGCAGATAACGAGTATGAATATAAATTTAAATCTTTGATAGGTAGCTTTTCAATTTCATTTTCTATTTTAGAATCAGAAATGTTATCTTGTTTTATTTGTGACATATCAGATTTCTTTTTATTATTCAAAGCTAGCATATATTCAATTTTACCGTAAGAAAATGGAACTTTTATAGAGTTTAATGTTTCTAACGAATCATTTTGTCTATAAAGATATTCTGTCGAACTTCTAGTAATATTTTTATTTGTCATATCTTGCTTATATTCTAAAAGAGACTTCTTCTTTGTTCTAATAGTTTTATATCGTTGTATAATTTTAAATTTATTTTTCTGATGCTTAAAATATTCAGATAAAGTACGCCTAATTTTGTGATCATCATCATTTGAAAATGATGATTTATGTTTCTCCGTATTATTCAAAAAATTCTGTTTATTTTCTACTGAAGAATTTGCAAGAAATGGATTAAAAGATATGCATTTATCGCGTTTATTATTTTGTTCCTGAAATGATCAATTTTAATCCTTTATGTATTTCTAATTTAAACCTCTATAACGACCCATTTTTTCTCATCTAATTCAATTTCAAAGAGAAAAGATTTCCCAAATAATGTTTTTTTAAATATAGGAGTTTCTTCACTACATGAGTCAATCCAAACTGCCCAAAAGCTTTCATCTAAATTAATACGAATCTTATTTGATATTGTACTTTCATTTAACCATTCGGTATTAATTTTTGTAGCGGAATCTAATTTTGAGTGTGGATGAATTCCATTTATAGGAGAAAATGAATTGTCAAAAGGAAATACATGATGTGAAAATGGATTTTTTTCCAGAGAGAGTACAGGATCGGTTTTTGATTCCAAGTCTGTAGAACGTTGATCGAGATTATCTTCTATGAAATCATTTTAATATATCATATATATCATTTTAAAGGTTATGTTACTCGAAGTATTTTGTTTATCTATTTTGTGTAATGAATCACTTTTAGTGAAACTTAATCTATTTTCGATATGATCAAATCCAAAATTCATAAATTCCTCCCATTTTTCACATTCTTTTGAAGATGATGTATTTATTAATGTATTAGAAATACACATAAGAATTCTTTTTGATTCCTCAGTCAATGCATTTTCGATATGATCACGATGTTTCCATAAAGCTAAAGAAATCTCATCATCTGTATCTAAACTTTGAATTGCAACACGCTGAAGAATTGTAAAAATATTTGGACTAGGTATATTTGAAAGTATATCAATACATAGAGTATCTTTGTGATGCAATGTCATTAACGATGTTACAGACAAAGGATATGGTGTTTGATCAAGTAATTTAACAAGCGACAATGGTAATGGATTTGGAACATATAGTTCCGTATTAGTATGTTGTTTTTTTATACTTCTAAGATATGCGAAAAATAAATGTTCATTTGCATCTGCCGATCTAAATTATAATTAATATTTTATTTAAAAAATTAAAAACCAAACCTTTTCCAATTACTATAACCTCTGTGAAATCCTTGTTCTTTATTTTTAAAATTAAACGCCCACCATCCTGCCGTCCTTGATAATTTATCTCCACAAAGTCCATTAATTTTTGAATAAGCTGCTATAGCAGAAAGAATATCAAAAAAACCAAGAATGATTTTTTCCCGGATTCTAGATTTTACAATTATAGGAATATAATCAAAAAATGCATTATGTGGATATTTTGCTTCTAAAATAATAAAAACTCAAGTTAATCTATAACTTGAAAACTACCTTTCTCAAGCTTTTTAAACGCTTCATAAACATTCCATCCTACTACACCATCAATTAATCTTAACCAACACCAGCGAATAATCCCAATTATCACGTATATATCTACCACTGGAAGCTCTTGAATAAGCTGGTTTTTATCTACTTGTGAATTATCCCCTGAAAAAAACTTCCTAATATATGCTTTTGTTGACAAAACATCTGACATAGGCCTAAATGGCAAAAATACCAAGGGAATCATTACTCCTCTAGATTTAACCTCTATATAACATGCTTCTAATAAATCACAGACTTCTTCTTCTAGAACATATTCCCAATTCCATGGATCTTCACTTCTAAAATTTCCCGTATCTGTTTCTTTATCATAAACTACATTTTCTTCTGTATTTATTGAAACTTGATCCTGTTTTTTAAACAGATATGGTCTTTTAAATTTATTAAGATATTTTGTCATTCTTTTGTCCTTATTAATAAAATAAAAATGGGGTATTTTATAGATTTAAAGGCATGTCTTTATATATATTGCTTTAAATATTATTAATTTTCAAAGTATAGGCTTTTAGTAATATATTTTAGTAATTTTGTTAATAATATTTTATCCCTTTCTGTTGCTATAGTTTTATTTTTAGCTTATTTTTTTAAGGGGTTAAATATATAATAAATAGATTAAAACAAGTAAAATAAATGTATTTAATATTTTTAGAGATTTAAATCTATAAAAGTAATTAATCATAGATTATATTCTAAGAAATTACATTTTAAGTAATCAGTTTAAATAAAATAAAATAAATATAAATATGTAGATGTAGATGTAGATGTAGATTTTATAAAGTATTTTTAAAGAAATTAATAAGAACTTTAACTCCTTCGCGAAAATTTGCAACATTTTCACTATTTGTTAAATCTGAACGAGCAGCCATGAATCCATGATGCATAGTGTCAAAAGTTTTAAAAATACAAGCATCTGCAAAGGATTTTGTTTTAACGATCTTTTCAAATTCATTGCATTGATCTACAGGTTCATCTTTGCTTAAAAGACTACATACTGGTACTTTTAAATTAGCAGCATCTTTAGGATCAACCATTCTATTAGAGTATTAAAAAAATGAATGAATAGATGAGTTGATTACGCAGGATGAATCATAGCAACAGATTTCAATTCATCTCCAAAGTGTCCTCCGCCAAGAACTGAAAGTTTACCTCCCCAACAAAATCCCAAAACACCAAGGGATTCTGTTTCATCTTGTTTAACCTCTTTAATAATAGAACCAAGTACTTCTAGATTTTTTTCCGGATCAGCAGGTCCTGAAATAAAGTCACTAAATTCTTTTCTTTTTTCTGGGGTATCAGGAGGAAATCTATCAATTGGATAAGGTTTTTTTTTGAAAAAATCAGGCATAATGATTCTTGCATCAAGCCCAGAACTAAGTAAATCTACGCATTGCTTTGTTTGAGGCCAAAACCTTAAATATATTTAGCTGTATTAAAATCATTAAAATATAAAAGTACCCAAAAATATCATAAACACATACTAATGTGCGTTTTTTATTGTTACCAATTACATATGCATCAAGGTTAGAAACCTTTGTCATAAAACCTTTTGGTGTATAATCTGAAAGTACAGGAAGAAGAGTACAGCAGGGACTATTTGTAAAAGGCATTAGGATTTAAATATCAAGATATTTAATAATTGTAGATTCCAAAACTAGAGGTTTAAATAAACTTAAAAAGATCGGATATTTGATAAGATATTTTAATTATTTAATATAAAAATTGAATATGATTTTATGAATTATAGGTTTTTTCTATTATAAAAATAAAGTATTCATGATTAGATTTTATAATAAATATATGATAATGTATATTTTTGTTTTTTTGTATTAATTTTAAGCATTAAGAATAATATGAAAAGAATTATATATTTTTTTATATGAAGTATTAATTTAAGATTGAATGGATTCATGGTTTGTTATTTTCAAAATAGATTTCTTTTGATATATAAGTTTTTATATTATTTTTTTGAAGCTTAAAATGAATATAAATTTATAAAAAGATATTTAAAAATAATTACAATTGATAAAAGAAATATGATTAAGAGGGATATTAATTAGATATTTATGATAAAAAAGAGATTTTTTGTCATAAAAGAGTATTAAATTATTAATTTTAAAATATTTATGAATATGATTCAACTTTTTTAAAGAAAAATATGAATATCTTAAACAGAAAACATAATACATTTTCTTTGTTAATTAACAAAATTAAAAATATTTAAATTTAAAACGTCTGTAAATACTTATTTTTTTCAATAATCACTATGATTATTATTATTATTATTTATATATCTTTAGATTTTTTTAATAAATCTTGAATATTTTATATAGTAATTGAAATTAAAATTATATATCTAAAGTTTCTTAAATTTTTAATTTAAAGACTTTCATTTAAAGACTTTGATTTAAAGATATGATAATTAATAACATTAATTAAAACAAATATATAATTGTATAAATAATAAATAATATTAATTAGAACAAATATATAAATGTATAAATGATAAATAAAATTTTAATAAAAATATTAATTTAGAGTAGTAAGATTACATCTTTATGTTAAGAATTTGTAATATAAAGGAATTATTAGATACTGAGATGAAAAATCATAAAATTAGTGCAGCTCAAATCCGAGTTCAAAAAGGTATAAAGAAGATGCAGAGAAAAAATTAGAATTGATAAATATATAGATATTACTGAACTTCTTTTACCAGAGACGTTGAAATATATTTTAAATGTTTTTTTTTTAATTTTATTTAGAATGAAAATAGAATTTCCAGATATTGATGATTTTTTAAATTTTTATCTTACAATTACACCAGATGAAGGTTATTTATAGTTATTTTAACATAGATCTTTCTAATTAATGGAAGGTTTTTATAAAGGAGGCTCCTTTTGTTTTAAATTTAATATTAATGAAAATTATCCTCATGATCCTCCTAAAGTTAAGTGTACTCAAAAAATTTATCATCCAAATATAGACTTAAACGGGAATGTTTGTTTAAATATTCTAAGGGAAGATTGGAAACCTGTTCTTAGTCTTAGTGCCATTATGTTTGGCTTACAATATCTTTTTCTTGAACCGTAAATTTAATTTCCTTTTAATAACGTTATTAATAATTTTTAGGAATACAGAAGACCCTCTTAATAAAGGTATATATATAAGTCTTTTGGATGATTTTATTGGAAGTTTTAATATTATAAAGATGCAGCAGATGACTTAAGAAATAATCAAGAAAGTTTTCGACGAAATGTACAAATTTCTATGAGAGGTGGATATGTTCTTTCTGAAATGTTTGAAAATGTTTTTTCTTGAAAAAAGAAGGTACTTATACTATATTTTTAATTATATTTTAAGTTTTATATTTTAGATTTTTTTTGAAATTTTCATAAGATTAATCATTACATATGATTATATTAAAGATAAATAAGCTTTATTATTGGATTTATGATCGTTTTCAATAATACAAAGGAAATAATACTTTTAAATATATAATAAAAATACAAATATTCTTACTACGATAAAAAAAATCCAATATAAATTTGACTGATTATCTTTTTCTAGGAATTTTAATTATTTGATAATTGTTTAATGTAAAAGTGTTGAAATAATAGAATATAATTATTAAATTCCTATAATATATTTGAGTTATTTTATTTAAGAAAAAAGGATATTTTAAAATTTATAAAAAACAAAGAAATTTAAAATAAATAATAATACATACAACAATTATAAGTATAACTATACTGTCATAAATAATGTCTAAATATCAATCCTAAAAAAATTAGAAACAGGGATTTTGAAAAGACATAAAATATTTTAAAAATAGACAGATTGTCATTATTTCAATTGATATAGTATATGCAATTTTAATTATAACTCTACATCTTCTTCCTATTACTTGAATTGTTCTTATGAAAATTGTAAGATATAACAAAGTTAATTGGAAATTTTGTAAAAATATAGCTAAATTGTATATATTGAGACTTTAATATAACTAGATTCTATAAATGTTGTAAAATATGGGTAATAATATTGCATTGGTTCATAATAATATATTATAACATGATTATTCTGTGTTACAGAATGAACATTTGAAGATGATAGAGAAACCGATGAAACAGAAAATATATCGCGATAGAAGATTATATTAGGAAAAACTTTTAGGAAATTTATGACGTTTCTTAACATTTTTTGCCTTCTCAATTAAATAGTTATGTTTTTCAAAAAATTCATTCTTATATAATTTTTTTGTTAACCTGATACATAAAAGACTATCTGATAATAATGAAACATCTTCACACTCTGTATCCCTGCTACTTATAATAATTTTACTATTAAAATACAAAAATTCAGAATATAATGTTCTATCAATTCTATTTGCCTCTATTTTCATATAATGTATTCATCTTACTTTACTTCTAAGCCTTAAAGTAACAATACATTTTCTAAATAACTAATCTAATAAAAACAAAAACATCATAAACAAGCTTTTAAGCCTTTAATTTTTTTATCTTTTTTATTAATTCAAAGAAAAAATAAAATATATTATTAAGTTCATTACAAATATTTATAATAAATAAAATCATCTAAATCTCAAAAATCTTAAGAACGAAGCCTCGAATTGGATCCCTTGATCTTCCCGTAGACAAGAGCCGAAATAATAGATAATATGATATACAAAAAGAAAAGAATTAATGATAAAAACGCTAAAGCATGGAATTCACGGCAGAATCCTTTAGATCCCATAAATACCGGCGTTCCCCTCACATACGAATCATTTGTACATGAATGGAATCCTGTTATACGTGCAAGAATAACACTTGCTGAAAATGTAAAAATTAAATTAAGGATATCATTAATAAATGTAATAATAGGACGATTAAGAACATGAACTGATGACTTTATAAACTCAAAGACCACCGTTATAATAGAAAAAAGCCCTGTAAATAGCGTAAAATTCATCTCTGTTAACTGAACATGATTTTTATATCGACGTTGTTGGTTAATATCAATAGATAATGAAAGTATTAATAACCCAACTATAATCGCCAATATACGTATAACTATATAAATATATTTCTCCTCCATATTCTCTTTCTTTCTTATGTAACACTTTATTTATTTTTTTCAAAACTTTTTAAAATTCGAGTTTTCAAAAAAAAAAAAAAGTCCGATAATTTTAACTTTAAAATATTTTTATTATTTTTTACATAAATATTATTTATTTTAATCTTAATTCTCTTTTCTTTCCTTTCTTTTCTCTATTTTTTTTCTCCTCATTTTTTATACTACTTTTCTAAATTTTTTTACTTTTTTTTTAAAAAATTCTGCTTTTATTTAAAAACTTTTAATTATACTTTAAAAAAAACCATTTTATATATTTTAACTTAAATACATAATGAATTCCATGTAAATCTAACAAATCTCTCTTTTTTTTTAAATTTCTATTTAAAAAAAACTTATATAAAAAATATCGTTCAAGAGTTACGTATAAAAAAATTGAATGAACTCAGAGAAAGATTTATCATATGCATTTAGACGGAATGCATGCGACATGTTCTTAACATCAACAGTTAATGCGTTTTCAAGCGCATATATTCCAGAAAAAGGACGTGCAAGTATTGCAGTATGGCAAGATGACATAGTTGATGGAGTATTTCTTAAGAATAAAAGGATATCAATAGCTAATTATATAGAGAATTGTTGATATTAAGTGTATAGAGAATATTCAAAGTATTTCTAGTCATTTGTTTAATGGTAGTATTATAAATTTGAATGAATCGTCCGTATCAGAAGGGTTACCAGTTCTAGAGAATTCAACAAGAGTGGATAATTTTTCAATACATGAAGAAGAGCCGTTAATAATATCGGAAGGGACGGGAGAGGGAGAATGTATGGATAAAAATTGGATAGATGAGAGTAGAAGAAGATTGATAAGTTCGTCAATGAATGGACGAAGAAGACCGCTTGCAGCATTATCTACGAATACATTAGCAGTTAAAAAAAAAGAGAGATATAGTTCAATTGCATTATGTGAAACAGCTTTACAATGTGAACCAGTATATACATGTAATAGCTCAGCAACGATATTATCAATTACGCCCTCGCTTACAGAATTTTCACAATCGATACCAGTAGAACATAAAACAATGGTATTGAATGGAGAGAATGAATTAAATGAAGAATTTTCGAATACAAATATGAATAGTTCAATGATTGAGGAAAATACGGGTCAAAAAAGACAAGATACGCTTGCTCTTTCATCAATTGTTCTTGCTCAATTTAGAACTAAGAGAATATCAACGTTGCGTGCAACGACACTTGGAAAACGTGTTGGACAAGAATTGACGAAGCTTTCAAATAATTTTTCGTGTAAACGTCTTTTTCCTAACAATAAAAGAACTATTGTTGCTAGTCGACACTTTCGTCGTGTTCGTCAAAAAGCTACAGAAGATGAAGTTGATGACATACTTCTTAAATCAGAATTTTCTCATTCTCATATACAAAATATATATTCAGCACAAAAATCTATACGACCATCGTACATATATTCCAAAAAAATCGATTTTTTAGATAATAATATTGTAGTTAAGAGCGAATCATCATCAGACTCATCGCATTCATCTGATTTTTTTTCACCTATTTCATCAAGGCCTACATCACCTCTTTCTACACAGCGTACATTTCCTGAAAATATTCCTATTCATCCGGATTTTTTTCGTTATTATCTTGCTCATCCACGTTTTACTTATTCTAATGGTAATCCGCCTATTCAATATGATGCAGATGATCTTTATAATCCTCGATATATCAAAGGTATAGGAATAAATAAAATGGGAATGTGTCCAATTTGTTGTGAAAATATTGAACGTGGTGGTCAGGGAAAAGAGGTATGGTTAAAAATGAAAATAAGTGCATTTTGGTATATATTTAGAAGAATTCTTTTAAATCTTTTTAATTGTTTTATTTTAGGTATCATATGAATTTTTTCCATGGAATAAACCCGACAACAGCATTACCATATTCACCTCCTGTGTCTTTTCGAACAGTTCCTCTAGTAACCATAAATGCTAATGGTGTTTCAAAAAAGAAAAAAACATCAGGGTTTACTAGTATTCCAGATAGAAAAGAAATTCTTGAAGGAAAATGTCATAAATGCAAGAAGTGGGTACGTGTTCAAGGTATAAAAGAACAAGAGGTTAAAGTGGCTGAAATTTTCTGGTGGAAACATGCACGCAGCTGTCATGGTACTAGTCGTATTAAAGGAGAGGGATGTGAAATGCGATAAAATAACAACTTAATATTTTATGACGTTTACATAATATTTCTTCTATTTTTTCTAGCTCAATAAGGATATTCTTTGCAACATTTTTTATAAATTATTTATCTTTTCAAATCTTATCCAACTATAATAATATTTATTAAAGACTATTTATTTTGCTTATTTATTTATTACGCTAAGCATATAGGTTAAGAATATATATGGGTGTTCATATTGGATCTATAAATTTATGTTGTGTATCTAGCATCTTTGTTTTTTTATTTGCTTATTTATTGTAAAATTTAATTTTAGATCTTTTTATGTTTACAACAAAGTCATATATATATTATATTAAATTTTAAAAAAATTATTTTTTAATCTATTTTCTTAAATAATTTATATAATACTAACAGATATTATTGGATTTGTTTTACTTAGCAAATATCTATGCTTGTTAGGACTCTAAATGCATCATAGTTGAAATATATAAACTTAAGTTATAACTTAAATATTATATAGGATAAATATTAATTTTTATACAAATATAATTAAACATTTAAATCTACTTATAAGTAGATATGAATTAAATATGAACATTATAAGAATAGGGAATATATTTCACTTAAACACATGAGAATAATAATAAACAATTGACAAATTATATGTAGATATGATCCTAATGTTTCTTGCTGCTTCCACTCGGAGCAACGCCATTAAGAATAATTTCAGCGTCCCGTTCTGTAAAATTAATAAAAGATCCAAAGGCCACAGGATATCGTTTCTTTTTATATTTAGTTGAAGTTGTGCGAAGTATATCTTTCATATTAATATTTTTAGGTAAATCCGCTTTAATAGATGTTAATGAAGTCGGATTGACTTGTTTTGAAGATAATAATGCTGTTGTATCAGGAAGATAAACTTCATATGGAATAAGCGAAGATGTATCAATATATTCCTGTTTTCCATTTGCAGTCCATCCGTAATTTTTAAAAGATAAAGCATTATTATCAAACATAAATGCCGATTCTGAAGATATATGTGATTGCGGTAATGATATTAAAGAATTATCATGAATGACAGGATTAAACATATGGCCGTCAAGATTATTTTCTATCGGATATGTATTTTTATTTCTTTTAGGAGACGACAATGATGACATATTCATATCGCCATTAGAGAAATCTTGAAAAGAACGTTTTTTTGTGAATAATGCACTTGGAGTATGACTTTTTGAAAGGTTATCAGCAGAATGCATGTTAAAATTACCAGTATATAAAGCCTTTTCAGATAATTTGCTATTATTAACAAATTGTTTTGAAGTCATATTGTCTAATGACGTATTCCCTTCTTTTACGGGCATCATGACAGGCGGCTTCGAATCCAAAACGAGTAATTCTTTTAGTTCACTTCCTACTGATGGTGACAAACGTGGTGTCAATGGACATGTAAAAGATGACTCGGAAAAGTGTGGAGTATTAGTAAAATTAGATGCATAAGGTAAAGCTGATTCTTTCTCATGACTCTCAGGAACATTTATGTCAAAAACATAATTATCATCTTCATGTAGTTCCCTGTTTAATTGACCTGTCTCCTGAGCAACATCATTAGGTGTATCTGTTATTTCGTTTAATAAGGTTGATTCATCGAAATTAATATAAATGTCAGATAATCCTTCTTCCTCAAAAATATCTTTCTTTTCTGGAATCCTCTGTGTAATATCATCATTAAATATCGATTTTATCCAAGGTATATCGTATAAAGCTGATAATTGAAAACCAGAATCATCTTTAGTATTAAAATGAACATCCTTTGAATTTAAAAAATTCTCATCACAAAAACATTCTACATCTTGTTTATTATTGTCTTCACCGTCATCAAAGTTTAAATTTAAGAATTTTTCAATATCATTAACTTGAGCATAATTAGAATTATCAAATGGATATTGTGTAAATGTATAGTCAAGCTTCAAATCATCCAAAAGTGTAGGTGAATCAATAAATTCCGATGCTGATGAGCACAATGGATCAAAAAATGTTTGCATTTTATAAATAATTTATCTAATAAATTCCCAAAAAAATCGGTCTTTAATAACAATTTTATACAATGCCTAACTTTCCCCCAAAAAAAAGATATAACTGATACTATGTCTTTCAATTTCACAAGAAAAGTTACTTTTATTTGTATAATATTTTATTATCCATATCCTTTCTATAAAAAAGTAGGTTTAAAAAATTTGTATTCAAGAGCATTTAACCCATTCTGAGCTGTTCCTATGTTTTTTCTTCCTTGATTTCATTATTCCACTATTATTTTATTATTATGCCTGTTCTTCCTTTTTCGAATAGTTATGTGTTTGATTCCAGAAGCGGAACATAAGATTAATAATATATTAAATAATATAAAAATATATGGAAATCCTCTTATTAATGCACTTGTTTCTAAAAATTAAAGCTAAAAATATATTCTAAATGATCTTTTTATATAAATCATAAATTTTATTAATATTTAATTCGTATAAGGTTTTATTAAAAGTGTATATCGGATTAAATAAAAAATAGAACGTAATTAGAAACTAATATCTATACATCTATATACATATATCTATATACATCTATGTACATGTATTCTGAATGATATTAAATATTTTTCAGTAAAAACTTATTTATTGATTTGATAAAGAATGATTTTTTTGGAAATTTCAGGATTCAATAATAACATTAATAATTTAAAAAAAATAAAATTAATCCTAGAAATATTTTATGTAATAGTAATGTTATAAGAAATGAAAGATAAGTTTTATATATTATTGGAATAAAACCAAAAAATAGTAAATATATATAAATATAAGATTTTCTAGTAAATAAAATTCATAAAAGAAATAGAAAAGAAAGATAAAAATTAAAGTATAGTTATTTTTTTTAAATTAAGGAGTAAAAACGCATCAACTCTTATTTTAAAAAGAATTAAATAATTTATGTAAATTTAATTATGTATTTTTAGAAACAACCTTAATTTTGCGAGTGCATGAGAAAATTAATGCGAATCATATAATAAATATATGTCTATAATTGAAATATTTCGGGTTTATTAGATTATAATGGATATTCTTATATATTTTATGTATTCTGAATTTATAAATACAAAATTATCTATATTTATAATGAAAATAAGTTTACTTGTTTTTACTTATTTAATATTAAAATAATCAACTGTTTTAATGTTCGATATAAAAAACGTTGCCAAATATCTTTTGAATAATTTTAATTATAATAATAACATGCCTTTATTAAATAATAAACATGTTTAATATTTTAGAAAAAAAAGTGTAGTTTTTAGTTTTTATAAATATTTGCAATCCAACAGACATGTAATTGATTTATTATCGTATTATATATTTTTGCATTAGTACTGTAAATAATAACATCTTTAAAGTTAAATCATTTATTATATATCAGAATTTCATTAATAAAATGGAGTTATTAATCTACATAACCCAAGGAAACTTTGGTTTTTGATAGATAACTCTATTGGTGTTTTAGTTTTTATGCATCGTTCCCATACTATGATTATAATTAGCATAATTACGAATTTAAAAAAAAATTATAATTACAGAAATAAGCAAATTGACGGCCTGCCCATTTTCCAATAAATGGAATAATAACCCAAAATAAAAAGATATTTAGTTGACTTAAAGATTCTTGCCATTCTTTATCTGTATCAGATGATATTGTACTCAAAGAATCAGAAATATCTGATGGTATATTTAAAGGATATAATTCAGCATTTTGAACCATAATTTTTAAATGTTAGCATTAATATATCTCTCTTAAAATTATATATTTTTTCTGAATTTCATATTTTTCAAAATCGGTTATTTACATTTTTATAGTTTTAAATAAATAAAAATGTAATATTTGGAATATTTTGATAAAATTATTACTAATAAGATATTTCTGTTATAATAATAAATCTTATATTTAAAATAGTATATCTTTTTCAACGATATTTACTTTTTTTCTGAGATCAAATCTTCACCTTTTTAGTTTAAAAATCTAAATACTTTTATTATTGATGTATATTAAAATGTATAAATCATGATATATAGAATGATTTTTTTAAAATGATTATAGATATTATATATTATATATAATATCTATAATATACTGTAACTTCGAAAACTTTCGTAAACATATTATCTATGTCATTAACTTATTAAAATTTATTTTATATCAAAAAGTAGCATTTTGTTAACAAGATTTTTGAATTAACTATATAAATGGAGATGTATTTTTTTAAAAAATTTTTTTTATTGCTTAAAACTAATGAAACATGGCCTAAATAACGCGATTAATTTTATAATGTCACTTCCTTGTGTATCTGATAAACCGATATTATCTCAATATAATACTAAAAGGTATATATTTGTTTTTTTAGTCTTATTATGTTTCTTATGTTAGATTAGAACTAATAATAAAACAAAAACTTTACTTAGAAATAATTTAGAGAAACCTCAAAAATTATGTAAACATAGTAAAAAATTCATATCTAGTCAGAAAAATGAATCAGAGGAAATTTTATATAAAAATTTTGAATCTAGACTCGGTTTAGATTATGAGGAGATACTTTTTAAACCAAGACATACAAGATATAGATCACATCTTTCGAATGAACAGGAAAACTATACAAAGTGTTCAAATTTATCTCAAAAGCGTCTTAATTTATGCAATGATACCTTTGATCCTGAGCATGATCTTTCAGTTAATATTCCGGTAAAAAAGTTAGAAACAAAATCAGAAAAACATTTCTCAATTGAAAGGACGTTATTTAAAAGTCCAGGAAAAGCTAAAAATTCTAAAAGTCATAGTTCTAATAAAGGATTTTCTGTAACCACGTTTCAACCTTCAAATGAAAATAAACTTTTTCATTCAGAATTAGAACCAATATCTTTAAAAAAAGAGCATTATGAATTATTTTCAAAAAAATATATACAGGAAAAGAAAGTCAAATCTAAAGAATTTAGAAAAATCAATAATAGTAACAAAAAGTTATTTAATTTTAAGACTTTTATAGATTTGGGATCTCAAGAAAATAATCAAGTACAAATAAGAAAAAATAAACAGCTAGAGAAGATTTCCTCTGTAAAAAAGCAGAAAGAATCTATTAATGAAAACGATTCTAATTCTGATTCTAACTTAATTATTCGGGAAAAAAATCCGTTTGTAGTTACACGTGAAATGCTTCTTAAAGAAATTAAAACTTCATATAAAGGGCTTATACGTTTGGAGTCTCATGTGAAACTTCAAGATAATATATGTGAAAAGTTTGATATAAATGTTTCGTTTTCTGATAAAGATCATGAAAAATTCAGAAAACTTAGCGAATTACATGGAGCGTAAGTAATATAGTTTGATAGTATATTTGCTTATAAATTTAGTCTTTTATTTTTATATATAAATTTTTTGTCACTTACTCAGCATCCTTCAGCATGTCATTCAATAATGAAAATTCCTATTAAATATACTATTCCGGCTAGGTTATGGAAAAATTCCATATATGCTTATCTTGAAATTCTTCGTTCCCAACTTCCATATACTATTGAGCATCTGATTTCATATATTTTATTTTCATATTCTCAAATAACGGTTTTACTTGAAACTGCTTCTACATTTAAAAATGAATGGATGGAATGTTTGGGGGATTTAGCAAGATATAGGATGGCTATTGAAGAAATAGATATGAAAACTAAAAACCATTGGAGTAATATTTCGAAATATTGGTATATTAAAGTATTAATGAATTTACCTACACTTGGAAGATTATATCATCATTTGGCTATCTTATCGAAGGATAACATATTAAAAAAACTGTTTTATTATTCTAAAGCGTATTTTCTTTTTATTTTTTAAAACAATATTTATATTTTAATAGATTGGTTGTTTCTAAATCATTTTCATCTGCTAGAGGATCCATACTTTCTTTATTTGATCCAATATTTATCCATAAGGAATCTTCGTGTTTTTCTGAAACATCTAGAAATTCGGACTTGATTAATAATTATGTAAAACTTCATGGATTATTGTTTACTCAGCTCCAACTTGATAATTTTGAAACAATTCTTAATGATCTTCTTTCTCTTTTAAATAAAGAAAATATTTGGAATAAGGAAGGTGTATTAATGGCTATTACAAATATTGTAGCACTATTTCAATATGGAAATAAACATGGAAAATTGAAATATTTAATAAAAGAAAGTAGGATTAACAATAAGAAAAAAAAGGAAGAAACACATTTTTTTGATAAAGATTATAGTAAATTAAATCAGGAATATTTGGAAAGGGTTACGACAGTTGGAAATAAAACAGATATTTTATCTTATGATCTAAATAAAAGTGATCTTCCTGCAATTAATCATTCTTTATTCAAAACCGTACATATTACTTCTACACTATATTGTCCTATTAGTCTTATTAACTCATCTGATTTATCTAGGAGTCGTCATTCTATAAAAGATCAAGAAACATTACCTATAGACCATATAGTATTTTTAAAGGCATGTCAATTACACTATTTTATTATGTCACTTTCTATTTCTATAACATCATCAAACTCTCTTGCATATAATTTTATATGTATGATATTTCTATATTATTGTTCAAAGTATTCATATGTTCTTTCTTCTATGGAAAGATTTATACCGTGGCTTAAGATTGCAGAGTATTTGTCTAATATTATTAAAAAAATAAACTATGACAGCATACTTGAAATGAGTGATCTTCCAGTTAGACAAAATAAAAATCCTTTACCTGAGGATTGGGCTTTAAGAGGTATAAACTGGACCGAAAAAATTTGGCCTAAGGCGTATTTTGAAAATATGACAGAGGATGATTTTAATTTTACAGTTGAACAACTTAATGATGAAGTTACTGAAATTAGAATAAAAAGGATTATTTGGCTTGGTTTTAAAATAGTTTCAGTATTTCCTTATTTTTTTTAGTTTTTTTATCATTAACTTTAATTAGCTTTCCAATATTCTGTTGTATAATAATCAAACTCAACATTTTACAATTAGTAGAGAGTATATTAATAAAATTAAGTTTTCTAATAAATATTATGGGAATGTGATTTTATCATTATCTGATACTGATGCATTTGAATCAGAAAACGACAATTACAAAAATAATATAAAATTTAATGATGATCTAGAAGTACAGGGAGAAAGTGAAGAAATTAGAAATCTTAGGGTTTATAAGTTAAAGTCTATAAGGATATTTCAACTTATTTTTTTAGGAACGTCGTCGAGCTTTAAAATCTATATTAAGTAAAAATGATTCAAAAAAACTGGAATTTAATCACAAAAAAGATACTCAATACTTTTTTCGACAGATTAAATCTGGTTATACGGTAAATTGATTTTTAAAATATGATTATATTAATTTGGTTAGACTTTAGTTTTTGATACCAACTTTTTAATATCTTACTTAAAATTATTTCGTAAGATTCTTTCCATGAATTCTTGGGATATTGTCATTCCTCTTGCTGGTAAATAAATAATATTGGTATTTAGATTTATTGTAATATCTTTTAGTTATTTTTGAATTATATGGATTAAATAATAAGCCCCCTCCTATTGGCATTACTGCTTATAATGCAATTATTCTTATTATTTCTGCCTTGAAAACTCAAAAGGCTAAGATTGTTACAGTTAAAGGTAATATACTTCATGCTTTGGATTATATATCAGAACAACCAGAAGATATTTTTGAGGATGAAAAAAGATATAGAAATATTGATGACAGAATTATTCAGGTTGCTTTATCTCAAAATGAGAATCATGTGAAATTTCAAAAAGAATTATTCACATCAGAAGAATTTGAAAAAGTTGTATTAGTTACAAGTGATCTAAATATGAGGATAATTGCAAAAGCGAAAGGACTTAGTGCTATATCTGCAATAGCTTTTAAAAAAATTATAAAAGTAGGAAATTCCAATTCTTTATTAAAAACTAAATTAGCTTTTGATAGCAATATTTATAACTAAAAGTGTCGATTCTAGGATCTAATTATATTTTTTATTATAAAAAAACACTTTGATAAAATTTTTAATAAATATTGTTATTTTTATTGCTTAAAATGCAAAATTATTGATTTTTTGATTTATACTTCGATTTCTAATTTTTTACTTAATGATATTTTTTTTTATTTATATAATTAAAAAAAAACAAATGTAGATATGTATTAACAAAATACTCCTAAATACTAGATAAATTTTAATTTTAAGCTAATATTATATATAAATTTTTATTTGCAGTTTAATATTTCAACAATTGAAAAATTATTTTATGACAATGATTTAATATTTAAATA
Source organism: Pneumocystis carinii B80 (assembly GCF_001477545.1). NCBI lineage: Eukaryota > Fungi > Ascomycota > Pneumocystomycetes > Pneumocystales > Pneumocystaceae > Pneumocystis > Pneumocystis carinii. The sequence goes on from NW_017264720.1 coordinate 394,379, forward strand.
AATTTTTATATAAATTTTATAGACCAGAATATTTAACAATTAAAATAATAACCAATAGGTTTATTTCTAAAAAAATGTAAATAAAAATAAAAAACTAATATTTGTATTAAATTTATTTTTTTAAATAAAATATTATCATAAACCAGAGAATAATATTTCAATATAAATTAATAATATATTTGTATTAATAAGCCAATATATAAATTCCAATAAACACTAAAATATATTTCGAAATATAATAAAATTATATTAGACCTTATTCCATAATTTTAATACTACTTTTTCAAAAATATGCAAGTTTAACAAAAACGTAAAATTTAAATCTAATATAAATTAAGTATTATTATAAAGTTATGAAACTTTAATACCAAAAAATTATTTATTTTATCTTTTTTTAATTTTCCAAAACCCAAATTTGTAATTTAATCTCATAATTAGTAAATCAACAGCCATTCTTAAGCTATCACTTATTAAACTTAACTTGCTGCCTGGAACTTCTTGCCAGGCTATTGGTACTTCGACTACTGGTATTAAAAAAATTCCAGCTAAGATTAGCACTTCTATATCAAATATCCATTTTTCTACATGCATATTTGGAAATATCATTAAAGCTGCTCGGCGAGTAAATAATTTAAATCCACATTGAGTATCCTTAATATGTCTTATTCCCATAAACCATAAATACTTTTGAAAAGCATGCATCATAAAATTCCTAATCTTAGATCTCTAAATTTATTAAAATAAATTAATTTTATCTATTTCATAATTTAAAAAAATACTTTTAAAATAATATCATTTGATGCCGTGTAAGAACGGGATCCTATAGCGATACCACATCCATTTTTTTCAATTTTTTTAATTTCTTTTAAAAGATTATATAAATTAGAAAACCTAGATGCACCATCTGCATCTGCAAATATAATATATTCTCCTCGAGAATGAATCATTCCCTTCATTCTATCGTTAGTATTCTATATATTTTCAAGAAAAACAATACATGTGTCACTGCACCCCCTTTTCCTCTATTTTTTTCTAAACTACAAACTCTGATTTCGCCATATCTTAGTAAAGAAGTTTTACTTTTAGATAGTGCCCATTTCACTGAATGCTCATAAGTATTGTCCGTACTTCCATCATCTATTATAATTATTTCCCATCTTTGATCTTTTTCAAATTCAAATGAAAGAAACTCTACTGCTTCTTCTAACATTTTTGAAAGCCGCAACTTTTCATTGAAGGCAGGAATCACAACAGACATAAAGACTTCTGCTGGATCTTCTAATGTATTAAGGAGAACTTTGTCAAATTCACCATTGTCTGATATAACTTTGCAATATAACTCAGATTGATATGAAAGTCGTGATTTAGAAAAAATTAATAATAAAACCTGAATAAATGATTTAAAAAAGCACTAATTAGATATTGTATAACTCACAATAACAAAAAAGAGCGAAAGAATAAAACTTATTGCTATAATTAAAATTGACCAAATATTTATCAAATTTATTATAGTCATTGATAAAGAATAAATAAAAATCCTTTAAAAATATTTAAAATACCATTTCATTAGCTTGGCTATCGAATAAAGATACATTAATAAAACTATGTTTTATAAAAAACATCTTTGACTTGATAGAAATTTAAAAATATTAAAAGCTAAAAGTTTAAATTCGATAACATAAGATTTTATAAGACTATAATTTTGATATTACAAAATAAAAATATTATACAAATTTTTAAAGTAATAAATGCAAAACTTAATTGATAGATATATTAAAATATTACATTAAGTGTAATATTAAGTGACTTGCCAAATCTAAAAATGGAAAAGGGCTCGTAACTTGTTTTTCAGAAAGATCTTTTCTAGAAGCATTTAATAAATAATTTGATGCATTTAAATCCTGAGAACTAGTTTTCGTCGTATCATTTTTCATTAATTCAGATATTCCAGTAATTATTTTTTCGGTTTCGTTTTTTATATCATTTGATGGTAATTCAGAAATAATTGAACATACGTTCTCATAACCTCCATATTTAAAATCCACCAAAAAATTATTAGATTCCAAATGATATAATTGAATAACGATAGTTACTATAGTTTTTTTTTCTTTATCAAATGATTTCGTTAAACGACATTTTATTACATAAGGATCTTTGGTTTTATTTGAATCCAATATAGTATCATTAGTATCATTATTTTCCGATAAATTCTTTTCTTTAGATTTATTTATTTTTTCATGCAGATCTACATTTTGAGATTCAATATCAACCCATTCTGCTCCAAGATCTTTCAGTGCTCGATATATTTCTACCATTATTTCTAATGGAGAGCTTCTGCTACGTATCCCAAAATGCCAACGAATTGCCCGCTTTTTCTTTTCAGTATTTATGGACATTGGTGCTAAAACTGATTTAGAAATGCTACTTTGTAATTTCTTATCCTTAGTATTTCTATCCAAGGAATCCAATGAACTTTTCTTATTCATATACATTATATGATAATTATGAAGACTAGATGGCAAAATACTAATGTGAAAAGGTGTTTGATCTTCTAATCGTGTATATGGTCCACCAACTGAAGATAACAATGTGCTATATATTCCTTTGTTTATGGAACGAGTATTCACATCAGTAGGAGAAGATTGACTTAATGAAGATGATGAAATATTTCGAGGAGGTTTAATTTGTTCAGTATCCCAGCTAGGTGGAGATTGAGCTAAAAATGATTGTATATTTTTTGCCATGATAATTCGAACTAAAAAAAATAAGATAAATATTAATACTAAAATACTTACAATCCTTATATCTCATCTGATTCTCTGCAACTAATCGATATGCATCTTTTATTTCATTGCAATCGGACCTAGCAAGTGCTTCATATACATGATCCTTATTATAACCCATAGCCTACTCATAGTTAAAAATTGAATAAATTAAAAAAAATATTCTAATTTACCTGTCCAAGTTTCCCGACAATTTTATCATCAACTTCATTCTTTTCGTCATAATTATCAAGTGGATGAAGATAATCAGGTAGGTTAAGATTAAACCATTTACTTTCTCGAATCTCTTGCAATGTAATTCGTTGAATTGGATCTACAACAAGCATTTGACTAAGTAATTCTTTCGCGTCAGAACTTAAAAATGAAGGAATAGTATAAATTCCTCCATTTATTTTTTTAAAAAGAGTAGGTATAAATTCATCATCAAATGGGAGCCGACCCACAAGCATAACATAAAGAATAACTCCACATGACCAAACATCTACCTCTGGACCAGCATATAATTTCCCAGATATAACCTCAGGTGCCGCATAGTTTGGCGACCCACATGATGTTTTTAGAAAATTTCCATCAGTCATAAGATTTGATAAACCAAAATCAGCAATTTTAACATTAAGAAAATCATCCAATAAAAGACTTCAATAAAATTAAAATAAATAAAAAAAATCTAATGAAAATACTTTTCTGGTTTAAGATCTCTGTGTACAATTTTATGACGATGACAATATTCAACTGCAGTTATAATCTGCTGAAAGAAGCGACGTGCTTCATCCTCACTCATTTTGCCTCGAGAAACAATATAATCAAATAATTCACCACCAGCATATTCAATAACCATAATTATATCCGTCGGAGTCGCAATTACCTCATAAAGTTTAATAATATGAGGATGTCTTAAAAGCTTTAAATATGATATCTCACGATCTACTCTCGATGACATGTCTAAATTCAATAATGATTTTCGCGAGATTATTTTAAGAGCTACTTTATGTCCAGTAATAGAGTGAATTGCAACTAAGGAATATTTAATTAGCCACTTCAGTTTTATTCTTATTTCTTACGTTTTACTTTCCCGAAACTTCCTTCACCCAGTGTTTTCAAAATCGCATAGTGACCTAGCCGAGGTTTTTCTGATATATTTGATAGTTCTGGGATTTCATGATCCAATATTATATTTGCATCTGTATTCTTATCATTCATTCTATAAATCTCAATTTTTTCTAAAAATAGTGCGATAACTTTTTATACTTAAAAATTGATAAAAATTATATATAGAAAAAATAATAAATTGATAAAATTAATGAATATTTTTTTTAGAAAATATAACAAACAAAATAAATACTATATTAAGAATTTTCTATATTAAGCAGTAAATATTTAAGTAAATTCAAATAAGCTGCTTGCGTTGAAAAAAACGACGTAAATAAACAATTTCACAAATTCCAAGAATAACCAAAGAAATCATAAATCCAAGACCGTAATATTTAACACGATCATTTGTACTTTCATTAATATCTCGCATTTTTTGTTCTCGTCTTTGCATGTAATCCATTTCCTTTGCAATTTCCTTAGAAATTCCCTCAATTCTCAATAATTCAACTTCGATAGGTTTTAAATGTTTCAGAATCTCAATTTCATTCCAATTAAGAGCGTCTGCGCCTTTATTAATATTTAATTCTATTGTTCGGAAATGATTAAAAGTACTATCAAATCCTAAAACCAGTTAATATTTATTTAAAAATAAAATTATGCTTTATAAAACAATGAAGTTATTGTTTGAATTTTTCATAAAAAGGAAAAATATAAAAAATTATATGCAACAAAACTTCAAAGTTTTCTATTATTAAATAAAATCATTACCATCAAGAAGAACATTATTTATGCACACAATGATTGTAGATTCATTATTTGTCGTAAAAACAATTTTCCTTTTGCCCATAATCTCTCTAGAATGACCGTATTTATTTCCAGCTATATCAGTAATCTAAAAAAATCAACTTTTTATCTTTTATGCTCAATAAATCTAATATACGGTCATATTTACTTTTTGCCCATCATTTGCTGATCCAACAACATTAACATAAATTGCTACCAAAGTATCTGCTGGTACAAGTGTACGAATACATCGGTTATTCTCAATATTTTTAGGCATTGCTACAATATCAAACATTAAAGAAAAAATTGAAGTAAAAGCTGAAAAAAAAATAATTAAACCCAATAACACCTGATTTCTTGTAAATAAAATCATCCTATTTTAATAAATTCAAGTAATCTTTATTGTTTTGTCTCTATTTATAATTTTTCCTATATTTATAAACAAATATTCCAACATAAAAATTCGAATTAACGTTTTATAATAGTTAATTATCTAAAAAGTTATAAACCCTTTTAAAAAACAATTTATTCATTTTTTAATTCTTCTAATTTAGCGCTTTTTGTCTCGAATTTTCGATTATATTTAAATAGAAAATTTATTTTTTATCTGCGCTGCATTTTAAAAAGGTTGATTTTTATAAGAAAATATTAAAATGGCTACTTCTTTAAGATCTGTATCATGCATTAGACCTCTTTTAGATCGTGTGCTAGTTCAGCGAATCCAACCAGAAAGTAAGACTGCTTCAGGTATTTTTTTACCAGAAAAGTATGTACTATTTTTTGTTTAAATTATATACTTTTTTATTGTTTTATATGTTTTTTTTGAAAGAATGAGGTTTTTAAGTAATGTAGAGACTAATCTTTGTTTTAGATCATTAGAAAAATTGTCAGAAGGCAAAGTCATTGCAGTTGGTCCAGGAGGACTTGATAAGGATGGAAAAACAGTTAAAACCAGTGTTAAAGTTGGTGATAAAGTTATTATTCCTGCATATGGAGGAAGTAATATTAAAGTCGGAGATCAAGTATAATTTTATGATACGATGCTTTGTTTTTAATGTTTTTAGGAATATCAATTTTATCATGATCATGAGTTATTAGCTACTATATCTAGCTAATTATATATAAAAAAGTAGCCTTGTATGTATATAATGTTTTAAAGCTCCAAACGAGGCAGCGTTTATTATCAATATAATAATTTGTAAAAATTGTACAAGTTTTTCTGAATTATATTTTAATATGTTTGTAAATACCTTTTATTTCTTCCGAGATATTTTTGTAGATTTTGTAGATTTATTCTACTTGATGTATAACGCCTCCACCTAAACATACATTATCTTTCCATACAGCTACATTTTGTCCTGGTGCAATTCCTCGTTGCATTTTTTCAAATTCAATTTTGATCATATCGTTTTTGTATCTACTTATATAACATTTTTCTAAGAAAATAAACTAATAGCATTAAAGAATTTGAAAAACTTACGAGGTATTTGTCTATGTCTTAGTTGTCCAACAACTTCGCCATATTCTTCTAAAGATGGATCTATCCAATGCCATGATTTGCAATACATTATATTTTTCATCAAAGCAGGATTATCCCATCCTCTACATAAATATATGATACCTTTTGATGGATTCTTATCAGCAACAAACCATTTTCCATTAACTTCGTTTTTTGCTTGTGGTATATAAATTCTAGAAGATTCGCCAATAGTAGTATTCCATATACCTTTATCAGAGGAAACAAAAAGGATATCTCCTGTAGAAATATCGATATATGTTAATTTTTGAGGATTAAGATAATTAGCTAAAAAATTTGAAAAATGTCGTCCTGTATTTGGTGATACAAAACAAAGTCCTTGAGATTCTTTTTTATCTGCTGTTGGCAATGAAAACTTTCTAGCAATTGCACGGACTTCTGATTTCGTAAAGTTTGACAAAGGAAAAAGGGTCTATTAGAATTAATTATAAGAACATAATTTGTAAAATTTACTCGACGAAGAGAACTTTGAGAAACTCTTGATAAATATAAACACTGGTCCTTGTCCATATCTTTTGAACGCAATAAATGCGATGAACTAGTTGGGATATGTGTCTTAACTGTAGCATAATGACCTGTTGCGACCCACCATTTGTTACAATTTGAATATTTTTCTCGGATTATCTGTTCAATTTTCTCAAACAAAGATCCAAATTTGATATATCTATTACAATTCACGTCCGGGTTTGGAGTATATCCATTTCTATATGAATCAAGAGCAGGCTGGAAAACAAAATTCCAATAGTCTCGTGAAAAATCGACATAATATGGTTCTGGCATGGATAATACTTTTGAAACTCTTTGAACATCTAAAAAATCTTTTTCAAAGGAGCAAAAACTGTTATCTTCTATCCAGATCTGAATAAAAATACCGACGACATCTAATCCCTGTATATTTTTAATCAAAAGTATTATATATATATATGTTTATTTATTTATATTCACTTTACTTTTTAATAAAGCAGCAGCAACACTTGAATCAACACCTCCTGACATTGAAACAAATACTAATTCTTTAAATGAATGTCTTATACTTTTGTCGATAAATACTTTTATCTTGAGGCTGAAGGATATGATCCATATAATTATTATCAATATTATGATTATTAAAAATATTTCTTTTTGAATGTTGAAACAAAAGAGATTTTATTCTAGATAAAGCTACTCTTCTTCCTTGATTTTGAATCATTACATTCATTTTTAATTTTTTTCTACACTTCGTATATTTCAAAATTATTTATAAAATATTTATTTGGCGATAAATATAACTTTATAATTAAATAATATAAACAATTTCTTAAAAATTTATGCATAACTATAATCTATTCTGAGAATTCAAAATGGATATTTTGAATTTTCAAATTTTTAATTAATTCATAAATTTGCAAAAATATAAAATTTTATTACAAGTCATTAGTATTTTAAAAACTAATTAAAATATATTAAAAAATAATAAAAATACCTTCTAATCTCTGGACATGTTTTATATCACAGTTAACAGAAACCCGCCTAAACTTTGGTAAAATATTCTATAATTTACGAAATCGAAATACAGTATCATAAAAGCAACTATATAACGAAATTTCCATAATATAACACCTGAATTCATAAAATTTTGATTGTATTTCCCAGTATAATCCTTTATTATTATTAAACTTGATATTTATTCTCATTCTCATTATCTAATAAACTTTCCTCTTTTTTTTCTAAAGATTTTTGTTTATCTGGTCTATATACTTTTGTCTTCCATGCTGGTACTTTGTCTCTCCATATTTGCTCAATTTCTTCTAATGATCTTCCACATGTCTCGGGAAACATTAAATATACATGAATAGCCATAGTAACTGAGAATGTTGCAAAAATTAAAAATGTCTTCCATTGAATATTCTTAAATGCAGTAGGAACAAAGATAGCCAGTATAAAATTAAACGTCCAATTTGCGAAAGTGCAAAACCCATTAGCTTTTGTACGTTGATTATGAGGAAAAATTTCGGAAACATAAATCCACGCACATGGTCCCCATGTAGGAGCAAAAACACATACAAAAAGATAAGAACATGCAATTACCGCATTCGCTAAATTTCTATGACCTTCCATAGTCCATCGTATATATTCACTTCCATGATAACTAGGAACATAATGACCTCCAATAGCCATAAAAATTGACTCTGCAAATAATAGTATTGCCATTAAAACTGCGCCATAAATGAATGTCGGTCGTCGACCCCATCGATCAATAAAAAGTAAAGCAGGGACAGTCATAATAACATTAAGAACATATTGAATAGAAGATATAAGTAAATTTGAAACACCAGAATAACCTGCCATTTGGAAGACATTTGTAACATAATACATGATAATATTCATTCCTGTAAATTGTTGCCAAACTTGAGTAAAAAAACCGACAAATGTTCTTGTACGAGAACCTTTAGAAAATAATGCTAGATAGCCTACACTATCCTTATCACTTTCTACTGCTTCCTTTATATCTTTTATTTCAGAAACAACTTCAGGACTATTAAAATTATTTGAATTATTTACTTTAGAAATGATAAATTGAGCTTCTTCCCAACGATCATGTGAAGCAAGCCATCTAGGAGATTGCGGAAGAAAAAGAACAAGAAATGAAAAGATAAACCCGGGAACCACCTGCAAACCCCATGCAACTCTAAATGATAATGGTCCCTTAATCTTTGTACAACCGTAAGAGAGATAAAACATAATACATATACCCCATGTTATGGACCATTGAAAAATCGAGACAAGAGATCCTCTATATTTTTTAGGACTTAACTCAGAAATCCAAACAGGGATTTGACTAGAACAAAGACCAATTGCTATACTGGAAATAAAACGACCTATTATAAGATGGACCGCATTAATAGATGTCGCTTGAACAATTGAACCAACAATCCAAATCCAAGCACCTATTTGATTAATAGATCTATGACCCAGTTTATTTGTAACATATCCAGAAAAAAATGATGCTATTGCTGATCCAATAGGCATAGATGATGTAATAACACCTTGTAATAATGAACTGGGCCGATTAAAATATTCAAGATATTGTGGTGCAGTAACCTATCTTTTTATTAACATAAATCTTAGGATATATAACTAAATAATACAAATGCAGACATGGATGAAATATCAAATCCAAAAAGCATAGCACCAGTTGTTGCTGCTGCGGCTATAGCAACCGGATGATATATTGTATACATTTTTATCGTTTATACAACAAGAACTTGTTTATTTCAATATATTTGATTATCTTATGTTTTGTATTTAAAAAAAAAATGTTATCTGTTATTTTTATTTACGATAATTTGGATTTATATATTTATTGCTATTCAAAACTATTTTAGTTTTTTTTTTATTTTAGGAATAACTTTTTTCCTATTTTGGATAAGATAGCTTCGTTCCAACTTTTAAGGAAGTTTCACGAGGTCAGGTGTTCTGAAGTTGACATAAATTTATTTTAAAAATTAGGGTTTAATTTTATTTAAATCATATGCTTTAATTTTATTCTTTAAATTTTATAAGCATATTGAAATTAAATTATGAATTTATATAGTTTTAATATTTTATTCTAAGTATTATTTTTTAAATTTTAAAAATTAGAAAAAACTAATTTAATAAAAAAATACAGTTTATATTATCAAATTAAATGGAATGATCGATTATTTTTAAAATATTTTAAATGGGATTTTACATAAAATTTGAATATATGAAAAAAAATCATAAAATTTAATCAACATTAAATAGATAGAAAAATAAAAAATAATATTTATTTATCATTTATTATATGTTATTTATTACTTTTAATCGAGATTTAAGATTTTTTAAATATAAAATAATTTTTAAGAATTAGTTAATGAAATTTTTTATACTACTATATTTGTTAAATATATATTTTCAGAAATATTAGTATTTTCAGTTATTTTTTTTTAATTTATTTATAAGCCAAATCTATTAGAATTAGAAATAGATAGTAATTTTGAAATGATATTAACGTATTAGATATTAGAAATATTTTATCACTTATCGGAATAACTATTTTTTTTAAATTCGATATCTTAATATAAACATTTCTAAAATGTTAAAAAAATGTTTATAATAAATTAGAAAAATGAATTTTTAGAATTAACAGTGTTTCTAAAGGAATTATGGAATATTTATATAAATGATGAACTATAAAGAATTAATAAAATATAGAAAAATTTGCAATAACTATAAACTTAAAAATTTAAAGCGTTCAGAAACTAGCAGTTTAATAGATAAAAATTATACTGAAAATAATAGAGAATACTCTTTTTAGATAGAACTAATCGGGCCATTACAGAATTATCTAATAAGTTGAAAGGTAGACATTATAGAAAAAAACGAATTTAATTATCGGAGATTCTTTTAAAAGCATTGAAAAAATTGAGAAATAAAAATATATTCTTGAAAGGAATTAAAGAACATTTTAAAGTACTTGAGATTAATAAAGATAAATTTTTTAGAATCATTTTACAAGACTACTTACTAACAAATCTTCAATTATAAAAAGTTGCAATTATAATATTTTTAATTTAGAATTAAAATTTCGAGATACTTTTTATGAAGTATGAATTAAGGTTTAGGATATTTGAAAAAGAATATTTTAATATGTTGAAGTCTTCGAAGATAACTTAGAATACTTGGTAATTTATTTTTAAGTCCTCTCAAATGTTAAAGAAGTTTTTTAAAAAGAATCCAATTATTATAATCATTAAAGTAGTATTGAGTCATATTGAAACTAGTATATATATAATTCTTAAAATAGATGTTAAAAAAGTTTTTATCTATAAGAAAAATTAAATAAAAAGTGAAGTTCGAAAAGAAGAAAATCTCATTGAACTAGAAAGAAAGTGTACAAATATTTGATATATTTAGCATTGATTGAATTAATTATTATTATGAAAAATGTCGAAAAATTAAAGCATCTTTTGAATAAATTTTAATATTATAAATTTTAAATACTTAACGAAAAATATTCTAAATGGTTCAAAAGGGCAGATATTTCATTTTTTTTTTCATATACGTTAGTTTTTAAAATTCTAATAATAATAGTTGATATTAAAAAATTGAAAAATACTTAAAAAACATGTGGAAAATAAAAGTATTAATGAAAAGATAAAAATAGTCTAATAATGAATATTTATATTTTTTTAAACTATATTGTGATGTTTTGGCATTATATTGTAAAGATATGAAAAAAATAGAAAATTAGATACGCTTTACTCGAAATTTCAAGATAGTTGTAATCTATTTCAAAAGAAAAAAGAACAAGTATTTAATAATGAACTTATAGGGAGTTTATTTAGTAGAACATATTGCATATTTGTTCTTGATAGATATTATTAAGAGTTAGTGAAATTAAGGGACTAGTTAAAAAAATTATCTAAAGATTAAAAAAAAAGATATATACCTTAAAACAATTTTCTGGAGAGTCTATTAATGATATAATAAAAAGTAGGTATTTTTAAAGAAGTTATTTAAGAATAAGAAAGATATAAAGTTCAATTTTTTTAAAAGGCCAATAAATTAGAAATTTAACAGGAAACATTTGCTTTTTATTTATCAAAATAATGGATAGGAATAATATAAAGGAAAACGATATAATTAATATAACTAATAGCAATATTTCTAATTCGATCATAAACTATTTTACTCATACATATAAGAAAATATAAGTATTCAAATAGAAAAAGACGTAATGTCATTTTAAAATGGCCTCTTTTTAAGCCGACTATTCAGGTTATTTGTTTTTTTTTTGTCATTAGCTTTCCTTATATTTGAATTATCTTTGTTTCACTCGGAAAATATTTTAAAAACATCATTTGAAATTCAAACACTAGAATTATTTTAGCTTGACTTGCTCATTTACGTCAAATAACACAATATGATTAGAAATTGTTACATCGATTAAAATCCTTAGAAGGAAGATTACTATATATACTCTATGGACCTTCGACTTTAGATTTATGTGAATGGTGCAAAACTGAGACGCCTTGAACATTTTTATATTATACTATACCACACGTATTTTTGTATTATATACTAAATCTTGGAATAATTTATCTGTCTATATCTATTCTATCTGAAAAAAATAGAAAATTATTAAGGAAGTTAATATTTATCATACTTTTTGTTTTTTTTTATTAAGGAATTAATTATGTTGAATATATATGATTCGAGATCAAATGTCTATATTAATTCGGCCTTAGATATTAATTGGATTTATTGGAACCTGAAGAAATATCGATTATTTCTAATGATAACATTAAATTTATCTGTTGCTTTTATTATATGGGTTATTAATACTAATATATTATATCAAATACCTAATAAAGAAAAACAGCTAATCTTTTCTATTAACAATTTGGAAGAATCAATAAATTGTATTCGTGTTTTAGTTATTATGAAAAGAGCGCTGATTAAAGATGCATTTTTGCAAGAACAAAAAATGAAATTTATCAAGCATTTAAAGGAATTGAATAATCTTGCTAATATAAAGGATATCAAAAAAAAGATATCTCATGACGATATGAAAAAAACTTTGGAAGAAATTGAAAGCTATGCAGAAAACTTAATTAAATATATGGATATGGAAAAATAAATATTTTATTATAATATAATTATTAAAAAAAATCATACAAGGATTTATTATGCTGTAATTTTTGTTTTAATATCCACTTATTTTGCTCCCATATAATCCAAGAAATACCCTGAAGAAGACTATCAGCAAGATCATCAATTTTAAGTTTATCATTATCTTTTTTTCTAGATATAAAATCTTTTGCAGTAATTTGGGTATTTTTAAAATCAAAAATAGAATCTGCTTTTAGCCATGACTTAACTATTTCTATTTTTTCTTTTTTAGATCTCAAGGCAGATGTTTTTGTTAGATAGTTTGGTTCCTTGCTTTTGGAATTAATAAGTATTGACAAATTATGTTCAATTGGGAAATTTTTCATTAAAATATTTTTTTTCAACCAAAATGACGAGATTTTGGCAGGATCTATACTTAAAATATCTGCTTCTGGATTATTCCATATCATCTCTTCTTTAAAGCACCTAAATATAGAATGTAGCATATTTTCAAAGATATTTATTTTTATGATCCATTCTTGTACAACGCTTTTACTCTGAGTTCTATATCTCTGACGTTCTATCAATATAGTCTGTGGTTTAAATTTGTTTAATAAAGATTTTGCTAACTGGTATGCCAAAAAAGAAAAATTTGTAGGGTTATAGGGTTTCTTAACAATTTTATCATCTATTTTATTTGATTCAATAGATAGTTTGTCCCATCCATCAACAACAAAAGGTTTATGATGAATTAAATTAAAATCTTCAATTATGACTGAAGGCGCAATTATTGAAGAGAATGCTAAATTACGAATTCCTACATCAATACTAAGAATACGATGAGGTGTAAAATCATTATTAATTAATCGTGTTTTAGAAATTTCTTGAAGAATCCTTTGGGCTAATTCTAGTTTTTTTCCATTATTTACTAGGTAGAAAATTAGCTAGTATCTTATAAAAAAAGTAAACTTTTACAAATGCCGCATTTTATTGCTATTGTACGTAACTGCGCTAAAGTTAATTGTTGAAGTCTATTTTAAAATTTAGTATAGATAGATTATAAAGACATTTATACTCAGATACCAATTTATTAGAAAGCATGATAATATTTTTAATCCTAGAGACTGTTCTGTTTTATAAATTTCATATTTTATGTTTTAAATCTGGAGAAATTTGACAAATTAATCGTTTATTTAAATTATTTTTGAATTTGTAAATATTATAAAAAATATAATCAAAAATATTTAATTTAGATAAATTAGTTTTTACTTATATTAATGCTTTTTATGATAAATAATGCCCTTTTAATTTGAATGTATTTCAAAGTTGAGAAGTTTAACACAGGAAAATTAATATAAAAGGAATCAATCTATTTTTTATATTTCAGAGATATTTTATTAAAAAATATTTATGATGTTATAAATATAAGTTATTAAAATTAATTTATATTTGTCTATTAATGTTTGAACTTTTCTAAATAATTTATTTTCAATAAAACATATCTAAATTAATATATTTAAAGTTAATATTTATATTTAATACATAAATTATTTATATTAAGATTAATTAAAAACCTTACAAATAAAGCAAATAAATCTATTTTAAAAAAGAATTTTAGATTTATCTAATCAAAAATTTTAAAATATAATTAATTAAAAAACAATTTAGTAATAATAAAAGTAATTTAAAATAATTTTAAATATATAGATTTTTACTTTTATTAAATATTAAATTTAAAAAAGTTTATATATATTATGAATATTTTAATAAAATTTTTTTACAAATTAATTATATGAATCTATTTTTTTAAAAATATTTAATTCAAATGTTTTATAAACGAATTATTCTCTTAGTTTTAAATATTATTATTAAATAATATTCATTATATTAAGTAGAATTTTCATGGATATAAGGTTTTTAATTTTTTTTAAACTAATTATTTTTATTATTTTTATAATAAGAATAATTTATGTTTTAACAAAGCCTCGTAAACATAAACATAAGTCTAGAAGCAAAGATGATCAAATAAAATTACTTATATTTCTTGGTTCTGGTATATTCTCTTAAATATTTAAACGTTTTTTATCAAAAAAGGTGGCCATACTGCAGAAATGATAAGATTATTAAAAAAAGTTGATTTTTTAAGATATAGTAAAAGAACATATGTTATTTCTGCAGGAGATTTTTTAAGCAAAGGGAAAGTTAGAAAGCTAGAAATAGAAAAAACAAATTCTAGTGGATACGCAGGAAAAGTATTATTAAAGCTAAATTATATGGAAATCTAAATATTAAATAGTACTATATAGAAAATGTTCCACGAGCACGTTATGTTAATCAAGTATATTATACCACTGCATTTTCTTCAATACTATGTCTGATATCATGTTTGAAAATACTTTTATGGAATAAATTAGGAAGACCAGATGCCGTATGTAAGAAATATTTATTTTTCTTCCTATTAAATTAAAAAGCTTCTATGTAATGGCCCCGGAAGCAGTGTAATGATGTGCCTGGCTGCTATAATTACTGAAGTAAATTTAAAATATTATTAACCTACGAAATAATGCAAATATAGATATTTGGGCTTAATCGTCCAGATATTATATTTATAGAATCATTCGCTCGTGTAAAATCTTTATCGCTTTCTGGAAGAATACTATTATATCTTGTTGATCGATTTATTGTTCAGTGGCCAGATTTAATAAAAAAATCCTCAAAAATAGAATATTATGGTATTTTGATATAAAAAAATAAATTTCATATATTTATAATATATTAAATGAGATTATGTGTTTATATTTTTTATATATTTTGTTTGGTATTTTTTATTTTTAGAGAAATTTTAATTAGAAAAATGCTTTTAATATTTTTACATTAAAAAAATAACAGAATATTTAAAAAAATACATTTTTTAAATATTTTGTCTATATTGAATTTATGTGGAGTTATTTTATATTTTTATTGTTTCTTCAAGAGGAATCATATAAAATACAATATAATCTATCAGATTATTTTTTGTATCCAAGAAGTGAAGTGAATCTAAAGGTTCTTTCTGATGTTGATAAACCAGAAATCGATTTATCTTTACATCAGATCATCGAGTTGCCAAATAAACTTCATGCTTTTTATTGATTTATGATCTGAGAAGCCAATTATCAGCAGCTTCAATGGATGTAGGCATTGGATATTATTCTGATCCTGTAAGTCTATGAGAATAAATCTATTTATTTATCTATTTCTTGGAAAATATCCCTTGCTCACTTTTGTGAACATATGCTATTTATGGGTTCATCAAAAGTAGATAACAATATATAAATAATCTTTATTATTAAGATCTTTAGTATCCTGAAGAAGCGGGCTTTTCTTTTTACATTAGGGAGAATAGTAGTAAATATAATGCGTATGCAGTGTCGCAACAAACAAATTATTTCTTTTATATTCCACCTACCTATTTTGAACTAGCATTGGATAAATTTTCCAACTTCTTTATTTCACTTGTTTTCAAGAGATTCTGTTGATCGTGAACTGCGTGCAATTCAATTAGGTCTTTTATTTTTTTAATAAAACTTTTAAGCTTACAATTTTCAGAATTTGAGTTATATAAACAATCTAATTTATGGCGTTTGCAACGAATTGAGAAAACACTTTCAAGTAAAGATTTTCCATATTATAAATTTGGTGTAGGGATTTTCCAAACATTAATAACTGATCCAAAAAATAACGGTAAAGACGTTTTGAAGTTAAAGAATTTTATAAAACATATTCTACGAATTTGATGAAGCTTGTTGTAGTTTGACTAGGTATATAATATATTTTTATTTTAAAATATTAGCCTTTACTATATATTAGAATCACTTAACAGATTTTAAGAATTAATTGTTAAGTACTTCTCTGAAATTCCTAATAAAGATATTCAGAAGTCCGTATTTACACAAAAACCATTTACAAATGAGATACTTGGCATAGGATTTTTTTATTTTATGATTATAAAATTTATACTTACTAGATCCAATATTGGTATAAATTGAACCTTGGCATTATAAGAATAAAACTTACGTTTCCTGTTGAAACACAAAGTAAATTTAGTGGAACTAATCCTTTTGATTATTTGAAATATTTAATAGCTTATATCTTATAATTTTTAATAATTTTATTTTGAACAGAAAATTGGAAGATAAGGCATCTGATTTCCTTCATAGACATTTATTAGCACAAGAATGGTTAGTTTCTTTTAGGTAAATGTTTGATAAGATTCCTTAGATTATATTTACATTTTTTATTAGCGCCTATGTTGAAAATATGGTTTTAAATGTAGATTTTTTGAGGATATCTTTACACCTTACTACTTAGGGACTAGGTACTATTTTTTGCTTTTCTAGAAAAAAAAGCTTATTTTTAGCTGAATATCAAGTAATAGTAGCAATATTCCAATATTTGAAATTGCTTAAAGGTTTCCTTTGTTTTAATTAAAACTATAATATTAAAAGATAATAGATCAAGAGCCTCAAGAATAGATTTTCAATGAATTAATACGCTTGGATGATATGAATTTTCACTTTTCGCCTTATATACCGCCACATAATATTATTTCATTTTTCTCAATAGCTATACAAAGAACAAGTTTAAATTATTCAAATCTGTTAAATTTCGGATTGATTAAAGAATACAGTTCAGTGGATATTAAGAGTTTATTAAATTCGTTGCGTCCAGATGAATATTTACTTTCTATCTCTTCTAGTAGCCAACCTGGTAATTGGAATTTAAAGAAATGTTGGTATGAATCAGAATACAAAGTTGAGTCTTTGCCGGAACATTTGTGCAGGTATTTTAGAGAATCAAAGCTGTCTTATTTTTAACAATGATAGTCAAGCAATAATTTAACAGCTAATAATATGTTTAAATTATCTGCTATGAACAAATACATTTCGAAGTATATTATGAATTCTCCTTCTGCCTAAGTAGTTTCTATAATTTGCTAGTTACATGATTTAATTCTATTTAGAAAGTGTTCAAGTCATATCTTGAATATACCAGTGAATTACTTCATTACTGGTATATGGAAGATGATAGACATTCTTCTTCTAAAACATGTTTATTTTTATTTTTCAAAATGCATTAATGAAAACAATACATCGGATATTACTTATGTTATTCTAGTCCAGAATATTCCAATACTCCTATACAAGAAGCACTAGTAAAGTATATTTTGAACTATGTTTGAATCATATTAAAAATTCTAGTATTTATATAAATATGTTGGCACGTAACATTTCTGAAATAAAATATTATTCAGAAACTACAAGGAATCAAGTTTCTATATTTCCAGATAAATTAGGATTTCAATTATTAGTACTTGGTTATAGTGACAAATTATTTGTATTGTATCAAGGTGTTTTAGACGCTATTTTAAAATTTGTGCCTACCTCTTTTATGTTTAATCTTACTTTACAGGTAGAGAAAGGCATGACTTTTTTTAGTCTTTATAATGCTTATAGCCTTCTCTACTCTCATGTTTATTGAGCATATGATGAGACTCTGATTTCTTTAGAAAGTATTCTTGCTTTGAAAATTAAATATTTACTGACTTTGAATATAGTGATTAATTTTACTAATATTAAAGCATTTCATGAAGTACGATTTTCTCAGATTTTTGTAGAGGCATTAGCAGTTGGAGTGCTTCCAAAAGTAGAAAATATATGCAACTAAATAGTTAATTGTTTTTAGAATGCATTGCTCATTATCAAAAAATCTTTAAAACCTATTACTCTATACAATTCTCATCCACTTCCAGATTTCATACACGAACATCTATTCTTGAAAAAGGTTAATAGATCTTATATATATATTTATTTATTTTATTCTTAGAAAGAAACTTCATTTGTCAATTAGAAACTGAGAGTTTCCAAAATACGAATTCTCATATTTATTATTCTCTTTAAATTGGAGAAGTAAATGATCCAAAATTACTGGCACTAGTTAATATTATACACTTAATTATTTCGGAGATGTCGTTTGCTCAATTAAGAACAAAAGAGTAATTAGGATATTTTGTTAGAGAATGTCATTCTCAAACATTAACCATGATAATGCCCAGTCCTGTATCATTTATAGTTTTTGATATTTATAGCTATCAAGTTACTATTACAAGTGCAGGGGATCCATTTTATTTAGAGTACGAATAGTTACATATCTATATAGATTGGCGGCAATTATAGATGCTATAACTGATGAAGAATTTGAAGTTTATGTTAATTCAATTACTCATAAATTTTTTTACATGCCTGAAAACATATTTTCAGATGCAAATTTATATTGGGATAGTATCTTTACAGGATTATACCATTTTGATTTCGGTAATATTCTATTAATTGATGATTAATATAATAATTATAATTTAGCTAGTACAGCACTTGATGTTCTAAAGAATTTAACAAAAGATGATTTAAAACTTTTTTCTACAGATATTTCTATCCTGATTCACCTAGTCGAAAGAAACTATCTATTCATATAAGATCTGGTGCATTAAAGGATGTTTCTTCTGCTGATCTATCATTACAAAGATTATATTATTATTATTATTATAATGGATTAGAAATCCCCTGTGATAATCTTTTCATTCTAATAGTCTAAGCCTAAACTATCAAACTTTGAAGAATTTATACGGAAATTACTTGTAAAGAAATACTCGGATACAGATATTTCCATAATAGTTACTCGAGCTTTTTAATATTTTAAAAATCACTATAAGGAATTAAAACGAAAAGCTTTAGAGAATTATAATTCAATAAACATTTGGGATCCAGTAATATTTAAAAGCTCTTTGAGATTATCATCTGCTTCTGTTCCATCATTACCACTTGAGGCATACAAAAAACCTTGATTTTTTTGAGGTTAAGATTATATCTGTGAATATAATTTTAGAAATGCGTTAAGAGTCTATTATAAATATCAAAAATTATCATATTTTGATAAACTATTAATATTTATACAAGATAAAGCTATTCAAAATTAAAATATTATACATTAATGTAACAATTATATAACTTCCATGTATTAATAAACAAAATTATTTTAAATATTTTTTAAAATTTCAATTTTATAATAATTATACAAATAATTTTAAATATTATATATTTAAAATTGATAGAAAAGTAGCTTTTAACAATGTAGATATGGGTTTAACGTTTACATACGTAAAAAAATATCTAAAAGGTGGGTCGACCGTGGATCGAACACGGGACCTTTGCATCTTCAGTGCAACGCTCATCCCAACTGAGCTACCAACCCACATTATCTCTAGCAGAATAAAATTGTCTTTTATATGATGCAAATTTTATAAATATAAAATTAAAAAAATATTTTAAAAATATTGTTTTTTATCTTTTATTAAGTGTAAAAATGAAATCTCCTGATGTTTTATTTGAAAAATTGTCTTTTTATAATATTGTCAAATGACAACATTGATATAAAACGGAGTGTTATTCCATCTTTCTTTTGCCAATTTTATCCAATTGCCTGATAACGCCATTGGCGTCCATAATGGATTTGAAAAATAATCTCAATTTCTAAGTTGAAATGATCAACGTGTTAAAGATTCTGATAATGAATATATTGTCGAGCGCATTTGTAGAAGTAATATATATGTTATAAAAGATAATATAATGCCGCTAAGGAAAAAAGATATCCTTGGCATAATTGAATAAAATTAAAATGTATTTATTTATGAAAAAAATGATATTTGTTTTAGAAAAGGTGGCTTAGCTACTTTAAAGAATATAAAAAATGAATTTTACAATTTTTTTAATGCAAAAAAGGAAAAAATATAATATAAATTTTATATTTACTTCTATATACTGTTTAAATATGTTAAAAGAATGTTTAAAATATTTATAAATTGAAATATGTTCTAATATTCAATTGTTTGGTGATATTAAAATGAGATTTTTATCTTTAACAATTATAAAATCCAAATATAAATATTTAAATATTTTAGTAAAGTATTTTTAAAAATATCACATTTTTAATATGAAAACTATTCAAAACAAAAAGAATTAATACAATTTATTTAAATATTATAATTTTATAAGAAAAAAACATTAAAATTAAATTAAATTATTATATACTTGTACTATTTATTAGCCTATATCAACATTAGGGTTAGGTATAATTACTAAATATTTTAAATATCCAAGTTCAAGTTTAAAAAATTTAAGAATTTCTAACTAAAAAGTTAAGAAATTCTAATTAAAAAGTTAAGATAAATACTTTTTTCTTAACTTTTCGTCATGATCCTCAAAATACTCCTTACTCTTACTTTATACTGGATATATTTAGTTAGAGTAAGATGTGAAACGGTGCCAGTAGACTTTGAGAATAATGATTATTATCATTTTCATTTCTCAGAAGATGTTGATATTGAAGATTTTTCGCGGGTGTTAGGATTCAAATATCATGAGAAACTAGAATATCTGGATAACCAGCATATATTTTCTATAGAAAAGGGTGTTTTAGAAGACGAAATTAAAGAAAAAATTGAGAATTATTTTGGTTTAGAAAAAGGAAGAAATGCAATAAATGGGTTTAATAGTGACAAGCTTTTTCATTATGAGAAACAAGAATTGCCGGATTATGAAAAGAGGGATATGATAAGAGACGATATATATTTTGATAACCAAGATCTTTATAATGATGAAGAAATTGTCAATAATGTTGTAAAAGATCCGACGGTAGATCAGGCGAAAAAATCGACGGAAGATTTAAAAGAGAGGTTAAAGGAAATTAAAAAAAAATTAGGTATAAGTGACCCTTATTTTGATAAACAATGGTATTTGGTATAGTTTATTCTTTTTTTCATTAAAATCTGATTTTTTAATTAGTTCAATACACAAAGACCTGGTATAGATTTGAATGTTACAGGTCTCTGGTTAGAAGGTTTGATTTTTGTGTTGTTGGTTGCCTTTTAATGATTTTAGGGATAAGGGGAAAAGGTGTAACAGTTGCCATTGTAGATAATGGCCTAGATTATACTAACAAGGATTTGGCTCCAAATTTTGTCTGAAAAATTATTGTAAAATTACTATTTTAACTCTTTTTAGAATGCCGAGGCTTCATTTAATTTTGCTACTGGAACTACCGACGTAAAACCTGAGTACAAGTATAACAATCATGGTACTAGATGTGCAGGAGAAGTAGCAGCTGCCAAGAATGATTTTTGTGGGATTGGTGTTGCATATGAATCTAATATTTCAGGTATTTTTCCTTGATTGGTACCAATCTAATATTGTTAAGGAATACAATTTTTGAATTCTTATAAGGTTTGGAATGAGGGAAGGGCTCTTACTCATAAATATGATGTTAATCAAATTTATTCTTGTAGCTGGAAACATGGTAGAAAAACTACAATTGTATCCGCTTATTATTCTACATATAGTGCAATTATTAAAGGGATAAATGAAGGAAGGAATGGTCTTGGATCTATATATGTTTTTGTAACTGGGAATGCTGGATATCGTGATAATTGTAATTACAATGAACTTTCAAATAGTCTATATACTATTACTATCGGTACTGCAAATGCAGAAGATATAAGATTTTACTTTTCACAGCCATGTCCTTCCATTTTGGCTGCTGCATATTCTGGTGGACTCAATGGACGTATTGTAATCTTTTCTTTTTTTTTATAATAAATTTATCGTCTTAGTATACTACGGAACCTGGTGAGA